>NC_044036.1:245194007-245507131 GCF_901765095.1 Microcaecilia unicolor
TTTTTCCTGCTTTTGAAGAAGTCTTGACTGTCTCTGTCAGTTTTAGCAAATGTGTCTTTCTAATGTTTTTATATTTTACACAGTGCAATAGGAAATATATTTCTGTTTCTATTTTTCCAGTGTTGCATTGCATGCAGAGTCTGGCTTCCTTCTGCCTGTTTCTATTTCTAGTCTCTGGCCACTTATTCTATATTTGATAAAGGTCTGTGTTTTGCACTGAAGCCAAGCATTCTACTAGCAAGTAATTGCTGTGTAGTGATCTCTAGCAGGCTAGCCTGTTTTCCAATCTATAGATCCTGATGGGAGGTGTATTGGTGATTTAGGGTATGTTACAGTGATTGCATTACCTGCTTTCCGTAAACTATGTAATAGCAGCACTGATTTGGAAAAAAAGATTTGGTACCTATGCACTGAGTTCATTTGCCCAAGATTCTGTGTTATGTCACAGAAAGGGGCATTTTTTATAGAACTTCTAAATCAGAATTTGGACATTTTACAAAAACGTCCAAATTCTGAACACAAAAGGTCATTTTGAAAAAGACAGATGTCTATCTTTTGTGTTCGAAAATGCTACGGGCGTCTTGTGATTTGGACGTCCTCTTTTTTGGTCCATTTTCGAACAAAAAATGTCCAAATGCAGAACATCCAAATCAGAGGAGGAGTGGCTTAATGGTTAGTACAGCGGGCTTTGATCCTGGCAACATGATCTTGGCAACATGGGTTCAATTCCCACTGCTGCTCCTTGTGACTTTGGGCAAGTCAAATGCACGAGGGGCATTTTTGGATATGACATCCAAGTCTGAATTTGGACATTTTTCGCAAAACGTCCAAAATCAGAACAGGAAAGGTCATTTTCTACAAAAAAAAAAAAAAACAAACAAACAAGTCTATCTTTTCCTTTTGAAAATACTGTTTGGAAAAATGTTTTGTGATTTGGATGTTTTATTTTTTGATCCATTTTCAAACAAATACATCCAAATGCAAAACATACAAAATCCACAAGAAAATCCACAATAAAGTGAAACCATTCACATGTTCTAAGTGTGGTAATAGCTTTTGTTGTAATGTAAATCTCAAAGTGCATCAGAAAGTCCACAAGGGAGAGAAACCATTTGCATGTATAGAGTCTGGTAAAAGCTTTGGTCAGAAGGTAAACCGCACAATGCACCGGAGAATACACACAGGAGTGAAACCATTTACATGTTCTTTTTTTTTTTTAAATTATATTTTTATTAAAGGTTTTGTCATACAGAGAATGCAAAAATAAACACAAAATCAAATAAACCCCCCCCCCCCGGAAATTAACCCCCCCCCCCCAAAAAAAAAAATCATAAGCATAATCAACGTCAAAGTTCCATGGCAATACCCGGAGACAAATTGCAGGGTTACACAAGTTCAAGGAGTGCTATGTGGCTCCTGACAAAAAAGGTCTAAACGAGCCCAGGTCCTCAAAACAGACCTAATATTTCGACGTCCATGGGCCAAAATTGTTTCATATTTTCTGATCACGCATACATAACTCCACCATTCATTATAATTCAGGTACACATTATGTTTCCAATTGGAGACAATTAAATGCAAGGCAACAGCTAGCAGTATGTTATACAATTTCTTATCAGACTCCAAAAGAGGGATAGTAGGACAAGAAGCTCGTAAGATCACAACTTCATAAGAGAGCGCAGTGGACTCAGGCAAGTGAAAGATAAGACACATTTTTGACCAAATTAGTTGCCAGTAAACTCTGACGTTTTTACAGTAGAAAACCATATGTGCCAGTGAACCATCTCTTTCCTGACAAGACCAGCAGTTGAAGTTGACACTCTTAGTGATTCTGGCCACTCGAGCAGGAGTCCAATAGGCTTTGTGGAAGATGAAATATGAGGATTGAGATATTGCTGCTGACTTCGTGGGACGTATGGAGTTAACCCAGAAAGTAGACCAATCAAATTCAGATGCATCCAAACCGAACTCCGCTTCCCAAGACATCCTCAATGGAGCAACTGCATCGGCATGTAGATCCTGAAGTTTTTTATATAGCAGAGAAGCCTTCTTACGACCTGATGTAATGGTGTGACAAAAGGAGATAAACTCTGAAGGATTCGAGATAAGTGAATTGGAGACCTGAAAGGTTGCAATATATGTGGAGATGTCCTTCCATGTGCCAGAATCTAGCAAAGAAACATTATACAATGCAGACAGAGCAGCAGGCGATAACAGAGTACCAGCAATATACAGTTGCGACAGCTGCCGTACACCCCTCTCCTGCCATTCCGCTGTTTGAGACTGCAGGAGACCAGCTGGAAAACCAGAGTTATACCAGAGAGATATATCCTCCAAAGAGATAGCACGGATTCCAAGGCCAGCCCTAAACGTACGGATATCAGAGGCAGAGGCTTTTAACAGCCGAATGCGTCTGGTATAGGGGTACAAATCTGCATACGGGAGAAGAGATAAAGGGCAAGGGTGCACCAACGCTGCCTCAAAAATCTGCCATCGAGGCGTGAGATGAGATAATTCCCTTTGGAACCACCGTAAAGACTGGGCAAGCCGAAAAGTCTTGTGATAGTGCTTAAAATCAGGAACATTAAGACCTCCCAAATCTTTCGATAATTTAAGCTTCTTGAGCGCAATGCGGGGAGGCTTCTGCCTCCATAAAAACTTAATTAGGAGGGAATCAAGCTTGTTGTAGAGTGAGTTGGGAAAGGAGAGGGGGGTCATACTGAAAATATAATTTAGTTTTGGAGCCAGAACCATCTTGATAGCCTCTACCCTCCCCCACCACGTTAGATATAGCGGAGACCATACATTTAAGATGGAAGCAGTTAAGGATAAGATTTGGTCCTTAATGAGGGACAAACTTTGATCGACAGATTTGGAATACCATACTCCTAAATACTTAATTTTGTGAGGCTCCCAGGAAAATGGGTATTGAGATACCTGAGCTCTATGCACGAAGGAATTGAGCGGCATTATGGCTGACTTAGACCAGTTTATCTTATAACCAGACAGAGAGGAAAAAGAATTGATTACTCCCAATACACTGGGAAGAGAATTTGGTGTGGTATATAGCAATATATCATCAGCATAGATGGAAAGTTTAAACATCTCCCCTCCAACAGAGACACCAAAAATATGCGAGTGAGCTCTAATAGCTATAGCTAATGGCTCCAAGGCAATGTTGAAAAGGAGAGGTGACAATGGACAGCCTTGTTTTGTGCCTCTTCTAAGAGGAAAAAAGTGAGAATTATTACCATTCACTGAGATTGAGGCCTTTGGATTAGTATACAAAACTTTAATCATTTTAATAAAGGATGGGCTAAAATTAAACCAAGCCAAGATGTGAAACAAGTAAGGCCATTCAATTCTATCAAAGGCTTTCTTGGCATCAAGTGAAACCGCTAGAAAAGGCTCACGAGAGCCCTCAACATGCGCCAGAATATTCCAGAAAAGTCTAGAGTTATCGCTAGCCAGTCTATCTACTGTAAACCCATTCTGATCCCTATGGATTATGTCTGGAACAATATGTTGAAGGCGGAGAGCCAAGATTTTTGCATAAATTTTGTTATCTATGTTAATCAGAGAAATAGGTCTATAATTCTCAACTTTGGACGGGTCTCTGTCTGGTTTGGGTATAATAACAATCGTGGACTGGTTGAAGGAGCCAGTTTGACCCTCATGCAATAAGAGAGAATTATAGAGGGCTTGCAGCTTGGGCGCCAGAAACTCCGCAAACCTCTGATAAAATTCTACAGTGAACCCATCATTTCCTGGCGACTTACCTGGCGAAAGAGAATGAATGGCATCCAGGATCTCCTTATGGGAGATTGGTTGTTCTAAAGCATGATTTTGAGAGACATCTATAAGAGGCCTATCAAGATGGTTCCCAAATTCCCCAAAGGGCCCCACAGAAAATTGAACTTCAGAATCATATAATTTGTTGTAGTACAATTGGAATTGCTGGGCAATGGCATCATCTTTGACATGTAAGATCCCCGAGGAATCAACAATTTGCGAGATCCTATTCCTACTTTTTTTTAGTTTTCAAGTATTGCGCAAGAAGGTGGCTTGCTTTATTACTCTCAGCATACAATGTGGATTTATGAGCATGAATGAGGTCCAACGCCTCCCTTGAGAGAGTGGTATTTAAATCATATTTTAATTTCTGCAAACTCAAAAGAGTAGCCGGTTCATTATCTACAATGAACTGATTTTCCAACAGTTTGGCAGTTTTCTCCAGCAGGTCCATTCTGCGCCTACGATTGGCCATGGCAGAATAACTAATGATATGACCTCTGACAGTAGCCTTAAAGGCATCCCACCACAGGAGAGCTTTATGCTCCTCTAAGAGATTAAATTGAAAAAAAACTCATCCATTTTGGACTTTATAAATTGAATAAAAACATCATCCTGCAACAGCATGGATTGAAATCTCCAAGACGACTTACTCTGGACTGGTAAGATATCAGCTAACTGAAGAGATACTGGCGAGTGATCAGAGAGAACTCTACTAAGTATCTCAGAATTACATACATGAGGTAGTAAATTAGTGGAGATTAAAAAGTAGTCAATCCGTGAAAAACTGCCATGAGGAGGAGAGTAAAAAGTGAAACCCAGGTCTGTGGGATGGAAAACACGCCAAGGAGCTAGAAGACCCAGGATCGTCTTAAGGTCCTGGATTTTGTAGAGAGCTTTCGCCACCCTAGAGAGGCACTTGGATTTTCTGTCCAGAATAGGATCTTGCACCTGATTGAAATCACCACCAAGGAGGATACGGTCGGATCCAAAGGAAACAATCTCAGAAATTACACTGTGAAAAAACGAGGGAGAGTCGGAGTTTGGGGCATACAAGTTTCCTATTAACAACTGGAAATCCCGCAGTTGTAAGTGCACCAATATCCATCTTCCCTCATTATCAGAGCATTGCTTTATAATGGAAAAGGAAAGTGATTTACACACTAGAATTGCAACCCCATTCTTTTTAAATGCAGCAGAGGAAGCAGCAACAAGAGAATAGAACTGATCCTGGAATCCGACTACATCAGAGGCCAAGAGATGAGTCTCCTGAACTAGAACAATGTCAGCCTGTAGTCTCCCGAAGTACAGCAATACCTTCTTACGTTTTATAGGATTGTTTAATCCTTGCACATTAAGAGAAATTATTTTCATTTATAAAAAGAAAAGTGCAAGTGTGGTGGTAGAGAATAGAAACTAGAACAGCAGCGGAGAGTACCTCATGGCAAGAGAAAGAGGCAATGGAGTAACAAATGGTACCAATGGAAGTGCAACCTGCCGGAAAAAAACAGGGACCAACAAAAGTACCATTGGGATTACATATGAACACATGCAATGACTATGGTAACAAAACTATGTTAGCCACATTGAGCCTGCAAATAGGTGGGACAATGTGGGATACAAATACAGCAAATAAATATTGCAAGAGAGAAAAAGCCACCTGACCATGCAACATGGATGGCAACACAGGAAAACTGTTGGAAAAAGGCACCATGTTAAGCACATTATGGAGGAGAAAAGACAAATCAGACAAAGAAACTCCAGCAGCACTGCAGTGAAGACCCACACACTCAGTTTAGTAAGATGAAACATAAATAACGAGAGTGAAGTTTCAAGTATGGGTGAGCATATGAAAACTCTAATGAAGCCATCCAGCGGACCTGCAAGAGAAAAGACTTGCAATCACAGGTATTGCCATGGAAATTGCATAATGAAGACCAAATGAAACATAATTCAAACAAAAAACAACCCCTGAGAACAGAACAAACAATAAAAGAGCTACAAGCAACCCTAGAGTAACAAGAGATCATGGGAGTGGAAAGGAGAGCTGAAGACTGCCCCTACTACAAACAAGAAACTAAGAACTAACATCCAGCAGGAAAATATGCCAACAATGAGTAGAATATAATTAAATAGATTCAGGTCTTCAATGAGTCCAGAAAGGAAGCCAAAAGTTGTGGGTCATCAAAATTTCTGGTGG
Source organism: Microcaecilia unicolor (assembly GCF_901765095.1). Taxonomy (NCBI): domain Eukaryota; kingdom Metazoa; phylum Chordata; class Amphibia; order Gymnophiona; family Siphonopidae; genus Microcaecilia; species Microcaecilia unicolor. Next base: position 245,200,000 of record NC_044036.1, read on the forward strand.
TATTGTGCACCGTCACTCGCATCCGTGCCGGGTAAAGAAGCCCATACTGCGCTCCGAGGGCTTTCAGACTATCCCTGAACTGCAGGAAAGCCTTTCTTCGTTGAACCGTTGTTTTATTCAGGTCCGGAAAAATAAAAAGTTTCGTACCCTCATGAGCAAGCGGAGCCTTAAATTTAGCTCTCTGCAGGATAAGTAACGCTGTCGGGTACCGAAGGAATTTAATCACTATAGGCCGTGGCGATTGTTGATGTGGCCGTTTAAAAGATGGCGTTCGGTTGGCCTGTTCAATTTCCAACCGTTGTTCCGCATTAATGTCCAGCAACTTCGGCAAAAAAGTTTCCAAGAAGGCGCTCAAATTCAGACCCTCTGAGCCTTCCGGCAAGCCCAGCAGCCGAACAGAGTTTCTTCGTAGCCTGTTTTGAAGATCTTCGACCTCTCTTTTTAAGAGATCCATATCCCAGGCTTTCTTTTGTAGATCGAGGATCAGATTTTCCTGCCGCTCGGCTTTGCTCTCGAGCACCGCAGCACGAGTCTCCATATGAGAGAGATTCGCCTTGAGATCCTGTATCTCCTCCTTGATATCGTGAAGGGAAGACTGGTTCTCCTGTAAGATGTTTTTAATGGAGCGCAACTCATCCATTATTACAAGGAGAGAAACCTCAGAGGCTGCTTCCGTCATCGCGCCTGGCGCGGTGCGGAGATCTTGTTTGTGCCGCTTAGGAGCTGGTAACGGTGTCGAGGTCGGGTCAACCTTTAGATTTTTTCCAGCCATATCACGCCAAAATGATCTGCAAGCGACCCCACCGCCTCTGAACTTCCAAGGCTAATGTTATGGCTCGACGAGAGTTCAGGAGTCTGTAAACAGCGGGAGCTGTTGAATCAGGCAGCCATCCTGCTCAAGGCTTAGCCACGCCCCCCATCATTTACATGTTCTGAGTATGGTAAAAGCTTTGGTTGGAAAGAAAGCCTCACATGGCATTAGAGAATCCACACAGGGATGAAACCATTTACATGAGGAGGTGCAAGCTTCAGTTGCATTGGGGCAGGAAACTAGGGAATGTACACTCTTGCTATGAAGTATGGAAAAATAGCACTCTGGTATTTAGATATATGTAATGAGACCGCCTTTTCATCTATAGATCTGAATTCAAAGCCCAAATCTAATGATAAACAATAAACTCAAGGCTCAGATGTTATAAAAAAAAAATAGAAAGCTTGGCATCAGGTAGAATAGTGGAAAAGTGGCATCCTTGGGGGAACTGCAGTGGACTTTATAAAATGCTCCCAGGTACACATCTCACCACTGCTCCCTTACCTTGTCTGCTGAGCCCCCCAAAACCCACTACCCCCAACTGTACATCACTACCATAGCCCAATCACACTGGTTGTTCCAGAAAAATAATCCCCACCACCACCACTACCAAAAAATGCCCAATGCATTTCTATGGAAGAAGGAGCTCCCACTTCTGTAGTGTAGAAACTTAAATACAGTGACACATAGTAGCTATGGAATTCCTCCTTTCAAACTGCCTGTTCTCTACTCTCCCACTCAATCCCCCCTCCCCAACTGCCTGTACACCCAAAATTGCTCTGTGGCAATTGCCCAACTCACCAAAAAGTAACCCCCTCAACCATATCACCACAAAATCCACCCTCTGCAACTGCTACACCAGCTCAAACCTACCATCCCCCAAAACTATCCTCTCTGTAACTGCTCCATCCACACAAAAAAATACCACCCTGATGACTATCCCACTACAACTACCATAACTTTCCCACACCACAAAGTGCCATATACCCAAAAGCAACCCTGCTGCAACTGCCCCACCACTGCACAAACTGCCCTCACCCCCCAAAACAACCTTCTGCAACTGCCCCAACCCCAAATATTATACCTACAACTAGCCAACCAAACCACAAACCACCCACAAAATATATCCACAAACTGTCCCAATACCTTGCATACTGCCTTTGCCCCCAAAACTGGCCCACAATTGCCCAACACACACACATTATATACACACATACAATTATTTATTTAGATTTTGCTCACACCTTTTTCAGTAGTAGCTCAAGTTGAGTTACATTCAGGTACACTGGATATTTCTCTGTCCCAGGAGGGCTCACAATCTAAGTTTGTACCTGAGGCAACGGAGGGTTAAGTGACTTGCCCAAGATCACAAGGAGCAGCAGTGGGACTCGAACCGGCCACCTCTGGATTGCAAGACCAGTGCTCTAACCACTAGGCCACTCCTCCACTCCATGTATACACACACACACACGCAGACTAGCGAAAGAATATTGGGTAGTGTATGCAAATGTTCAGCCTTATGCCCCCTTTCCCTCTATTAATTTTCAGGTCCATAGACTGTTGCCTCCCCCGTCAAGATTTTGATAAGCAAACTCTACAATCACAATCAATCTACAACAGTTCTATAAAGACACATGAGTTAAAGCATGATGTCCAATATTAAACTTTGTTTTAGAGGCAAAATAGGTGCTGGTGGTCCTTTGAATTTGTGTGGCAGTCAGAACATACTGTTTTGCTTTGACTGAAGCTGACTTATACTGCCCCAGTTGACCACATAGTCTTGTTTAATGGTTGGGCCAGCCCTGCATACATGAATATACAAGCAGAGTAGCCAGAAAGCATTCTATGAGCCTTGCTCTGCATGCTTTCCCCTCTAGTTTGGGCTTATGAATTTTGGGGCCAATAATCAGTTGGCAATGGTTAGTAGTGCTTTAAATGCTGACTGCTACTAGCTAAATTAGACATGGATTTTGAGTCCTATCTGGGCACCAGCACTGTATATACTGGTTTTTGTCAGTACCCAGAAGCTATCTGGGTACAGCTGAAAGCGCTGTACTCGCATAGCTAACTGGACTTAAGACTGCTTTTTATGTGAGCTAACTGAACATGTTGAACATCTCGGCACTGGCACTGAATAACCTTATCATCCAGATTACTTCTGGCTCTGCCCTGACTGCAATCTCCAGACAACCACAACAGTAACCACAGAGCGATGGTGCAGTCAGAGTAGATTTTCAGCGGCACTGAACACTGAATATCAGCTCCTGGGCTGGCCTGTGGGATTCAACTGAGCAGGAGGCTCTCCTGTTTCAGCATAAAATGCTTTCAATATTGACCTGTTTATCTTCTTAACTTGCTTTGCAACAAAAGTTTGAACATTTTATTATCGCCATGACTCCCATCTCTAAATTCTCCTTCCTTGAATCCACTATGGCACGCACCACATATGAAAGTACCGCCAGGAGGGCAAGCTGGCCTGGTGGTAGTCTCATTATGGCACACGTAGCATGTGCGTAGAGCCTACCACAGCTTAGTAAAAGAGCCCCTAAATTACAAAGCTCCAAGTGGTGTCTCCCCAATGACCTGTGGAGGGTGCAATTTCACATTCTTCTTTCTGCTAGTTATGCCCCTTTCTATGCAGCCAAGCATCCTTCTGGCTTTGGCCAATGCCTATTGTTTCACCACCTCGAGGTCCTTGGACACTATCTCACCAAGGTCCATCACCTTGTCTGTGCACATCAGTCTCTCTTCTCCTCATACAGTTCCTTTGGATTTCTACTCCCAAAATACATCATTTTACATTTCTTCTCATTAAAGCTTAACCACCAAGCATTAGCCCATGTTTCAAATTGTTTCAAATCTTCATATTATCCAAAAAAAAAAGGCAAACTTTTCCTTCTAATCCTTCAGTAGTACATGACCAAGACATAGAACAAAATTGTTCCCAGGACTGATCCTTGAGGTGCCCCCCTACTCACCTTTCCTTCTTCCATTTGAAGAATATAGATTATTTGTTTTACAAAAACTGAGGATACCATTGCAAGGAGGAGTTATAGACAAATTGTTAATTAGAACTGAACAAAGATTCATCTTTGATTTCAGTACTGTATCCCCCATGGTTTAAATAAAGAAATTGATCTTCTGGCATGCATTTAAAAGGTCATTCTATTCCTGTGCATGGGGTTTTTGGAGGTGAAGATTTGCTAGATTTATTTTGGAATATGTTATCTGCCATATGTTTTCAGTTCAGACCATAAAGGACAGAATTTATAGGTCCAATAATACATTATGGGCCCTGTTTACTAAGCAGTGCTAAGGACAAGTTAGCATTTTTAGCGTGCGCTGATTAGGATAAGCTAAATGCTAAGTCGCAAATAGGAACATATGGTGACTCTAGTGTTTAGCACACACTAAAAACGCTAGCGTGGAACAGGGCCCTATATGTTTTCATATTATTTATTGTCATATTTATTATATTTTATGTCTCTGCATAATTTGACAATAGTCCCATGTAAATAATTTATATGATGTCTAATACAGTTTTATATTTACTTGGTTTTGTATACAATTTTAATCTTGCTTTAATGACAAAAATATAAGGATAATTATATGTTTTTGAATTGTAAAATGTTAACTTTGAATGGGCTGTCAGAACTGCCACTCGGCTTAATAAACAGGGGAGTTAATGTAATTATTTTAAAGTTTTATTGACTTTTGTATAATCTGTATCAGTTTTAATTAGTTTTCAATATGCATCTATAAGCTACAGCATTGTATTGTATTCATAGTTTATGCTATTTTTTGGACCCTTCATGTTCCCATGACGTCAATGGCATTATTGGAATACATCCAAGATGACTGCTATAATGCATCTACGGGTTTGTTTGGTTTGTTTACTATTTTTAATGGGGGGGGGGGGGGAGGTTAAGCATTTCAGAAGCATTTTTTTGTTTAAAAATAGCATTTTCAGAAGTACACAGTATGAGCATGTCAAATTCACCTTTATTTTTGATTTGTAATTTTGAAATTATGTCACAATTTTTAATACACTTTCACTTTTAAGATCAGGTCCAAGTGGCTTTGTATAGCTTCTTTTGTTCTTTCAAAGGCGTTTTTACAACAGGTTTTATTATTTTTTTTTTTTAGTTATATTTGTACCCCGCGCTTTCCCACTCATAGTAGGTTCAATGCGGCTTACATATTATATACAGGTACTAATTTGTGCCTGGGGCAATGGAGGGTTAAGTGACTTGCCCAGAGTCACAAGGAGCTGCCTGTGCCTGCAGTGGGAATCGAACCCAGTTCCCCAGGACCAAAGTCCACCACGCTAACCACTAGGCCACTCCTCCACATGTTTAATGAATTATGAGTCTTAACACATTTTTAAGTCACCTCTGACATTTGCATTATGCATAAAGAACAGTTCTTTGTTTACAAGATGGCTGATTACACTCCGTTTCTACGAAAGTAAGGTAAGAAGCTGTGGCTCTGCCCCTACATTTATCTGTTTTTCAGGAGCTGCTGTTTGTAAGTAGGACATTTCTATCTCCTCGCTTTTTTTCTGTTCATTTTTTTAAAAGGTTTGCTCCTTTAAAGTTTTATTAGCTTTATTTATTTATTCATTTTAGGTAGTCCTGCATGTGCTGTTACTTGCCAGGGGAAGCTTTGCTTTACCCCTTGTTAAGTATGTGTTCACTATGGTTTGAAACTTTACTTTGGCACTCACAGATTCAACTCTTATCTTGATTCAATTTCATAACATATTATACCACTTTTATACCACTTTTTACTTTCAGCTGTTTGTATTTTCAATTTATTAGAGTTCATACAATTGATATGTTACACCAGTATGTTCTATGTTCCACTTCTACTGTATTAATGTATTGTAGGCACCTTTTATTGACATGTTACATTTTCTAAGGTCTGTTGGTTTATGTCCTCCTTATAGTGTGTCTTAGTCTGATATTTTCTTATATTATTCTTTAAGATTTTCAGTATATATTTTTTTTACCTTTGTATGTTGGAATATTAGCTTGCATGTTCATTTTATGTACGTTTTAACCCTTATATTTTAAATATATTTCTATGTGTATTTTAAATAGTGGTTGTTGACCCCTGATGCAGCCTATTTTGGCAAAATGTGGCTACGTTGGGTGTATCTCAATTTCTTGGACTCCGGATCTACTTTGGATTTTCTGCTCATTGGATCTGTGAACTTGAAGAGACTCTTTTTGGTGATATGTAAATATGTTAAATAGCACCAGTCCCAGTACTGATCCCTGAGGTACTCCATTATCCTCCATTGAGAAAAATGGCAATTTAACCCTACCCTCTGTTTTCTGTCCAATAACCAATTCCTAATTCACAACAAAAATTTCCCTTTAATTTTTCTCAGGAGTCTCTCATGAAGAACTTTGTCAATACCTTCTGAAAATCAAGATAAATTACATCAACCGGCTCACCTTTATTGACATGGTTATTCACGCCTTCAAAGAAATTAAGCAAATTGGTGAGGCAAGACTTTCCTTAGCAGAATCCATGCTGACTCTGTCCCATTAAAGCATTTTTATTTATTTATTTATTTATTGCATTTGTAGCCCACATTTTCCCATCTACTAACTATGTGTTCCATGATTTTATTCTTTATAATACTTTCCACTATTTTGCCTGGCACTAACATCAGGCTTAGCAGTCTGTAATTTCCTGGATTACCCTTGGAACAGCTGTCATCTAGTCAACAAAACAAACCTTAAGTTCCTCCTAGCCAACAGGAGTAAGTAGGCCACAAAGAGGCGCATTTTTGATATAATGTCTCAGTCCAACTTTGGACATTATGCTCAAAACGTCCAAAATTCAAGTAGGGAATATAGCCATTTTCAAAACAGAAAAACATCTTTTTTTTTTTTTACCATGGCTATTTGCTAGATGTTTTTGTACTCTCTGCATTTATCTTTTCGGTCCATTAAAAAAAAAAAAAAATCCAAGTGAAAAATGTACAAAATGAAGCCATTGGGATGTAGGAGGATCCAGCACTGGGGCAATGGGGTACCCTAGAGGGCACTGCACTAGACTTCAAATAAATGCTCCCACGTACACATCTCACCGTTGCTCCTTATCTTGTCCGCTGAGCCCCCCCCCAAAAAAAAACCCACTACCCCCAGCTGTGCACCACTACAATAGCCCTTATGGGTGAAGGGGGCACCTATATGTGGGTACCGTGGATTTCTGTTGAGTTTTTGGAAGGCTCACAGTTTCCACCAGGGGGAGGTATGGGCCTGGGTCCACCTATCTGCAGTGCAGTGCACTGCACCGCACCCACAAGTAGTCAACTCCAGGGACCTGCATGCCGCTCTAATGGACCCAAGTATAACAATACAACCTCTAACTATAATGCATTTATTCATTTAAGAAATGAACTAAGACATATTTTCTCAAGAAACCCATACGCACTAATAGTTATTTTGCTAACCACTGTAAACACTGCATCAAAAAAACCTTGTAATTGTAATTGAATCAATGTAATCTCTAATAACTGTTAAATGTAAGCCACATTGAACCAAAACTCGTTTTTGGATAATTGTGGGATACAAGTATGAATGAATGAATGAATATCTGAGGCTGGCAAGTAATGTTTTTAGTCACATTTTTTTTTTGGGGGGGGGGGGGGGGGTGGAAGAGGGTTAGTGACCACTGGGGGAATATGGGGAGGTCATCCCTGTTTCTCTTCAATGGTCACTTGGTTATTTAGCGCACTTTTTTGTCTTATTCATTAATAAAACAGGTCTAGACCAAAACATCCAACTTATAGTCCTGGATATTTTTATTTTGTTCCATTATGGCAGAAAAACGTACAAGTGTTAGGAACACCCACATTCCACCCTTAAAACACCCCTGACACACCCCCTTGTGATTTGAAAGTACTTCTGTTGGACTTCATAGAAAAACGTCTAAAAATTGGTTTTGAAAATACCAATTTGGATGTTTTTGTGAGAAATAGCGTCCAAATGCAGATTTATGCCACTTTTTGGATTTTTCTCTCTTTTGAAAATGAGTTCCAAAGTCTTTCTAGATAATTAGAACTCAATATGGATTGCCTTAGGGCTTCCAAATCTGTCCTGCTGACCCTACTTGTAAGTCAGGTTTTCAGGTCATCTACAATGGTTATACATGAGATACACTTCCATAAACTGAGTCTCCAGTATATGCAAATTTCTCTTATCCATATATATTGTGGATCTGCTTGAAACCTGACTGACTGGTGATCAATGCATACTAGGTCATCAGAAAACAAACAATCTGCTTCTTTATAGTACCTCTCCTAGTAGCCTCCAAATACAAATACCCTCTCACAGCAATCTATGGCAAAGAGCGGGATCTAAGACCTTTCACAAAATATATATTCAGTGATACTATGGGGCTTATTTTCAAAGCACTTAGACTTACAAAGTTCCATAGGTTACTATGCAACTTTATAAGTCTAAGTGCTTTGAAAATATGTCTCTATATCTCCATTTCCTAACCGTAGAAATGGCAAACAAGAATAATCAGAGATATCAAGAGGAGATGGTTGTGGTTTGGTTTGGTTCATTTTATCCAGCAGCTTTCTTCTGCTCCTTTGGACCTCCAGCTCAAAGTGGAATCAAGGCTAAGATCCTAGCATCAGCAGCCTTCAACTACCTTCTCACCTCTCCCCCCACCCCCTCATATCATTTCAAAGTACTGCTGTTGTTGAAACCAAGCCACCAATTTAAAAAGAAAAAAAAAAAAACAATCTTCAAACATTCAAGGTTTTATTTTTCAAGATTTTACAAGGTCAAACTGGATTTCTTGTTAGTTGGGGTATCTCAATGAGCTTTTCACACTATACCAGCCTTTCTTTCATTTGCAATTTCATGGCAGAAGAAATCTTTTACATTTAGGGCAAATGAACTCCCACAACAGCAAGATGAATATTGAAACTCTGTTTTTTATAAAGTAAAAGTGAATTTTAAACTCGGGTGAACATAAGACTCTAACATCCTCTCTATCTCCTGTTTTTCTATTGTGCTTACCAGTTCTTTTCACTTCAGTTCAGTTTCCTAGCAGTACATTTTTCATTCTTGTACGATACCCATGAGCCAGCAGTACTGAACTATGCTGAATTATTTATACTATACTAAACCAGCAAGCAAATTCTAGCAGTAAAGGCTTTTTCTGAAGCTTCTTCAGAGGAGAAATTACTGTGGCTGCAAATATTATATAGGTACTGTATCTCAGAAATCCTCCACATAAATAAATACCTTTCCTTTCATTAAATCACAAAGCAAGGATGCAGAAATATTTCCTTTATATTTCATCATGATCATATGCAGTCTTCAGTACAAAGGTTGGTTAATTTTCTCTGCACTCAACGCTCTTGTTTTGTCCAATTCCCACATTTGGATCTCTTTTTTGCTAAGTCGCAACAAAAAGTGTCCTATGGCAGTGTGAGTGTGTCTTTTGAGCATGCACCAGGCCAGTTTTTGCTGCATTCTGGAAAAAGGGCCTTTTTTTCAGGGGCCGGAAAACGGACATTCAGCAAAATGAAAAACAGAGCTTGTCCATTTTTGGCCTGAGACATTATCGCCACCCATTTTAGCGGTAAGGTCTCATGTGCTACCCGGGCAGTAATCATGCAGCTTGTGTCCACTGCCATTTACCACTGGGTAAGCGCCATGCGGTAGAAAATAGAAAATATTTTCTACCGAATGTTTTTGGTGCGTGCCAAATTCAGAATTACTGCCCAGGGCATATGGTAATGCTGATTTGGTAGGAACTGGATGCATGCAGGCCCTTAGGCACCTCTGTAAAAGGGCCTCTCAATTTTGTTTCCTCATACTGCTCTCTGCTTTCCCTTATTATTCCCTCCTATACTACATTAACTAAATTGCCACCAGAGCCTCCAAATACATAACCAGTAAATCTTACTTTTCTTTTTACCAGATCTTTCAGCCCCTATTATCTCCTGCAGTTTCATTTCCTGGGAACGCCCTTGCAGGACGGCCCCGTGAAGGGGCGGGGAAACCTGTATTATGGAAACAAGATGGGCGTCCATCTTTCATTTCGATAATATGGTCGGGGATAATATGGTCGGCCCAAATCCTGAAATTTAGGTCGACCTTAGACTTGGTCGTTTTTGTTTTTCGGCGATAATGGAAACCGAGGACGCCCATCTCAGAAACAACCAAATCCAAGCCCTCTGGTCGTGAGAGGAGCCAGCATTCGTAGTGCACTGGTCCCCCTGACATGCCAGGACATCAACTGGGCACCCTAGAGGGCACTGCAGTGGACTACACAAATTGCTCCCAAGTGAATAGCTTCCTTACCTTGTGTGCTGAGACCTCCAACCCCCCCCCCCCCAAAACCCACTACCCACAACTGTACACCAGTACCATAGCCCTTAGGGGTGAAGGGGGGCACCTACATGTGGATACAGTGGGTTTCTGGTGAGTTTTGAAGGGCTCACATTTACCACCACAAGTGTAACAGGTGGGGGGGGTGGGCCTGGGTCCGCCTGCCTGAAGTGCGCTGCACCCACTAAAACTCCTCCAGGGACCTGCATACTGCTGCGAGGGACCTGAGTATGACATTTGAGGCTGGCACAAAATATTTTTAAAGTTGTTTTTTTGAGGGTGGGAGGGGGTTAGTGACCATTGGGGGAGTAAGGGGAGGTCGTCCCAGATTCCCTCCGGTGGTCATCTGGTCAGTTCGGGCACCTTTTTGAGGCTTGGTCATAAGAAAAAAAGGGACCAAGTAAAGTGCTCGTCAGGGACGCCCTTCTTTTTTCCATTATGGGTCGAGGATGCCCATGTGTTAGGCTACGCCTCCAGAACGCCCCCGGGAACTCTGGTTGTCCCCGCGACGGAAAGCAGCTGAGGACGCCCAAAATCGGCTTTCGATCATGCTGATTTGGGCGACCCTGGGAGAAGGACGCCCATCTCCCAATTTGTGTTGAAATATGGGCGCCCTTCTCTTTCGAAAATAAGCCTGCTAGTGGTCAAGATTTTGTGCTCTCATCGCCATGGCCCAGGTTTGATTCCTGGCCAGGGAAGTCTGCTTTTTTTTTTTTTTTTTTTTGGAGAGAAGGAAGAGGAGGACGAAAAGCACAATGGTTAGAGCAGCAGACTGAGAACCAGGGAAGCCAGGTTCAAATCCCACTTCTTCTACCTCTGATCTTTGGCAAGTCACTTAACCCTTCATTGCTTCAGGTAAAAACAGATTGTAAGCTCACTGGGCAGAGGAAAATAACTACTATACTTGAGCTATATCCAAATTCTTTTCTTCAGTACTACTTTAGGGTAATTTTTCTCTTTCATACCCAACCATCTGGCATACTTTTGAATTTGTACAAGTTCTTTTCTTTAGTTTAAGGGCCCAATATTCAAAGGACATATGCTCCTAAACTGGCCTCTAAAAAAAAAGTACTAGAGCCAAGTGCCAAAATGTGTATTCATAATTTCGCTAACCTCCTAAATTTAGAGGAGCAGAAAAAAGTGGGTGGCAGCAGGGGCAGATTTTAGGGTGGGAAAAATGCTAGGAGCTTAGCACTTATTTTTCAGTACTAGGCTCATACATTAAACTCCTAAGTCTAATGACAGGCCTAAATTTATAAGCATCACGTTTAAAATCCTAAACTAGATGGATTTTCAGCTGAAAATTTAGGCCCTAAATTTGGCTGAAAATATGGCTCAAAATTTGGAATGTAATTTAGGAATATAAATTTAGGAGCTCAACTTTTATTTTGAACATTGGGTTCTAAATGATTTTTTTCCTAAGCCATCTTCTTTTTTTTCTTTTGAACATCTGTTATACATTTTCCCATCTTCTGTGATCCACCTCTCTAGATACATATGTTCTTTAATGTGTTTCAGTTTTATTCCATCAGTAAATATTTCTGCAGTACTGCCATTCTTTTCACTGCTCATCATAACTTTACCTTCATATTCAAGTTTATGCGTAAGGTGTTAAGGCCTAAAAAGTAATCTAGTATCTCTTCCATAATCATTATTATTATTATTATTATTTGTTGCTTTTATATGCCACATTTTCCCACCTATTAGCAGACTCAATGTGGCTTACATATTACTGTTAGCGGCGTTAGCCGATTCCGGTCTGAACAAACACATGGTATGAATGAATACAAAGTGATAATGTGGTGGAATGAGGTACAAGTAGTGTTCATTGCTGTGTCCAGGTTTTTTATGCTGGGTTGGTGGGGTATGCTCTTCTGAACAGTTACGTCTTTAGTGCTTTTCGTAAGTTTAGATGGTCAATCATAGTTTTTACTACTTTTGGCAATGCGTTCCATAGTTGTGCGCTTAAGTAGGAAAAGCTGGATGCATAGGTGGATTTGTACTTGAGTCCCTTGTTGCTTGGGTAGTGGAGGTTTAGGTATGATCATGTGGATTTTGTAGTATTTCTGGTTGACAGGTCGATGAGGTCTGTCATGTATCCCGGTGCTTCACCGTAATGTATTTTATGAATGGTCGTGCAGATTTTGAAAGTGACACAATCTTTGATTGGTAGCCAATGCAATTTTTCTCGGAGTGGTTTGGCACTGTCAAAACGTGGTTTTCCAAATATTAGCCTGGCTGCTGTGTTTTGGGCGGTCTGAAGTTTATGATTTGGTCTTTACATCCCGCATAGATTCCATTACAGTAGTCTACATGGCTTAGTACCATTGACTGTATCAGGTTCCAGAATATTTCCCTCGGAAAGAATGGTTTCAGGCGTTTGAGTTTTCTTTACGGTGGATTTCACTTGGGTCTCTAGTGATAGGTTATGGTCGATTACTCTGAGAATTTTCAGGCTGTCTGAGATAGGGAGGGTGTATCTTGGGATGTTAATGTTTGTGGGTTTGTATGTATTGTGTTGGGATATGATATGATGAGACAGTGTGTTTTTTCTTTATTGAGTTTTAGTTGGAATGCATTTGCCCATGAGTTCATGATGTTTAAGCTGAGCGTGATTTCGTTGGTGATTTCTGCTAGGTCATGTTTGTAGGGGATGTATAATGTAACATCATCAGCATAGATAAATAGGTTAAGGCCATTTCAGATGTTATTAGGAGTGTGTGTGTGTGTTCATGATATATTTTCATATTTGCCTTCTTAGGGCGGGCAGAAAATATTCTATTTTTAATCTTTACCTGGGAGATATACTGCAATTTTGAGGTTTAAAAGAAGTTTGGGGTTTTGACTTAATATCCAAAGCACTATACTCTAGTGGTGTCTGTTCAAGGTATCAGGAAGAGGTCCCAATATATGGAATAATAAATTACTGAGTGAAATTCGAGAAAGTACCTCATATAAGGGGTATTTTTTTTTTTTTTTTTTACTAAAGATTAGCTTAAGTTATCTATAGCAGGGCCCACTTCATTCCTATGAGCCCTGAAACAGATAACTCTAGTAAAAGATCCCCATAGGAGAGCTGCTAACATTTATTTATTTGGACAATATCTGACATGAATTTAAATATTAGCATGTCTTGGTTGTATTTTAATGTTCTGTAATCAAGTGGGACTTGTCCATTTCCATTTATACTTGTAATCTGCCTTGAGCCACTAGGTTGGTTCAGCGGAATAAAATGTCCATATCAGATTAGAAGTTGTGGGTTATTACAGAACTAGAAGGAGTTGAAGTGCTCACCCCAGGACCCTGAAGACCGATGATGAGGCAAAAAATACCACAGGAGTGCTTCAGGTCTCTTTTGAATTGAGTAACTTTGTTACCCATTGCTGTATCTTTGTCCCCTTTTCTGGACTGTAAAAATACCTTAAATGTGGAGAAGGTGGCCCTTGTATAACTTGGTCATTTTGCTGTAAATTTCCCTTTTTTAAGTGCAGAAAGCTTTTTTTTTTTTTTTTTTTTAATTTATAGGGATTTATTAACTGCCTTTATGAAGATATTCACCCAGATCTACAGTAGGTACAGTTTAACATAAAACTTACAATTACCAGCATAACAGTAAAAATTGTCAAATATGAACATGAATACAATAAATGAGGTAAACTTGAGAGCAGCAAACTAAAACCTAATAACAGGACTACCATGAAACAGTATCAAAAATATACACATTTAACAGCACTGAAATTCAAACAACATAGATATAATACTATGTCAACATAATACTAATAAAACATCTAAAAAGCATGCATTAGAACATTTAAATAACACTGATATGATGTTAATGCTTTTCTACAACACAGCTTACAAAGTGGCCAAGGGGCCAAGTACACATATATAGATGGGGACAAGATGGGTGGTATAGAGTCAGTTGGGATAGACTGGTGGCTAAACTCTAGGCAGTTAAACAAGACATAAGGAACTGGTCTAAGTTACAGTGTGAGTAGCAGGCTGGTTGGTACAGGAGCAGAGTTGTGTGTAAATCAGTCATCCTATATATTAATGACTTGGGAGACAAGCAAGGCTTTCACCTGCTTCCTGAAGTAGAGGAAGTCTTGAGTGAGATGTAGTCTCACTGGAAGTAAATTCCAGAGCCGGGGGGCTACTCCTGAGGAGGCTCACTGGCAGGTATTACTGCACCTTAAGAGCAAAACTTAAGGTTTGTTAAACACAAAGCCTATGTGGTAAATGTTGGGCAAGTGGCCAGCATCTTCCCTGCATTTACCACATAATGCAGACACTTACCACATGGCATAGGTGTGGGTACACCCATATGCAATAAAGGACAAAAACAATGTTAACAAGCACAACGCATCTGATCTCAAACTTCCCCAACCCCCAATCAAAGTACCCTATCATCAATCCCTCCCCGGAACAAAGTCCCGACTCCCGATTCAAGTTACTCACAAGTCAAGGTCTCCCCAAGTGAAGCCCCCCACAAGGACAACAACCTGACCTACCCCTACCCCTTGACTTCCCTGGGACTTATCCAGGGATATCCCTGCTTGTCTAGTGGATAAGACAAATAAAATGGTGACTTTGAACTCTCGCTGCAATTTTGCAATAATATCACTGGGGGGGGGGGCAAATCTATCAAATAATGGCAATTGATGCAGGACTTCACTTGGGGGGGGGGGGGTGACTACTGGGGGCCTGAACTGGGGTTCAGGACTTTGGGGACATTAAGGATGGCATCAGAAGGTTCCGAAGCTTTTTTTTTTTTTGTCAAGACTGCACACATCTTATTTCCACCCATAACATGTGCTGAACAGTTAGTGTGGGACTTTTTATACACTGGCTGGTTTAGTGTGCAGTAGCCTTTAGAACAGGTTAAGGTTAACAGTACATGCTAACACCCATACTAGCTGCTTACCATGGCTTAGTAAACATACCCCACAGTGCTGTAACTTTGTAAGTAGTGAAGATGGAACGTGTCCTCACACAGGGGTACTAAAATAAATAAATAAAAGAAAGCTTGCCAAACACCTTATCACAAAGCACCTTACTACAAGGGGTTAAAATTAAGCTGTAGAATTCTCTCAGTTTATTAAATATTTGAGCAATGCTACATCCTTGTTTACACTGCACCTAGGCAGCAAATAAAACAGCTCTCCCATACAGCTGTTAATAGACAACACCTTTTCCTATAACACTGCAGCACCATATGTATCAGATGCAAGGCATTACAGTGGAAGTCATGGCACTGTACACCTTCATCTATGTGCCAGACTCTGAAGAGACTAATTTGACGACTGAAATGAAAAATGCATTGCAAATACATAGAGCAGTGCCATGGCAGCAGTTGTCTGGAGTTTAGGTTTGCCACCTTCACTAGGAGGACTCCTCTCCCCCTCCATCTTTAAATCAGTTCTTTTTCATCACTCATTATCTAATATAATAAAACGCACCCTCAACGTTCTGAGGACAACGTTCTGAAGCCATGAAGCCATCTGACGTCACTCCCAGGCTGAAGGGTTCGTGGATTCGTGGTGTGAAGCCTTCAAGCCAGCCAGCCGTCTCTGCCCCGCCCTCGCGTCAAACGTCATGACGTCGAGGGCGGAAAAAAAAAAAAAAAACAAATCCGGCAGCGAAGCGTCAGGGAAGGAGGCGGCGCTCCCGACGTCTAGCCTTCCCTTCGCTGTGTTCCGCCTTCTTCTGACGTCAAGGATGACGTCAAAAGAAGGCGGAACACAGCGAAGGGAAAGCTAGACGTCGGGAGCGCCGCCTCCTTCTCTGACGCTTCGCTGCCGCAACCGCCACAGAGGTAAATTTAAAAAGAAGAAAAAAAACAAAAAGAGATGCATGGATGCGAAGGGGGGGGGGGGGAGAAGAGGGCGGGCCAGGCTGGGACATGGGAGAGAGAGGAGCATGGATGCGAGGGTGGGGGGGTCATGGAAGGGAGAGAGGGGACTTGCTGGAAAAGGATGAATGGAGGCGGCAGGGGACAGAGGAGCATGGATGGGCATGGATTGGGAGGGCAGGGCTCAGGGAGAGAGGGGAATTGCTGGAAAAGGATGAATGGAGGGGGCAGGGGACAGATGGCCATGGATTGGGAGGGCAGGGCTCACACTCTCTCTCTCATATACAATGTCTTTCTGACTCTCACACACTCTGTCTCACACTGTATCACATTCACTCTCTATGTGCCACACAGTCACTCACACACTCGCTTGGTCTCATACACTCACTCTCACAGAGAATCTGTGTCTCACACACACTCTCTCTCTCGCCCACACACACACACTCTCTCTCACACTGTGTCTCACATACACACTTGCACACACTCTCATTCTCACACACACACTCTCTCACAAACACACTCACACCCAGACTCACTCTCTCTCACACACTCACACTTTCACTCTGACTCTCAAACAGTCACTCTCACATACACTCTCCCAAACATACACACTCCGAGGAAAACCTTGCTAGCGCCCGTTTCATTTGTGTCAGAAACGGGCCTTTTTTACTAGTGTTGTATAATCTGCGATGTGCAGGAAGGGTAATATTTGGCAATGGTCCTTATATCATGTCCCATTAAAACATTTTATTTATTTCTTTGGAAGTCCCCTATGTAGTTATTCCACTTCTGAATAAATGTTTATTTTTTCCTAACTATTAAACCTAAGGGGAACAGAAAGACGACAAACGTTTTTGCCATCAATGGCTCACCCAGTGATCATACATCTGAACAAAGTGCAATTAGAACAAGTACAATATAGTACAGGAGAAAAATGGCTACATAGTACAGGCAAAGAAAGTTGCCTTAACAGCTGAAGTGGAAAACCAAATTAGTATTACCAGGTTCACTCACTTGGTGCTTAAGGCCAAAGTCAAGCATTACTGTGCACACCAAAATGTGGATATATCCATAACTAATACTGTCAGTGTTACTGTATGGAGCCAAAAACTAGAGACCTTATCTTTTCTTGGGAGACTTATTACCTGCCTAACCCCTTAAGGTGCAAAGCAGGGTAGCAAAAAAAAAAAAAAAATACTGATACAGTAGCCAGGAATTACAATCTAATATAATCATCATTAAAATGAAGAGAAAAAACTATTTACAACAATTTAGGAAATACATATGATTTCAACAACACATAGAAGAGTGGATCTCAGGCAAATTGTTCCAAACTTTTGCTGATAAATACATAAATGAATTTGTTACTGACAATTTATATTTAAAATTTTTAACAGAGGGGAATCCCTAAAGCAGATAATTACACTTATGACTTTATATAAATAAACCCAACAAATTAACCAAAGAGACAATCCATTGGGATAATAACCTTCTAAATTCATCACTGCTTCTGGCAGGTCTGAGACACTGAGTAAAGACTGAAACCACCCGCCAACAACACAGTAAACAGCTGACCACAATTGATGAAATCTAAAAAAATGGCAGCTAAAATAATAAGGGGCACATTTTTATATTTATTTCTGAGATGTGATAATCTCCAAAAAAATGGACCAGCCAAGACAAGGTGATGTACAGTTAAACTCAAAAAGAAGAGGAACCATTTTGCTGCAAGGAAAGATATCACAAGCACACTAGAAACAGCAATCAAACAAAAATGTAATAAATTACCACTCTCATCAAACTCCCAGTGATCATGGGGCATCAAAAGCCTTAGAAAATAGAGTTTTAAAATTGGATTAGAAACCTAAGGGATATGTCAACTCGCAAGTCATGAGCCAAGTTATTCCACAAAGCAGGGGAATAACTTTTTGCTACCCTGCTTTGCACCTTAAGGGATTAGGCAGGTAATACGTGTGGAGTGGAGGAGTGGCCTAGTGGTTAGGGTGGTGGACTTTGGTCCTGGGGAACTGAGGAACTGAGTTCAATTCCCACTTCAGGCACAGGCAGCTCCTTGTGACTCTGGGCAAGTCACTTAACCCTCCATTGCCCCATGTAAGCCACATTGAGCCTGCCATGAGTGGGAAAGTGCGGGGTACAAATGTAACAAAAAAAAAAAAGAAAGGGGAAAGGGACTTGTTATACAGCCTTTCTGTGGTTTTTGCAACTACATTCAAAGCGGTTTACATATTATATACAGATACTTATTTGTACCTAGAGTCAAAAGGAGCTGCAGTGGGAATCAAGCCCAGTTCCCCAGGATCAAAGTCTGCTGCACTAACCACTAGGCTACTCTTCCACTCCAAAAAAGTGCTGGACCAAGTTGATTCTCAGTGGGCTTTAGATAAAGAAGGGATAACCAGACGATGGTCATTCATTGAACATAAAAGATCTTACCTGCTAATTTGCTTTCCTTTAGTCCCTCCGGACCGGACTAGGATTGGACTGATGGGTTGTGCACGCCTACCAGCAGGTGGAGACTGAGAAAATTCTAAGACTAGAGAGCCAATGAGAGCCCTGGCCATGTGACCCTAGCCTCAGTATTTGACTAAGAAAGAAAGAAAGAAAGAAAGAAAGACCACCCTTCTGTGCATCATGGAATCCAAGCAGCCACAATGCACTCGTTAAATGTGCTTAACTAACGGCAATGCCGTATATTAGAGCTCACCAGCAACTCTAACCAGAGAAGTCGTATGGCCCACTTAAAATTTTATATATACAAACTCACCAGCAACTGTAACCAGAGAAGTGGTATGGCCCACTTAAAATGTTATATATACACAAGCATTTGCTTTTATTTATTTATTTTTTTTAATAGTATCATAACTACAAACTTGTTAAAGAAAAAATCTGAAGAGTTGACAGAACATGGGAGGGACCTGGTCCGGTCCAGAGGGACTAAAGGAAAGCAAATTAGCAGGTAAGATCTAATTTCTCCTTCCTTAGCGTCCCTCCGGACCGGACCAGGATTGGACTGATGGGAAGTACCAAAGCAGTAATCTTAAGGGAGGGACCCTATGAAACCCGCTGAGAATACTCGAGTTGCAAAGACCGCCTCCTGGCGACAATGAACATCTATTCTGTATTAATCAGAAAAAGAATGAAGCGAAGCCCATGTTGCCGCCATACGAATATGCGCAGATGGCACTAAAAATCGCTCTGTGAAGGAAAAACGCTTATCAAGTTGTGAAATGTGTTAATACGCTCTGGAACTGGTGTCCTGGTGAGAAGACAAGTAGAAGTTCTCATTTCCTTAATCCATCGAGATATAGTGGGTTAGAAACGGCCAAACTCTTACGCCGACTGGCTAGAAGGACAAAAAGACGAACCAAGTGCCGAAAATGTTCAATATCTGCCAAATAGCGTGTAACTGAACTACAAAACCAAAGATCTGAACTCAATGCCTGCAAATAGCAATACCTTTTACTTTTTCTCTTTAAACATTGTTTTTATATATACAAGTTCTTGGTATGATTTGTTCTTTATTTTTATATATAAGAGAACCCTGGGAAGATACCACTTACAAAGGCAATATCATTGGTTATTTTGCCTAGTGGCATAGCATCTCGTCATCAGGCTTTCCCTTAATTATAATTTTTTATATATAAGTGCTATTGCAAACACACAAGAGTGCTCAAACTGAATGTGCTCAATAAAAAATAAACTTACCTTATCTTTAAGCCATGTCCATGTCTCTAAATTCTGTAATCCACATAGGCTTCCCCTGGTTGCGCCCTGGTAGCATGTAACAGCACTCTGAATATCTAAGAGCTCTCTTAATGTCTAAAGTATGCGATGTCCTATGATCTTCCACGGCCGAAGAAGACCCCAGAACAGGAAGAAAAAACTGATTGGGAAAGATGAAAATATGAAACTACGGAAGACAGAAAAGAAGGAACCAGATGTAGAAGTACTCCAGATGTAGACCTACTTGCTCCTTGGAAAAAATTCCAAAAAAGAAAAAATGGAAACCCGCAGAAAGAAACTTGCAGCTCTAAGACTCTTCTAGTTGAAGCAATGGCTACTAAAAACACTGTCTTAAGAGAGAAAACCTTAATGGAAACAAGAAGAGAACAGCCCAAAAGAAGGACCCATTAGAGCTGAAAGAATAAGGTTGTGATTTCAAGATGAAAAATTTCTCTCAGACTGAAGCTCGGAAAGGAGCAAAACCAACCTCTGAACGACAAACTTCAAAAATGCACCAAGTGCGAATATGAGTGAGAGATGTGGCTCGATGACGCAACCGCAGCATAGTAACAATTACTGAAAGGGAAAATCCTCTCTTAGCTAATCAAACCTGTAGAAGAGCCAAACCATAAGACAAAAACAAGCCCGGTGTGGATAAAAGATCGGACCTTGGAATAGAAGGTGCTTGCGGACATGAAGATGTAGAGGAGACACCGAGAAAGACGCTGAAGATCCACGCACCACGAACTTCAGGACCAATTTGGAGCTACCAGGACTACCGGACTCCCATGTGTCTCGATCTTTTGTAAAAGACGACCCAAGAGCAGCTATGGAGGAAACACATAGAGAAGACCGGAAGACTACTGCTGAAAAAGGGCATCTACCTCTGCCACTGTCGAGTCCTTTTGGCAACAGAAGAAGTGAGGAACCTGTGACGGGAGAGTAAAAACAAAACGTTGTAGAACTGGAATGCCCAATGAGCCACTATCAGTTGAAACCGCTCAAGAGCTGAGAGTCCATTCCCCTGGATCTAGGGTGAGACAAAAGAGAAAAAATCCGCTTAAAAATTTGTGACTCCCACCACATGTAAGGCTGAAAATGGCAGTAAGATGAATGTCTGCCCATGCGAAGAGACTCATCGTCTCTCATCTTAAGAGTAGACTCTTCACTCCTCTTTGACGGATGACATAGGCCACTGCCATGGAATTGTCCGACAGAACTCTCACCGCCTTGCTAGCCACTTAGGAAACAAAACTCCTCCAGAGCTAGACAAATTGCTCTTATTTCCAAGAAATTGAAGGAGTGGAAAGTTGCCAAAGGAGACCACATAACATGCGGTAGCCTGCCTAAACAATGGGCTCCCCAGCCGCGAAGACTGACAACAATCGCTAAAAACTGTCCACTGTGTATACTCCAAAGGCATACCTGCAGAGATGCGTCAACCTCCACCACCAGAACAGACTGCTGCGCTGCTAGGAATGCAGAGACCACCTCAGCTGAAGGGATTCCGTCCGAAAGGAATATCTGGAAAGGAGAGAAAATTAGAGAGACCTTATGAAAGGTCTGGTCCAGCAACTACCTCTATAGCTGCTGCCATGGAACCGAACCTGAATATAATGTCGAACATGAAGAACGCGACCTAGAAGTAATCCTTGAATCTGAGATCGCAGCTGAAGAACTCTGCCCTGGGGAAGAAAAAACCCCATGACCCCACACCGTGTCAAAGGTAACCCCTAACTATTCTAGAGTCTGCAGAGAAATCAGATGGCTCTTGACCACTTTTACTAGCCAACCCAAGAACTGCAAAAAAAAATATATATATTGTACCACTCGGTCTGAGACCTGCCGACTCTCCTGATAAGAGGTTTCCCTGATTAGGCAGTCATCTAGTTACAGAAAACTAGAATTCCCTCTGTCCTGAGAGCCACTGCCACCACTACCAAAACTTTGGTGAAAGTGGGAGAGGCTGTTGTGACCAAACGGTAGAGCCGGAAACCGAGAAAATGGTGTCCCAGAATCGCAAACCGCACAAAACATTTGGAGACCGATTCTTATAGAAATATGTAGATAAGCTTCCATCAGATCTAAGGCCATTAAAAAAAACAGTCCCGCATGAACTACCACTATGATATATTCAAGCGTCTCCATACGAAAATAAATGGCATTGAAAACGTGATAGATGGCCTTGAAAAAACCAAAATAGGATGAAGGAACCTTCCTTCTTAGGATTTACAAAGTAAATGGCTTAAAGGTCCAAGAGCCGCTGTAGTGTCCCCTACCACGCCTGCATTGCAGCAAGAGCGACAGGGAGAGTCCAGAAAGACGGCTGAAAGAAGGTTGGCGAAGCGTGAGTCATAGCCGTCTCGAAAAATCTCCAAGACCCACTGGTCAGAAGTAATATGGGTCCACCTCAGCTGTAGAAAGTGGAAATAGGGATTCTGAACTACAAAATCCTATAGTTGGATCATAGACCACTGCCAACATACCTAAAGATAGCGATGTATGTAAAGGCTGTCATCGAGAAATTACCTCATCACCCAAAGCTAAAGAGGTGAGAACAAGAGTAGAGTTAAATAAACTGTCATATTTCTCATGCACGAGAAGAAGGTACATAAATTCCTGTTGCAGAATTGACTGAAGCCCGAGATAAACTGCCAGCCGCTGCAGTTGCACAATATACAACTGAAGCACATATGATATGAGAATAAACAGTTCCCAGAGTGCAAATCATATCAGACAGAAAAACCGCCTGTAGGTGCCGCCCCCGCAAGTAGATCACCTGAGACTCTTGTGCTTGAAGGTAAACTTGTGACTGCTAGAACTGAAGCCACAAGAGAGGATGACAAACTGAATTAAACATGTCTAGGCATTTTTTTTTTTAATTTTTATTATATATATATATATATATATATATATATATATATATATATATATATTCTTTAAGTTATTTATTACTATTATTTTTTTTTCCAGATGCTGCAGCCAAAACAATGCCTGACTACAACATGCCTGTGAAAAGAGAGTGGGTACCTAACCAAATGGGAGATATGACAATTGCTGTAAGAGAAGCCACAACTGAGCACAGACAAAAGTCATCCAAAACTAGAAAGAAAACAAGTGTCAAACAGGCTACCCAAATGCTGTAAATATTGGTACAAAGACCTCCAACACCCCCCCCCCCCCCGCAACAACCCCCTCCTGAGACACCCACCTTCGCGTTGCTTTGCCGGCGGGGGACCCGAAACCCCGCCAGCACAAGCCCTGTCTGCTCTCTACAGCGTCATCTTCGGTGTTCCTAGCCTGTGGAGGCAGAGCTTCTCTGCGTCTGACGTCCTGCATGTGCACGACGTCAGACGCACAGAACTCCGCCGGAGTCCGCCCTGCACAGCTACCAACGCCAAAGATGACGTCGTAGTCAGCACACAGGACTTGTGGTGGCGGGGTTCCGGGTCCCCCGCCGCCAAACCAACGCGAAGGTGGGTGCGATGGGCACGGTGGGTCGGATGGCTACGGCCGGCTGCATCGCCATGGGTCGGATGGCGCCGGGAGGGGGGCATCACACCTCACAGGCAACAGCAAAATGAGGAAAACCTTGCTAGCGCCCGTTTCATTTGTGTCAGAAACGGGCCTTTTTTACTAGTAATAATAATAATAATGATATAGTTCTTCTGTGCAGGAATCTCAGTTAGAGGCTTGGCAGATAGGGATTTCTTTTCTTTTCCAGCCTCTGGGGTGTTAAACTCGGGTGTTCCCGAGTCCCTTCCCCCTTCCTCCCCATCTCCCTTGCTTAGTTGGGAAGGGCTACCCTTTCGGTGGAAAGGTGTATTGCCTTTGGGAGAGGCAGCCATTATTACTTTAAAACAAAATATAAGAAAGGAAGGAAATTAAATTAAAAGTATAAGTTTTTTCCTTTCCCTAGAGTGCTAATAAGCAGGCAGCTCAGTGGTGCTCTATTGCTCTTGTGGAGTAAATATAAGAAATAAAGGAAATTAAAAGTAAAAGCTTGTCCTTTCCCCAGACTGCTAACGAGCAGGCAGCTCAGTTGTGCTCTATTGCTCTGATGGAGTTTATTTTCTAGCTCAGCTGTTAACGAAATATTTAATACAGTGCCCGTGCCCTTATCAGGTGATTTCCTTGCTCAGATTTTCCTCATGTTTTGACAGCGGCGGTTTAAAAAAAAAAAAAAAAAGGCGCAAAGCATTGTTTTAAGGCCAGAGACAGCTCAGCTGTGGCGGGCAGGCTAAAGCGTTGTTTTCTCAGCGCCAGAGTGTCAGTGCGCTATGCTTTTGCAAGCTCTTTATGGCGCTAGGAGTTTCTTCGGTGCCTCTTCCTCTGTCGGCGGTTTCTTGCGTTTTTTGTTCGCTGGTCCGTCGCATCTTCCTCATTGTCCTTCGTTTTCTGTTCCGGATCTCCCTGGTTGTTTAGATTTGGCGCGGAAGGCTGCTATTTTTGTCTGCAGCTGCAGTTTTTTCCTGCGCGAGAGCTCTTCTCTGATTCTCAGTTTGCTGAGGGGAGGAAGTAAACGGAGGTAGTGTTTCTGCTGCAGTCTGGAGGGCCTCAGGAGCGGGAGCAAGTCTGGTCTTCAGGCTGACGTTTTCACAAGAGACTTCTGTTTGAGATCCATAAGTGAGTACGTTGTTGGACCAGGATTACACCACTGGGCTATTAGGCTACTCCTCTATGGTGTATGCTTTACAGGGAATGCTTATTTGCTTGCGCCTTAGGCATTTAATGTCGGGTAGCTCCTTCAGAGGACACCTCTGGACCCATGCATCAACATCAAATAATATTTTTTTTTACTTTAATAGAAAAGGTCTTGAGCTCAGCTTTAAATTGAGTCAAAGAGGTAAGTTGTCTGAGGTGTGGAGGCAAGGAATTCCATAGTAAAGGGCCTAGGGTTGAGAACATACCATGTTCTCTACCCTAGGCCCTTTACTATGGAATTCCTTGCCTCCACACCTCAGACAACTTACCTCCTTGACTCAATTTAAAGCTGAGCTCAAGACCTTTTCTATTAAAGTAAAAAAAAATATTATTTGATGTTGATGCATGGGTCCAGATTTTTTATTATTTAAACTGGTCATAGCCGGGAGCTTTGTGGAAAATTGTATAACCTCCTCACATTGAGTTTTGAGTTCTGCAGTCAAGTGAGTGTGTGTGTGGGGAGTGGGGGTTCAGGGTCATAATGTGTAAAGGAAGGACAGGGGGGGCAAAAAGAACACTACTCTGGTGGATGGGAGAGAAAGAGGGCATGATGATGATGGATGAAGCATGGAGGAGGGGACAGACAGAGGGGCGGACGGCGCTGGAAATGAGAGAAGGGCAGACCAGACACTGGATGGAAAGGGGCAAAGAAAGGAGGCAGATGCTGGATGGAAAGGGGCAGAGAGAGAGGGGGGGGTATACCCCTGCCAAAATTCTGAGCATGTACCTGAGCATGTGCTGGTGGTCTAGTGGCCTCTTTGGGGGTAGGAAAGAACCCCGCTCTTTTCCGCTTGCTGCCCCTGCTGTGTGGGTGGTGCTGTTACTCTTCAAAATGGCCGCAGGAAGTCTCGGCAGCAATTTGGAAAAAACATCAGCACCAGCCCAGAGCAGTGGCAGCGGGCAAGTAAGAGTAGGGTTCTATCCTGTCCCAAAGCAGTACGCCTGATGTAGCTCCTCCTCATACCTCATGGGTGAGTGCAGGGTGGCTGAAAAAAAATATGGATGGCATGTGGAAGGAAGAAGGGGCTGTAAAAAAAAAGAATGGATGATATGGGTGCAGGGAGGAAGAGAGGGGGCTGTAAAAAAGTGGATGTTAGGGGGGCTGGGAAAATATGGATGGTATCTGTGTACAGAGTGGTGGACTGTAATAGTGGTTAAATTGTACAATGAGTATATGTTGGGTAAAATGAATTTATCTTGTTGGGCAGACTGGATGGACCATATAGGTCTTTATCTGCCATCATTTACTATGTAAACTAAAATGACGACAAACTTGCAGAATGTGTGTTGAAAGATGGGCGCCCTTCTCTTTTGAAAATAAGCCTGATTGTGTTTCAGATTTGACAAGACTGTTCTTGCTATTTCCTGGTCTGTTTGCTAGTCTGGTTTGTGTCATTTGGGTGTATTGGAGCTGTAACAGCTTACAAAATTGTTTATAATGAAAAAAAATCACAAGTTACTTTTCATGTCCTATACCTAGTAAAAGGAAATTAGTTGATAATGAAGACAAAATCAATGAGCCTGAAGTACTTGCTTCATCATCGTCTTGTATTGAACAACAAAATAATGACGACAAAATCAATGAGCCTGAAGTACTTGCTTCATCATCGTCTTGTATTGAACAACAAAATAATGACAATTGTTGGCCTACTTGTTGGTCTTTAGAACAAAAGAATGAACTTTGCCAAAAATATGACTGGCTCTCTATACAAAATAAAAAACTAGGTTGTAAGCCATGTCAAAAAGTTGGAACTAATGAAAATATCAAAAGAGTGGGCCAATAATGAAATCACTTATTTTGGTGAAACACGACAGCAGCAGCTAACATCCCTACGTAAGAAATTATTTGACCACAAGGAAAGTTCATCTCATAAAGCTGCTTTGAAATTGGTGGCAGAAGCCAACAAAGAGGTGCTAGAGAATTTATGTATAAAATCTATTGGTCGTGGTATCAGGAAGGTCACGTGATGCTGTGAGCAGCAGAAGACGTGCTGAGAGAGAGCTGCTCAGGGGACTCCCTCCCTCCGCGACAAATACCTCCTACGAAGTAACTATTGACGAAACTTGCCGTTGCTAAAGGGGTGAGGAAGCGAATGGACAAATTTGTGGCCAAAACGGAACGGCAAATGCCTGCCAAAATGCCAAGAAAAGGGCCGGATCGCTTGCGCCAGAGCGAAGACAAAATGGCGGCTTCCCCTCCGGTCTCGCCGGCACTTCCAGACTTTATCCCCGAGCTACCAGACGCTGTAGTGAAAGCCCTAGACTCCCGATTTACACAGCTGTCAGAACAAATAGCAGGGATGGTCCAAACAGCAGCGGAGCTAACTCGTCGGACAGGCGAGCTTGAATGCAGAGTCGCTGATGCGGAGGATACTGTACAGGAGCACGCAGAGAGCATCGCTGCACTGAAAGCCCTTACTGAAGCACAGCAATCTAAAATCGAAGACCTGGAAAATAGAGCCAGAAGGGAGAACCTGAGATTTGTGGGTCTCCCAGAAACCATAAAGGATACAAATTTACTGACATGGCTGGAGGAATGGCTGCTGGAGAATTTCCCAGCGGTGGGAGAACATGGCCCGATTCGTCTGGATAGAGCGCATCGACTTGGGCTGGCGCGGGCATCAGCAGACAGACCAAGGACTGTGATAGTGAAGTTTCATAGCTTTACCCAAAAAGCACAAATTTTGCACTTGTTTAAATCTCAAGCAGAGGAGCTACAATTTGAAGGCCGGTCGATCCGGATATTCCAAGATTATTCGGCAGCACTGACTCTAAAACGCAGGGCCTACTCAGGAATCTGTTCGCAGCTGGTAAAAAAGAACGTTCGATTTCTGGTGCAATACCCAGCCACACTGAAGCTGCAGTATAATAACAAGTGGCATTCCTTTGGCTCCCCGGAGGAGTTTCGAACCTGGGTGAGCTCACAGGATGGACTGAGTGATATGACCTGAGAGTATGGACCTAAAACCCACATGTAAATGGCAAGTTTAATATTGTTAACTGTTTAATGTTAAAGGAGGAATGTACACACATATTGCAGTTAAGGAGCGAGGGGGGGTAGTCCCCGCAAGGCATTAGGAGTGACCCATGGCCCGCTCTCGATGGGGGTGGAAGCCAGAGCTAGAGAAAGGGGGGGAGTAGTGGATATGCTTGGAGTGAGAGGAGGTATGAATGGAGTGGGAGTAATTAAGAAGATGGAAAGAAAGGAGAAGGAAGAGCAGGAGACCACAGGTCGGGGATGGATACCTCTGGGGGAGGCTGAGCTCCCGGGGTTTGTTCATGATAAGAGAATCAGGAGAAAAAAGATCCATTCCAATATAGATGAAGGGTAAACGCCACTTGAGAATATTGTCATGGAATGCAGCAAAGATCAATTCACCAGTTAAACACTACAAAATCTTATCCCAACTGAAGGCGCATGGAGTTGATATCGCGTGTTTACAAGAGACAAAACTCTCGGATATTGAGCATGCGAAATTATCCCAGCAGTGGGTGGGGGAGTGCCACTACTCTTCTTCCGGGAATCGTAGAAGTAGTGTGATTGTACTACTGAAGAAAGGTCTCCCCTGCCAGTCTAAATTAATATACAAAGATCCAGAAGGAAGGGTGGTGTTGATCCATTTAAATTTCCAGGGACACAAATTTTATTTGTGCACAGTATACGGCCCCAATAATTATTGCCCTAATTTTTTTCAATCTTTAGTTGCATTGGGAATGCAATATACAGATGCCCCTTGGGTATGGGCGGGGGATTTTAATCAAGTCATGGACCCAGCTTTGGACAGGTCCTCCCCAAGGGCAATAGCAGCACTGGGAGGAGGGAGGGGTCTCCCCGCGTTATGTAAATCACTCCAGTTGGTAAATCCATGGCACCTGCTCCACCCTGAGACCCGAGATTATATCCACCAGTCTAAGGCGCACCAATCTTGGTCACGTATTGATTACATATTAGTGACACACTCATGGTTTTTCAGAGTGGGGCGGGCATTTATAGGACCTACAGAGATCTCTGACCACGCCATAATTGGGATAGATTTGGACTTAAATGCCAGAGGAACAATTAATACTTATTGGCACTTCCCCTCTTATCTTTATCAGGATAAGCAACTCATAGATCATGTGAAATCACATTGGCAATTTTATGTAGACACAAACGCGCAGTCTTGTACCTCGCCAATTTTGTTGTGGGAAGCCTCAAAAGCAGTCCTCCGTGGAGAGATAATTGCGTTCATGAGTGCACGTGCCAAACGCCTAGCGGCAGGCATAGTTAGATTGGAATCGGTGTACAGAGCTGCAAAGAGATTGCACATAGCTAAGCCCAACAAAGAAAACCAAGAAAAAATGGCAGCCGCCCTGGTGGCCTTGAACACGATGATTCATGAAAAATATCAGAGACTCCTGTATGCTAAACGGTTAAATTTTCAACGATTCGGGAATAAATCTGGCAGACTGTTAGCACATGTAGCCAGAGCCCAAACAATAAAAAAATTTATTCCATATATAACTCCTCGAAATGGGTCTCGGCTCTCTCAGCCGGAAGAGATTGCAAACGCATTCAAAGAATATTTTGAGGGGGTATATGCCCAAGAAGGGCAACAGGACTCTCTGATAAAAGATTACCTGGA
This sequence comes from Microcaecilia unicolor, assembly GCF_901765095.1. Lineage (NCBI taxonomy): Eukaryota > Metazoa > Chordata > Amphibia > Gymnophiona > Siphonopidae > Microcaecilia > Microcaecilia unicolor. The sequence continues at coordinate 245,229,106 of NC_044036.1, forward strand.
AGATGCGGGTATGCCGCGCCTGGAGCAGAGGGTGTGGGAACAACTATCTCTCCCTATAAGAGCACAGGAACTCCAAATGGCCCTGAAGTCTCTCCCATTAAGATCAGCCCCAGGCCCTGACGGGTTTTCTGGTGAATACTACAAAATCCTGGGTCAAGATTTAGTGGGACTCCTCATTTCGTACTATGAAGCAGTGACAGGGCGAGGCTATTTTTCCCCGGGAGAGAACGAGGCTTTAATTACCCTGATTCCTAAACCAGGTAAATCCCAAGATCAAGTAGAATCCTACAGACCAATATCCTTGTTGAATGTGGATATAAAAATCCTGGCAAGAGTATTGGCAGATAGATTGGCGCAACACTTACCGACTTTAATAGGAGACCATCAAGTAGGGTTTGTAAGAGGCCGTCAGGCCACAGTAAATGTGCGCAAGGTCCTTATGTCTATAGCGCATAGCCATTCCACAAAAGAACAGCTGATACTGTTGAGCCTCGATGCTGAAAAAGCATTTGATAAAGTACAGTGGGCTTATTTGTTTAAAGTGCTAAATTATATTGGATTGGGGGGTTGGTATATGGAGGCGGTCGCAGTATTGTACTCGAGTCCCTCTGCGCGCATAGTCATGAATGGCACTCAGTCCGAAGCCTTTCAATTACAAAGAGGCACTCGGCAAGGTTGCCCATTATCCCCTTTACTGTTTTTACTATACATAGAACCGCTTCTCCGCACGATCATTAGGGATCCGGATATTGTGGGGGTCACCATGCCATCACTGGCGGTTAAGGTGTTGGCGTTCGCCGACGACATATTCTTGACCCTGACAAGCCCCAGGTCGTCAGCGTAGCATCTGATGGCAGCCCTGGATGAATTCAGTTTCCTTACGGGATTCTCCTTAAATTATCACAAATCAATGGCCCTCCCAATTCAGTCAGAAATTCGAGAGCAATGGGCAGGTGATTTTCCCTTTCAATGGGCACAATCTAAAATTAAATATTTGGGGATTTATATTCCCATAGACCTATCAGAGCTCTATAGATTGAACATGACCCCCCTGAAGCAGCAGGCAATGGAAGTTTTTCAAAGATGGCAAGCACTTCCGATCAACTTACTGGGTCGCATTGCACTTTACAATATGGTCCTATTCCCAAAGTGGACCTATGTGTTCCAAATGCTTCCTCTGTTATTGCGGCCTAGTGAGGGAAGTTAGCTACGGAGGAAACTAAATTATTTTCTGTGGCAGGGAAGGAGAGCTCGGATGCCACTATCTAGAGTAATGCTGCCGCGTTCAGGGGGGGGATTGGGCTTACTAGACCTAAAATTGTTCTCTATGGCTAGTAACATGAGACACCTGTCAGATTGGTTTCCTTCTACAAAATATTTTTCTTGCACAGAAGCAGAAGTGGCAGCTCTGGGCAAAGTGCATTTCTCATATTGGCTCAATGCGCCCTCAAGGGAATTACCACAGTTAGGACCCTATAAATATATCCTTTCCCCGATGCGTGCCACGTGGAATGGACTAGGTAAGCTTCTCCAAATAGATACCAAAGTTTCAGTATTACTGCCACTCAAGGGGAATTTGGCATTCCCTGTGGGAAGTTCCTCAGTTTCCTTTCAGAGGTGGGCCGCGGCAGGGGTCAAGTATTTATTCCATGTGGTCAAGGAACGGGGGGTAATAAAATCATTCGAGGAGTTAAGAGAGGAGTATAAGTTGGGAACAAACGACTGGCTAGCATACACACAACTGCAACACTATGTAAATTCCTTACCCACAGCCTCACTGAATTCCGCTCCCTGGGAGAAGCTAAACGAACTGCTGGGACTGGATGCACAGTTACGAGTTCCACTGAGGTACTTTCATCGCAATTTGAGAGACTCATTAAAGCCAATTGACTATCAGGTGGTGATGCTCGCCTGGAATACAGAACTGCGGCTCAACCTCAAGTCAGAACAAATTAGGGTGTCTCTCAAATCTCTGTACAAAATAACGGAGAACTCAGCTTGGTGGGAGATGCAGTATAAATTTCTGCTTCGTCTGCACATATCCCCCCATAGGGCATATAGAGCTACTATTAGAGACACTGATATTTGCCCAAAGTGCAATGGTGCTAACGCGCATTTAGGACATATGTATTGGAGTTGCGCATTGATAAAATCTTTTTGGATTGAGTTGAGCACACATGTATCCCAGATATGGAACAATTTATGGAAACCATCCCCACGACAATTGTTTGATCTTTTCGGAATACAACAGCCGGCCCCGGTGGGATTTAAAGCATTTTTGAAAAGAGCAGTCTTGATGGCAAAGCGTGTCATCTTGCAGTTGTGGTTGGTTGCGGATCGCCCAACCATATCCTACTGGAGGTCAGCAATGATTCAAGCCTGTGCGCTAGAGAAGAAAGGAATAAGGGACCTGGCCTCCAAGCGAGGTGAACAGTTTTGTGACATTTGGTCTCCATTTTGGGACTCTCTCACTCCAGTAGCAAGAAGCAAGATATTGAATTGTTAAAGTAAGGTTGGGAGGGTAGGGTGGGGGGGGGGAAGGGGGGAGAAAGGGTGGGGTTTAGTTGGGGCAAAATGTTTAAAAAAAGTTAAGCAACTCAAACACTGTACTTGCTTATTGTTTATTCTGGGATTGATGTACATGGATATAGTTTGGATTGCAATAAATAAGAATTAAAAAAAAAAAATCTATTGGGCGTGAGAAAGAGATAACTGCCAAAATCTTTCGCACAGCTTATAAAGTGGTAAAGAAGAACCAGTCCTTTAATAATTTTGAAGCTGAAATAGATGTACAGGAACTTAATGGTCTTGACATGGGCCACATTCTTCACTCTACAAATGCATGCATCAACATTGTTCATCACATTAGTAGTGGAATGAGAAAAAACTTGTTTCAAAAAATTGTAAATTCTAAAAGTAAAATATCATTAATAATTGAAGAAGGAACAACCGTCAGTCAGAAATCTACATTGATTGTATACGCCTGGGTATTTATCACAGATTGCGGAATGCCTACACCAGTAAATTTATTGATTTGATTGCATTACCAGATGTAACAGCAAAAGGAATGTTCAGCTCTTTGCTTCATCAGCTCAAGTCTATTGGTATGACAGAGGAATACCTGTAGGATTATTTGGTTTCTGTTGCTTGTGATGGAGCAAATGTAATGTTGGGGGCTTGTGGTGGAGTTAAGAAATTGCTAAAAGACAAATTTCCATCAGTTCTTGTATGGCATTGTGCTAATCACAGATTAGAGTTGTCAGTCCATGATGCTGTAAAAGCTGTTCAGGAATAAATAGTTTCAAATCATTCATTGATAAGCTGTATGTGCTGTACCATGCTTCGCCGAAAAATAGTAGAGAATTACAGTTCTGTGCAAATACACCAGATATTCAGCTTTTGAAAATTGGTCGGATTTTAAGCACTCGCTGGGTAGCGTCTAGTTTCCGCTCTGTTTCTGCAGTATGGCAGGATTATGAAGCATTGGTACTTCATTTTGAAGACACTAAGAAGGATTTTACCAGAGACACTAAAGACAGAAGCATGTATGATGGTCTACAAAGGAAAACTACATCTGTAGAATTTGTGTTAGACTTAGGATTAATGTGTGATGCACTTCAAGAACTGTCTGAACTAAGCCTAGATCTACAAGAACGTAATATGGATCTGTACAGAGCAAACAACAACATTAAGTGTCTCGTTCAAATTTTTGAAGAGAGAAAACAAAATCCTAGATCTTACTACAAAACATCAATTACTGCTGCCAGTAGTCTCATATTCAAAGGGGTTGCTCTCCACCGAAAAGATAGAAAAGACAACCCTCCAATCTGTCCAGATGCATTTTATGAAAACCTGAAAATTTGTATAGCAAAGAGACTGCTTGACGATGAAGAAGCTGATCTACCTAAATGGGCCACAGTGCTTGATCCCAAACAGTGGCCAGAGGACATTCAGAAGCATTTAACATTTGGTGAAACACAAATAAGAAATTTATCCAAAAGGTTCCACCTGAATGAAAGGGAGATGATTCACGGATTCTGAGAATTTCTGTGCGAAAAAAACAATTCCAGAGAAATTATTGCTTTTAAAGCTTACTCTTGACACCATTCCAATTTCCTCAAGTGAGTGTGAGCGAGGTTTTTCACAGATGAACCTTATTGTGACTCCATCAAGATCTTCTTTGTTGGTAACCACAATATCAGCACTGATGTTCATCAAAATAGTTGGGCCTCCTCTAACTCAGTTTGATCCAACAAAATACGTTCAGTCTTGGATGCTTCGTGGACATCGTTCTGCAATAGACACGAGAAGCAAGCAACGAAATCGAGACACTGAACCTATTCCTGGTATGACTCAGATTTGGAGCTTCATGTGAAAAAGCAATTATTAATATTTTACTTTTAGAATTTACAATTTAAAAAAATACATGGTTGACATATTCAATAATGTGTATAAGATTAGATAACTGGAGGCTTCTTGAATTGAAGACATGAACCTCAAGTAGAAACTTATTGTGAAGGATTATTTATTGCCTGTGGCTAGACATGCAAAACCTGTCATCTGCAGTTATGATGTTCATCGAAAAATCTTTGGGCGAGTTTGCATTAGACACCAAGCCAACAAGCTGCAATAGACACACTATGACACAAACAAACCAGACTAGCAAAATTCAGACATTGAACCACCTGAATCAACTCATGGTATTGCTCAGATTAAGAGAGCTTCATGTGAAACACGGCCAAAGGTATGTGCATTCAAAATTACTCTGGATTTATATGTAGTCATTTCAGTTCCATGTTTCCCCTTTTATGCCTGCCCTATATGATGGAATGTATTGACCTATGCATCCATAATGATAACAGCAGCATAAAATAATTTGATATGACTGAGGTGCAGTGTTCTGCTGATATGTAGTTTCTGTGTGGAACATCCTGTTTGTTATGTTATCAGTAAGAGATGTGTTGGTATTCTAGGGACTGGTCACTGGTGTATATTCTCAAAGATGCTTTTTTATATGCTCGATGGCTGGTAAAGGGGGTGTGGCTACTGTGGGGGCGGGCTATATGTAGGGGTGGAACATTTATAGTAGCCCCACCCCCCAAGGTTGCCCTGTATGAGTACCGGCACCTTTTCTCTTACAAAAAAAGCACTGAACAAAAGTATCAATGGATGAGAGCTGCCCAGCCCAGAAACCTGTTTTAGGAGGTTTTGAAGTAAGTAGAAAAAGAGACTTTTCAAATGTAACTAAATCAAACCAAGGCACAGGCCAACATTGAAAATTTCTAATACTAAGAGGAAAATACCTAAAGGCAGTGACTAGACCGAGAGTGTGCCTTGCTTAATGTGTAGGAAAGGAGATAAACTGAGAAAGCTCCAAGTCCATTAACAAAGCTGAAAACAAAAATGCACGATGCATAAGTGAAATGCATTTGAGGAATAGATCTATTATGACACCCATAAAGGCTACTCCATTCATTCCAATGGAAAATTCAAAGAAGCACGCCAAAAAAACTTGGATAAAACAAATGAAACTGACTTACACCATTGTAGGTTGGATTTGGCATGAACTAAAATCACAGCAATGGACCACTGGAGAGACATCATATGGAACACCTAGAGCTCCATTACAAAGCTGAAAACAAAAATGCATGATGCATAAGTGAAATGTATTTGAGGAATAGATCCATTCTGACACCCATACAGGCTACTCCATTCATTCAGCTGGAAAGTTCAAAGAAGCACATCAAAGAAAACTGACCTACACCACTGTAGATTGGATTTGGCATGAACTAAAATCACAGCACTGGAGAGACATCATATGGAACACTCAGAGCCTGGTAGTATCCACAGATCGTACTGGCTACGTAGTCACTGCACCCAATCATCCATATAAGCAGTGGTTCTCAACCCAGTCCTAAGAGCACTCCCAGTTAGTCTGTCTCCTTGAGAAACACTGCACTAAGGGACCTCAAGTATAAACATAGTAACGGGGAGGGGCATAATCGAACACGAATGCCCATCTCCATGGGCGTCTATCTCCGAGAACGGGTACGTGAAGGGGCGAGACAAACCGTATTTTCAAAAAAAATGGGCGTCCATCTTTTTTCCCAATATGGTTTGTGCCAGCCAAATGCATCACATTTGTGCGGATTTGAGCTGGGCGGTTTCGTTTTTCAGCAATAATGGAAACCAAAGGCGCCCAGCTCAAAAACGACCAAATCCAAGGCATTGGGTTGTGGGAGGGGCCAGGATTCATAGTGCACTGGTCCTCCTGACATGCCAGGACACCAACCGGGCACCCTAGGGGGCAGTTGTAACAATTAAAAAAACAAAGCAAACTACCTCTGAAGTCCATAGCTCCCTTCCCTTGGGTGCTGAGCCCCCCAAATCCACCCCAAAACCCACTCCCCACAACTCCACACCATTACCACAGCACTGAAGGGGGGCACCTAGATGTGGGTACAGTGGGTTTGGGGGGGCGGTTTGGAGCGCTCCCATTTACCCCACAAGTGTAACAGGTAGGGGGGGATGGGCCTGGGTCCACCTGCCTGAAGTCCACTGCACCCACTAACAACTGCTCCAGGGACCTGCATACTGCTGTGATGGAGCTGGGTATGACATTTGAGGCTGGCATACAGGCTGGAAAAAAAAGTTTTTAAAGTTGTTTTTTTTGGGTGGGAGGGGGTTAGTGACCACTGGGGGAGTCATCCCCGATTCCCTCCGGTGGTCATGTGGTCATTTAGGGCACTTTTTTGGGACTTGTTCGTGAAAAAAAAAGGGTCCAAAAAAGTGACCCAAATTCGCGCTAAAAACTACTTTCTTTTTTCGATTATCAGCCGAGGACGCTCATCTCTCCTCGGCCGATAAACACGCCCCAGTCCCGCCTTCACCACGCCTCTGACACACCACCGTCAACTTTGGCAATCTCAGCGACAGATTGCAGTTGAAGACGCCCAAAATCAGCTTTCGATTATACCGATTTGGATGCCCACGGGAGAAAGACGCCCATCTCCCGATTTGGGTCAAAATATGGGCGGCTTTCTCTTTTGAAAATAAGCTGGATAGTAACATAGTAGATGACGGCAGAAAAAGACCTGCACGGTCCATCCAGTCTGCCCAACAAGACAAAATCACATGTGCCACTTTTTGTGTATACCTTACCTTGATTTGTATCTGTCATTTTCAGGGCACAGACCGTAGAAGTCTGCCCAGCACTAGCCCCGCCTCCCAACCACCAACCCTTCCTCCCCCCACCGGCTCTGCCACCCAATTTCGGCTAAGCTTCTGAGGATCCATTCCTTCTGCACAGGATTCCTTTATGTATATCCCACGCATGTTTGAATTCCGTTACCATTTTCATCTCCACCACCTCCTGCGGGAGGGCATTCCAAGTATCCACCACTCTCTCTGTGAAAAAATACTTCCTGACATTTTTCTTGAGTCTGCCCCCTTTCAATCTCATTTCATGTCCTCTCGTTCTACCGCCTTCCCATCTCCGGAAAAGGTTCGTTTGCGGATTAATACCTTTCAAATATTTGAACGTCTGTATCATATCACCCCTGTTTCTCCTTTCCTCCAGGGTATACCTGTTCAGGTCAGCAAGTCTCTCCTCGTACGTCTTGTAACGCAAATCCCATACCGTAGCTTTTCTTTGCACCGCTTCAATTCTTTTTAAAATTCAAGAGATGTCCAATGATGATGTTATACTAAGGAGTCAGGGTAATGTATTTGATATACCACCTTTCTATGATACAACCAAAGCAGTTTACATATTATATACAAGTACTTTCTCTGTCCCTAGTAGGCTCAAAATCTAAATTTCTGTACCTGGGCAATGAATGCCAAAGGTCACAAAGAGCTGCAGTGGGAATTGAACCTGGTTCTCACAGTGCTGAGCCCACTGCACTAACTATCAGGCTTCTCCTCTACACCTCATACTACAAAATCTGTGGACAGGGAATTGGAAAGGTCCACTCTTGGCATCCCTTGTCCGAGTATGAAAGGGATACAATTTCCTGTTAATATTTCAATTGCAAGATAGTTGTTTTTTTGTTTTGTTTGTTTTTTATATTTAATGGGGCAGAAGATCTGGAGTCATCAGGAATCTTTGTAAAGAGACAGAGACAAGAGAAAAAACAATATTTTGCTCTGTGCCAGGAAGCTTTGGAAACCAGTGTGGATACATTTTTTAGATTTCCTAGCAAGACTCTTGTAAGAAAACAGCAATACATTCCCTGAGCCCTCTCAGCTGAAGTTTTCATTAATTCTAAAGTGTCTAGGAGAAGTAGTTAGGGATCTTTGGAGATCTAATTTAGTTTTAAATCTAGTTGTTTTTGTCATAACTTCCAAGTAATGGACTGGCTTCTTTGCTGTGTTCCGTGATGAACTATATAAGAAAAGAACTGCCATACTGGGTCACAACAAAGGTTAGTCTAACCCAACATCTCGCTTCTAGCAGTGGCCAGTCCAGGTCCTAAGTACCCATACATGGTAGAATCCCAAGAAGTCCAAAACAAAAAGCACCAGGAGCCTTCAAGATCAGAACATGTCCCTTAATTGATAGAAGTAGAAATGATGTTATACATCAGTGATCCAACACAGGCCATGTTTTCTCACACAGTGGGGCTCATTTTCAAAGCACTTAGCCTTTCAAAGTTCTATAGGTTTCTATGGAACTTTGGAAGGCTAAGTGCTTTGAAAATATGCCTGAGTGCCTGCATCAGGGGTCTACATTATTATAGCATTATTATATCATTATGTTCTCACTGTTAGCAGGTGGTGGTTCTTCTTGTTGTGTGTTTTTTGTAAAGGTTTTTTTAATGTTCATTATGAGTCTCTGCATGATCATTGTTTTACATATATTTTTAATGCCAATGTATATTTTTAATATTAATGTATATTTTTAATTAAAATGTATGTTTTAATTTACCTGTAGAACCCTGATGCAGGCACTGTGTGCTGAAACACGTTCCGTGTTGGTTCACTGATATACAACATCATTTCTACTATCAATTAAAGGACATGTTCCGGTCTTTAAGGCTCCTGGTGCTTTTTGTTTTGGATTGTTTGCTTTTTACTCTGTATCCCTCTCTGTTAGGTTTCGCAGAATCCCAAGAAGTAGCAAGATTCCATCTTACCAAACCACAGGGATAAGGGAAAATTAGGTTCTTACCTTGGTAATTTTCTTTCCTTTAGTCATAGCAGATGAAGCCATTACGTATGGGTTGTGTCCACCAACCAGCAGGGGGAGATAGAGAGCACTCAACTTTTCACAGTGCCTCATTACCAGCCAGCTCCACTGCCTCTTCAGTATTTGAAGCTTCCAAAGCAGTATGGCAAACCGCAATGGGAATAACATGAACTTTCCTCACAGTGAACGATGGCCCCTTAACAAGGGCATGAACTCAAAAGGAGGGAATGAACACATCCTCCTGGAGGGAATAAACTCATCCTCCAAAACATAAACTGGAGGGAATGGACTCATCCTCCTATAACAGAACAGTAATCCTGAAGACTGTTTTCCAACTTTCTCCCAAGGAAGGAACTTCAGGAAACAAGAACAGAACCTGAAACAGATTCACAGCATACAGACAATCATACAGGGAGGGCTCATGGCTTCATCTGCTATGACTAAAGGAAAGAAAATTACCAAGGTAAGAACCTAATTTTCCCTTCCTTGTCATCAAGCAGCTGAAGCCATTACGTATGGGATGTAACAAAGCAATCCCTATATAGGGTGGGAACAGGTCACACCACGCGCTAGCACTTGTGCTCCAAAATGCGCATCCCTCCTAGCAGCCACATCCAGCCTGTAATGTCGGGCAAAAGGGAGCTTAGAAGCCCATGTTGCTGCACTGCATATCTCTTGACGAGAAAGTGCTCCAGTTTCAGCCCAAGAGGAAGAAATCGCTCTGATAGAATGCGCCTTCAAGGCTACAGGCGGAGACCGGCCAGCAAGCAGATAAGCTGAAAAGATAGTTTCTTTGAGCCAGCGGGCAATAGTGGCTTTAGACGCTGGAGACCCTTTGCGAGGACCTGATAGCAAAACAAACAGATGATCATAGATCCTGAAAGAGATAGTAACTCGCAGATACTGCAGAAGAGTCCTGCGCACATCCAACAGGTGCAACTGCCCAAAAGATTCTGGAAACTCCTCCTTATCAAAGGAGAGCAAGAAAATAGGCTGGTTTAGGTGAAACGCTGAAACCACCTTAGGCATGAAGGAAGGCATGGTCCGAACCGTGACCCCGGACTCTGAGAATTGCAGAAAAGGGTCTCTACAGGACAGCGCCTGGAGCTCTGACACCCGTCTCGCCTAAGTAATGGCCACAAGAAAAACAGCCTTTAGTGTCAAATCTTTCTCCGATGCTCGCCGAAGCAGCTCAAAAGGAGAAGCCTACAGGGCCTTCAAAACTAGCCCCAGGTTCCAAGCTGGACAGGGTGCTCACACGGAAGGCCGGAGCCGAAGCACCCCACTAAGAAACCGTACCACATTTGGATAGGCAGCTAAAGACACGCCTTCAAACTTACCACGAAGGAAGGCCAATGCTGCCACTTGCACCCGCAGGGAATTATAGGCCAAGTCTATTTGTACACCATCCTGCAAAAAGTCCAGAATCGGCAAGACAGGAGCCCGCATGGGTGTGACCGCTTTTGAAGCACACCAAGACTCAAACTGGTGCCAAATCCTGGCATAAGCCACGGAAGTGGAACGCTTGCGGGCCTGCAGGAGAGTGGAAATGACTGTGTTTGAATAGCCTTTGTCCCTCAATTGCGCCTTCTCAATCGCCATGCCATAAGACCAAAGCGGCAGGCGTCCTCCATGGCTACCGAGCCCTGTGACAACAGGTTCGGTACCAGAGGTAAAAGAGGAAGCCTACACTAGCATCTGTCGGAGGTCCGCATACCAAGGCCTCCTGGGCCAATCCGGGGAGGACCACTTCTCCTGGGTGCAGCCGAATCCGCAGGAGCACGCGCCCTATCAAGAGCCACGGAGGGAACACATATAGTAGGCCCGGAGGCCAGGGCTGAGTCAAGGCATCCAACCCTGCCGAGCGAGGATCTCTCCGTCTGCTGAAGAAGCACGGGACTTTGGCATTTGAACTTGTCGCCATAAGATCCATCATGGGCTTGCCCCATTTGGCACATATCTGCAGGAATACTTCGTCTGCTAGTTCCCATTTTGCTGGATCGATCTGATGCCTGCTTAGATAATCGGCTTGCACGTTGCTCTGACCTGCAATGTGAGCTGCCAACAGAAACTGAAGATGCAGCTCGGCCCAGTGGCAAATCAGTTCGGCCTGCGCGGCCAGTGCTCTGCACTGAGTGCCGCCTTGTCGATTTATGTAGGCCACTGCTGTCGTGTTGTCCGACATCAGTCTGACAGCCAATCCTTCCAGGGTCACTTGAAAGGCCAGAAGCGCCTGAAACACCGCTTTCAACTCCAGGCGGTTGATGGACCACTCCGACTCCTCGGGTGTCCATAGACCCTGGGCATGCTTCCCCTTGCAATGTGCGCCCCAGCCCTTCAGGCTGGCATCTGTCACTACTAGACACCAATTGGGGAGCGCCAGCGGCATTCCTCACCGCAGCATGCTGTCTGAGAGCCACCACTCCATGCTGAGTCGGGCCGCAGGGAGCCAAGAAAGTCTGCATTGATAATCCTGAGAAACTGGAGACCATCTTTGAAGTAGGGAATACTGTAGAGGTCTCAGGTGCGCTCTCGCCCAGGGCACCACTTCCAATGTGGCTGTCATCGATCCCAGCAGCTGGACAATGTCCCAAGCTCGCGGGCGGGACATCCTCAGGAGCAGACGGACCTGATTCTGAAGCTTGCACCGTCTTAGCTCGGGTAGGTATACATAGCCCGAGTCTGTGTCGAACCTGGCCCCCAAATATTCTAGAGATTGCGAGGGGGTCAGGTGACTTTTGGCCATATTGACGACCCAGCCTAGAGATTGAAGTACTGAGACCACTCTGGCTGTAGCTTGATAGCTCTCTGTTACAGAGTCTGCTCTGATGAGCCAGTCGTCTAGGTACGGGTGAACCCTGATACCTTCTCGCCTGAGCAAAGCAGCTACTACCACCATTACCTTCGAAAAGGTTCGGGGACCTGTGGCGAGGCCAAAAGGCAAGGCCCGGAACTGGAAATATTTTCCCAACACCGCAAACCTCAGAAACTTCTGGTGCGGGGGCCAAATTGGTATGTGCAAGTAAGCTTCTTTCAGGTTTAGAAACGTGAGAAACTCTCCTGGCTGTACCGCAGCAATGACGGAGCGCAGGGTTTCCATGTGGAAAGGCCGCACTCTCAGGGACTTGTTTAATTCTTTTAAGTCCAGAATAGGGCGAAAAGACCCACCTTTTCGCGGCACCACAAAGTAGATGGAGTATCGGCCGTAGCCGTGTTTGGCGGGAGGTACCGGGGACATGGCCCCTAACTGAATTAGACCTTGCAAAGTCTCCTCTACCGCCGCCCATTTGGCGGCAGAACCGCATCCGGACTCCACAAACACATCTCTTACTGGGGCGTTGAATTCTATTCTGTAGCCATCTCTGATCAGGTCCAGAACCCACTGATCTGAGGAAATATTGGCCCACTCCTCGGCAAAGAGGGAAAGACGTCCTCCGATGACAGGAAGCGAGGAGGGGGCCGGCGCACCATCATTGAGAGGGTCGCCCCTGAACTCCAGGCCTAGAGCCAGTGGCTGCGGAACGCTTGTCCGAGCGAAAGGAGTTCCTCTGCTGAAAAATGGGCACGAGAAGTGAACCCAGCAGAACGCCCTGGGCGGTACCTTCTAGCTTCACAGAAGCGAGGTCCATAAGAGGGGAGTGGACCGCCTGGCCCTTTGAGGAAGGCCTCGGCCTATCTTCGGGCAAGCGCTGGGGTTTAGGATCTCCCAGGCCTTTAACAATTTTTTTTCCCAACTCCTCACCAAATAGGAGAAGGCCTTGAAAGGGCAACTTTACCAACCTTTGCTTAGAGGCCATGTCCGCTGCCCAATGCCGTAGCCAAATAAGACGGCGAGCCGCCACTGCTACTGCCATTTGTTTAGCCGAAGCTCTGACAATATCATAAAGGGCATCAGCCAAAAAGGACAAGGCCGACTCCAGCCGCGGAGCCACATCCGAGAAGGGCTCCGCTCCATCTCCGGGCTGTTCCACTGCCTGTTGCAACCACGCCAGGCAGGCTCTAGCAGCATAACAGCTGCATGCAGATGCCCGAACAGTAAGACCTGCAATTTCAAAGGACCGTTTAAGTGCTGCTTCCAGCCTAAGGTCTTGTATATCCTTCAGGGCAACTCCTCCTTCAACAGGGAGGGAGTTCTCTTTGTCACCGCAGTGACTAGGGCATCTACTTTAGGCATTGCAAAGCGAGCCAAATGCTCCTCACGCAGAGGGTATAATTGCCCCATAGCCCTGGAAACTTTCAAAGGTCCCTCGGGGTCAGCCCACTGAGCGGAAATAAGCTCTTGGATGGAGTCATGCAAAGGAAAGGCTCGAGCAGGCTTTTTGGTACTAGCCATCCTAGGATTCACAGAGGATGCCGTGCCACTGTCAGGCTCTTCAATAGAAAGGACCTGTAGGGCATTGGAAATAAGCCCTGGCAGCTCATCACGGTGGAAAATCCTCACCGTGGAGGGATCATCCAGATCCTGTGGTAATTCTGCACCTGACTCTGGCTCCTCAGACCACGAAGGCCTGCCAGAACTCTCCAAATCCTCACAGCCCGACCACGGGGGGGTGGGGGGGGGGGGGAAGGAGGTGCACCACAATCTGAAGGGGAATTAGCCCTTCTACGCTTTTCTTTATGCCAATTATCAGGGAAAATAGCCTCAGCGGGCAGTCCCAGGCCAGAATCCACCGGGGGGGGGGACAATAGAAGGGGCCTCAGACGACCCTTGAGGGAGAGCTCTTTTCAGCATGAATGCTTTATGCAATAACAACACAAAATCAGGGGAGAAAAACTCGCCCTGGGCACCCAGATCCCATCCGGGGCTAGCCGCTCCCTGAATAGCCTCAATTCGAGGTCCCCCCCGGGCTCAGGGCTCTCCGTCTCTACGGAGGCCACGCCAAGTGGAGAATTCAAAATAGCATCCACTGCCAGCTCTGAGCGGGAAGAATCATCGCTCGTCATGCTCGGACCGACTCTTACACCTGTACAGCACGATTTACAGAGCCCCGCTGCTGATTTGCACTTGCCACACTGGGAACAGTGATTTACATTCTCTGCAGCCATCGCCGAAAACGGCGAGAAAATTCAAAATGGCGGTTTTGCGCCAAAAACGCCCCAATCGCGGGCCCACCCCGGAGGAGTTAGAAAACACTCTTACCTCACCGGACCGAGTATCACAGCTCCGGTCCCATAAAAGAATCAAAGGAAAACCTCTGTTCCTTTTTTTTTTTTTTTTTTTAACGCTGTGAGGAAAGCAGACGTAATAAGAACTCCGGAGGAGGCCTGAGATCCAAGATGGCTGCAGTCTGCTAGGACGCCCTAGACCTCGCTTCTTACGATGCCTAAACGTCGGGGGAAAATCGCGGGCAGAGCTTCCCCGCATTTATCCCCGTTACCTGGTCCTTTGGATCGATTTATGAGGCCACGGGAACTTATACAGGAAGACGGAACGCCTCCGATCGGGAACGCCGGCGAACGGGAGATATTGGCTTCCCCCGGACTGGAAACAACTTTAAGCCCCGCTGCACGTACTCCACCTCCTCAACCGCTTGGCGCCAGTTCCTTCCTCTTTGACCCGACGGGGTCTCCCTCAGAAGGAGTAGGGGACCCGGAAGAACTTCAGGGAGAAGCGTCTTTTCCATCGGGGGAAGGAATGGAGGGAAGTTTGCCCATTTTACCATCACTTACTGAGGAGAGAGAAACTGAGGGTCGAAGTGCAGCAGACTTACAGTCTTCAGCAAGGTTTGAACTTCCTAAAGAGTTAGTGGCCAAGCCAAAGAATGTGACTTTAGATACTCTGTGGGTTTTAATGTCTAACCTGGGACAATGTTTTCTCAAGCAAACTGAAGAGTTTTTACCAAGAGTAAAGACTATTGAAACTGACCTGAAAAAAAAGGAGGAAGAGTTTAAAGTTTTAAATGAAAAAATGGAAAAAATTGATCAAAGGGTTATGAAAATAGAAACGTTGCAAACTTTGATGGTAAAAGATGTAACTAATCTCAGGCGGAAAACAGAGATTTTTGATAATTATACCAAGAATCATAACTTGAGATTCGTTAACTTTCCTAGGATTCCAAATGTTCTTCCTCTTGATATGTTGAAACGTTATTTCCGTGAAAAGTTAAACGTTCAGGAAAAGGACTTTCCACCCTTTTCCCAAGTTTATTATGTCCCAGAAAGGAACTTGAATCAAGAGACTGAAAAACCTATTGATGTTTCTCTTTTGCTTGAGACTCTGAACTGGTGACAGCCGCTACTTTGGTAGCGACTGTCGCCCTACTACCTGATAAAAATTGGATCTTCCGCCTTTTTTTCCGTAATAAAGAGAACCCTTTTTTGGGTCTCAAAATATTGTTATTTCCTGATGTCTCCAAGGAGACACGTCGACGGAGGAAACAATTTTTACTCCTTAAGCCAGAAATTCTGCACTTGGGGGGTGCCTTTTCTTTAAGGTACCCCTGCAAGTGCATAGTAAGGCTTGGGGAGAAGAAAGAGTAGTTACTTACCTGTAACAGGTGTTCTCCGAAGACAGCAGGCTGCATATTCTCACAAGTGGGTGACGCCACGTCGGCCCCGGAGGATTTTAAAGCAAAATCTCAAAATCTCTTTACGGCGTTCCGACGCGCGAGCGATCGTACTGCGCATGTGCGCACACCTCTTCCCGCTCGCCGTGCGGACACGCCCCTCAGTTAAATCCAAAAGATGGAGGAAACAACTCCAAAAGGGGAAGGTGGGAGGGTTTGTGAGAATATGCAGCCTGCTGTCTTCGGAGAACACCTGTTACAGGTAAGTAACTACTCTTTCTCCAAAGACAAGCAGGCTGATATTCTCACAAGTGGGGTATCCCTAGCTTCCAGGCTTACACAACAAACAGTGGTCAATTGAGTCTCGCAACGGCGAGGCCAGAATAAAATTGACCTGAAAAGAAGAAATATCTAAATGAGTGTAGCCTGGAACAGAACAAAAATGGGCTTAGGAGGGTTGGAGTTGGATTCTAAACCCCAAAGAAGTTCTGCAGCCCCGACTGCCCAAACCGACTGATGAGTCGGCTATTGCTGAAGGCAGTAGTAAGATGAAAATGTGTGGACTGATGACCACACCGCAGCTTTGCAGATCTCTTCAATAGTGACTGATCTTAGATGAGCCACCGACTTAGCCATGGCTCTAATTTTGTGAGCCGTGACATGGCCTTCTAGAGTCAGTCCAGCTTGGACAAAAATGAAGGAGATGCACTCTGCTATCCAAGAAGAAATTATGCAGTTTCCGACAGCAACTGGCATTAAAAGAAATAAACAACTGGGCGGACCGTCCGAGGGAGCTCGTCTGCTCCACGCAAAAAGTGCGGAGCTTGCTTTCGCCAGGGCTTGTAAGATGAGGGAGAAAGAATGTTGGTAAGACAACTGACTGGATCAGCTGGTACTCTGATACCAGCGCCAGTAAGAACTTTGTCTGCATGCAGAGAACTACTCTGTTAAGATGAGAAGTAAGGTAAGGCGCTTGAGCTACTAGAGACCGAAGCTCACCGACCTTACGAGTTGAAGGAACAGCCACTAAGGAAAACGACCTTCCAGGTCCAATACTTCAGATGGCAGGAATCCAGTGGCCCGAATTGAGCTTGCAGCAGCTGGATGAAAACGACATTGGGACCCCAAGATACTGGATAAGGAGTGATAGGAACTCTGACCGAAGCATAAGAGCCAACTGTCAAAATTATTGTGGGTGGTAAGCCCAACAGAAATAATCTCCCCTAGACACATACAAGGGATTCTCTCAATATTGGGGGAGAGATAAACCTCTCGTGAAGTGGACAGCTAAAGGCTGACCTTTCACACGTTGATGATAAGCTCTATTGCACAAAGATGAATACTGACAGAGTTGGTCTTGAGACCAGACTCAGACAGGTGTAGAAAGAACTCAAGCAAGGTCTGTATAAGACAAGATGCAGGATCTAGGGCCTTGCTGTCACACTAGACGGCAAACCTCTTCCATGAAAAGAATAACACCTCTTTGTGAAATCTTTTCTGAAAGCAAGCAAGAGTCGGGAGACACTCTGGAAAACTCAACGAAACCCCACTCTCAACATCCAGACCGTGTGAGCCAGAGATTTGAGGTTGGGATGCAGAAGTGCCCCCTCGTTCTGCGTAATGAGAGCTGGAAAACATTCCAACTCCAGAAGAAGAGGGAATCCTATCTGACGCAGCTAGAAAAGAGCAATCAGAATCATGGCTCCACAATCTTGCTTGAGAAACAGCAAAGTCTTTTCCACCAGATGTATGGGAGGATACGCATACGGAAAACCTGTCTCCCAAAGAAGGAGAAAGGCATCCGATGGTAGCCTGCCGTGAACCTGCAGCCTGGAACAGAACTGAGGGACTTTGCGATTGGACTAAGTAGCAAAAAGATCCACTGAGGGGTCTTTCGAACTATAGGCATGCTCAACTGTAGCATTATCCTGCTCAGCCTGTCGGCCAGACTGCTGTTTACACCAATTAGGTAAGTGGCTTGGAGAAAACATGCCGCATTGTGGGCCCACCGCTACATTTGCATGGCATCCTAACTCAGAGGGCAAGATCCAGTACTCCTTTGTTATCGAGTACATCACAACCCGATTGTTTGGTTGAATTAAAATAATTTGGTTGGATAGCCAGGAGGGATGCAACCTTCGTCAGCAGCTTTTGACTGAGTAAGATGCAAAAGTGCCATGGGAGTTACATGAACTGCGGAAGCCATGTGTCTAGAAGTCTCAATATGTACTGTGCTGTAATCTGTTGAGACGGGCAATCATCGTGTTAAGGGAACACATGCACTCCCAGTCCATGAAGATACGCTGCAACAACAGCCAGGCACTAGGAAAAAAACATACTCTGGATGCAAAGAGAGTATAAGTATCCTGTAAATCCAGAGAGCATAACCAATCGTTTTCCTGAAGTATGGGAAGAAGGATGCCCAGGGAAAGCATCCTGAACCAAATCTGTTTAGGCCCCTTATGTCTATGATGGGACGCAACCCACAAAGAAAGACCTGGAATAGAATCTCAACCCTTCTTGCCCTGGTGGAACGGGCTCGACTGCATTGGCGCTGAGAAAAGCAGAGAGTTCCTCTGCAAGTACTCACTTTTGATGGAAGCTAAAGGATTAAGCTTCCAATGAACAATGTGGAGGGTTTGATTCCAGATTGAGAATGTATCCTAACCGGACTAGTTGAAAAACCCCACCGGTTGGAGGATAAAGAAGTCACCTTTGGTGGAGAAAATGTAAACTTCCCCCCCCCCGACAGGCAGAATGGCCGGTACGGACATTTTTTTTTTTTTTTTTTTTAGTGGCTATACTGAATTGGAGCCAGTCAAAAACCCCTCTGTTTCCTGGGGAATAGCTGCAGGGGCCTGATTAGGTGCACGCCGCTGACTAGAACGAGCGTGCTGAGGCATAGCCCGAACCGGCTGTCGAGAAGTAGGAGTATAGGTACGACCCCTTAAGGCACAAGGAAAACTACTCCTCTCTCTAAAGAACTTCCAAGATGAGGAAGTGTATGTACAGCATATCTATAGTTTTCTGCTGAGTCTCCTCCTCCAGGAGAGAGGCACACAGTCATGAGAGTCTGTCACTGTACCTAGAGCAGAAATCTAGGTGTTACATTACAAGTGTCGAAAATGCCCTTGGACAGGAATCTGCGACACACCGTGTGCTACCTGACCACTTGGTGAAAAGGTCTAGCCTATTCCGGTGGGAATGCTCGTAAAGATCTGACAAGACTTGATTTGGGATGCGATCATGCCAGCCTGGTACGCCATTCTCCAAAAGAGGCTAAGGATGTATGCTCTGGCCCTGGGGGCGCCAAAGTAAGTTCTTAGAACTCCTATCTGTTCTGAGTGCAGAAGACTCAGGTGAAGATAGTAGTCCAGGACCTCTAGCATCTGGGCATTGGGATTCACAATCTCCACTGTAATGTCAGATGACCATCATTGAACTGAACTAACTACTCAAACAGAGCAGCTCAGATCCAAACACGTCCGATATGGAGGCTAATATGGGTCGAGAAGTTGCCCCAGTAGGGTGCGAACACCCATACCAGAGGCAGCATCGGTGAAGGAGACCAGGTGAAAAGCCAGATGCCGCAGGAGGCGGTAGCACCCATGGCATCCAATGGTACCCATGGTCCCGAAGCCAAGGACAAAGTCTGGAAATGCAAGGGAATCGAAACCAGACTGCTAGACCATGGCACCGACGGTACCGATGATACACATGGTACCGATGGACCCCGGTACCAATGGTACCCATGGTACTTGGTACCGATGATAGTCATGGTATCCGGTATCGATGGTACCCATGATACCTGGTACCGATGGTAACCATGACATGTGGTACCAATGGTACCCCTGATATCCGGCACCAACAGCACCGACGGTACCGATGGTACACATGGCACCGACGGTGCTCATGACACCTGGTACCAATGGCACCCATGGCACCGATGGTACCTGGTCATGATATCTGGTATCGATGGTACTCATGTGCCGACGGCATCCATGATACCTGATACCCATGTATCCACGGTACCGACGATACCTGATAGTATGGTACCGATGGCAGTCATGATACTCGGTACCGATGGGCGATGATACCTGGTACCGATAGTCGATGGTGCCCATGATACCTGGTGCCGATGGTGCCCATGATTCCCGGTACCGACAGCACCCATGGCACCGATGACACTCGGCATCAACGGCACCCATGGTACCGATGATACCCGGTGCCGACGGGACCCATGGTACCGATGATACCCGGTACCGACGGGACCCATGACACCGACCATGGTACCAATGTAGTTGGCATCGATACTCCTCGGTACCGACGCACCGATGATATTCGGTACCGACAGTACCCATGGCACCGATGATACTCGGTACCGACGGCACTCATGGCACCGATGATACCCGGTACCGACAGCACTCATGGCACCGATGACACTCGGCATCGACGGCACCCATGGTACCGATGATACCCGGTGCCGACGGGACCCATGGTACCGATGATACGTTGTGATATTCGGTACCGACAGTACCCATGGCACCGATGATACTCGGTACCGACGGCACTCATGGCACCGATGATACCCGGTACCGACAGCACCCATGGCACCGATGACACTCGGCATCGACGGCACCCATGGTACCGATGATACCCGGTGCCGACGGGACCCATGGTACCGATGATACCTGGTACCGACGTACCGGTGCATCGACGTCCAATGCCAGGATACCTCCATAACAGAGGGAGCAACGCTCTCGGCACCGACTGATGTCTGAAGCCCGGATACCTCCATAACCGAGGGAGCAAAGCTCTGGGCATCTCCTTTGGGCATCCCTGGCAGAGTAGAATACGTCTCGTTACTTTGAGACACTACTTGCGCTTCACAGGGAGATGATCCGGCCCAAGACACATCCGCCGATGCGCCCGAATGACCTGCCAAGCAGGAGGCGCCGAGGCAGGTGGAGACCTATTCGATGCATAACTATACCCAGCGTGCATCGGTCTCTGTCGGACTCCAGAATGATCTCCTTTGGGCATCCCTGGCAGAGTAGAATACGTCTCGTTTCTTTGAGACACTACTTGCGCTTCACAGGGAGATGATCCGGCCCAAGACACATCCTCCGATGCGCCTGAATGACCTGCAGAGCAGGAGGCGCCGAGGCGGGTGGAGACTCACTTCAAAGGTTACACCACTGATATTGTCTCACCAGGTTGCCCATTCAGTGGCTGACCAGGGATGCACCTGCTTAGGTTCCTGGTTTTTCCTGTGACATACACCTTTTATCACTTGTGGGGCTTAAAGACAGTGGTGTGCTGGAGCAGGCTGTCACAGCTCTGGAGAGCCGTTTGTAAAGTTTTAATAAATGGATCATAAAAATGTGGGCTTGTTTAGTTTGCTGGCTAGAGAGAGCCCACAGATAACAATATGCCAGCACTTTCAAGAAAAAAGAAAAGAGCAGCTTATATGCTTTGTTCAGGCACAGCCCCTTGTGACTCTGGCAATTACTTAAATTTTTTCTTGCCTCAGGTACAAAAAATACCTGTATATATAAGCCACAATGAGCCTGCCATGAAAAGTACAAATGAAAAAATAAAAAAGAGATTTAACTCCGAAGACCTGAAGAAAACACGAAGCCCTAACGAACTCCGTGTCTCCTCAGACGCGGAAAAAGAAAAACTGAGGGGCGTGTCCGCACGGCGAGCGGGAAGAGGTGTGCGCACATGCGCAGTACGATCACTCGCGCGTCGGAACGCCGTAAAGAGATTTTGCTTTAAAATCCTCCGGGGCCGACGTGGCGTCACCCACTTGTGAGAATATCAGCCTGCTTGTCTTTGGAGAAATATATATTTACTGAACCTGAACATCTGACAGCATTAGTAGCCTCAGTTAAATTGGAGAAGCTTTAAAGAATAATGTATAATTTCTTAGCAGAGAAGGATTTACCTGTAATTTTTTTTTTCCTTTATTATAATTCTCCCCTTAGATTACCTGAAATCTTGGATCTCCCATTATGGACTTGAGTGTCTTATAAGTTTGAAAGTGTATAGATTTATGTGCTTGTTCTTGAGAGTTTTTTTTCCTTTTATAACAGTTCCTAATTATATGACACTTTCCTAAGCAAGATGTTTCTTGTAAATATTGTTTAAATGAATAAATAATAAATAAATAAATAAAAAAGAACTCCGGAGGCTCAGATGAGTGGGAAAAGCAAACCAATGTGCCTGCATCCACTGAGTAGGAAAGAACAGGGAAAAGCAAGCTAATATGTCCACATCCAAGGGGGCATGGGTAAGGCAGGGAAAGGGCTGACCTATGTGCCTTCAAAGTGAAGCTGCTATAGCCTCTTACACCCTGGCTAACAACTGGCAAGCCAGGAGCCACCCCCAGGCAGATTTTTGATGGAGCTCGAAGAAGCTGCAGCCACCCTGCTTGGGGAGATAGAGAATACTGAAGAGGCAGTGGAGCTGGCTGGCCATGAGGCACTGTGAAAAGTTGAGTGCTCTCTATCTCCTCCTGCTGGTTGATGGACACAACCCATACGTAATGGCTTCATCTGGTTGATGACAAGGAAGCAGTGGCTTTCACTGGGTCTACTTTAATATCAGTTTAAGAACTTTAACTCCAGGAACTTGTCCAAACCTTTTTTAAACCCAGCTGTGCTAAATGCTTTCCCCACATCCTCCAGCAATGAGTTCCAGAGTGTGGGGCGTACACAGATAACAACCTTTTTGGGGTGTTCTTGGGAACATGACACCCAGTATGAATTACAGCCCTGTTTTAGCATTAGACAAGGTAGTGTCAGAAGCAAATGTGTCCCCTTTTTATCTACATACCTGAGCTCATACCACCCAAACAATAAACAGAACTAACTCTACACCAAGGTTATTATTAAAATAAGTGAGTGCTTATTTATTTACAATAGCAGCAAAACAATATGGCAGTTGCAGGAATGAAGACAATGCAGTACTTATCATAGAACCAGCTCAGAATAAACGCACAGTACCTTGGACAGACTTATAATTCAGTCAGCTACTCTACCCACAGCACTTATAAAATGGTTATATCTGGTAACTATACAACCTGCTGTAGACATCCAGCAGACGGCAGAGTGTTCTTCAGATGGTTGATCAGACAGGAAGCAGGGGCTGCTCAGATGGGGAGGAAAAAACCCTTGTCCTCGTTACAGTGCTTCTTATAGAAGAAAAAGCCAGCTCCAGCTGACATGGTGATGTCACTCCTGGCTTGGCCCAGACCCCACATGTTCTGTGAAGCAACCTTGTTTGCTACAGATTGTTATGACTTAAGGGCCACAATGCTGTCTCATCAGCACCACAATGAAGGGCAGTTTAAACATGAAGCATAACTACGCTTTGAGTGAAAAAACATTTTCTCCTATGTGTTTACTACAGGCAGGATTTTTTTTTTACTTCTATCGTGTCTTATCCCCCCCTCCAGATGTCTCTTTTCAACATTGAAGAACCCTAACCTTTTTAAGGCTTTCCTCATCCCCTTATTTTAGTTGCTCTTCTTTGTACCTTTTCTAATTCCTTTATATCTTTCTCATTTACATTATATGAGGTGAAATAACCATGCAATTGTAATTTTTCTCTCTTTTGCTAGAATTTTGTCATCCTATATCTGGGATTTTCTGTTAATGTATTTCCCTCAGTTTTTGACTGTCTAGGGAATATGCTTGTGTTCTTTTCCTTCTGTTTTTGTTCACTTGTGCAATACAGTTCAGATTATGTATACCATCTCTCTTTTTCAAGGATGTTAAGATCAAACATGGAAAAATATAAACATGTGTAAAATACATAGATGGGTAAAAGGGGAATGGAATAATATTAACAGATTTCCTATAAGTTTTATGAAGAGAAAAGAGGAGTCACCCTCTTGAGAACAACCAATGGCCCTTACTTTTTTTTTTACCGACACAAAGACTGGCAGAAATTATGCTTCTTTCAAAAATGGGATACGAAAGATGCTATAGAAAAGAGAGTTTTACAAGGGATACATACTCATGCCTTTTTAGCGATTGTTCAACCTGAGTTACCTTCAGGAATGGTAGCTATTTCTTTGTTCTCAGAGGACTTGCAATTTAAGTTCACTTCATCCTCCATTGCCTCACAAATGATGTCTAGATCACAAGGAACATCTTGGAGTCTGAACTCTGGCTTCCTTGATTCTCGCTCTAACAACAAGGTTGCTCCTCCATTAAGATTAAGGCAGGCAAATTGCTAAAGCCATCCAAACAGAAAAATATTAAAAAATGGCTGCCATAGCAAAGCAATTAAGAAACCAGCATGTTATGTAAGTGTTGCCAGCACAGGGAATGTCAGCTGCCATGATTAACATGAATAAAATGATACATCAGTCTCTTAGCCAATCAAAACATGAATCAATTTCTCTAGGGCTCATTCTTCCATTAGACAAATTAGGTAAATCACAGCTATTCTGTGGGCAGCATCAGGAGCTTTGCTATGCAGGGCCCAGAGGGATCCGCACTGTGACTCTATTAGCTAGTGAATCTCAGGCAATAAAAAGATAGGAGGGGAGGGAGACAAAAATGAACAGAACAGAACAAGGAAGAGCCACTCTCCTGCAGACCTTACCTTCCTGTCTTGCGGGAAACAGAAGAAGGAGGTACGGCTGGAGTAGAAAAGGAAAAATTAATTCTTACCTGATAATTTTCTTTCCATTAGTCCCAACAGATCAATCCAGAGACTTGTGGGTTGTGTCCCTCTACCATCAGGTGGAGATAGAGAGAACCCCCGAGGTTTGTTATATGTGGACCTGTGCAGCCAGCTGAACCTCAGTATGAATGATACCAGAGCAGTGGAATGGAAACAATAGAAAACTCTCCAGACATTTCCAGACCAATTGCCCAACATAATTCCACCACTTCTATATTTATTTATTTTTTAATCAAACGAAGGAACATTCATAATGGAAGCCGAAAAAAACTAACCAACCGCAACAAAACCGCAGACAGTAAACCCAGGGAGGGGCATCTGAATTGATCTGTTGGGATTAATGGAAAGAAAATTATCAGGTAAGAATTAATTTTTCCTTCCATGGTGTCCCACACAGATCAACAGATCAATCCAGAGACTTGTGGGATGGACCCAAGCAGTCCCCAAGTAGGGTGGGACACCCCCAACCCGGCAGAAATCACCGACGAGCCAAACACAGCATCTTGACAAGCTACCACATCCACCCGATAATGACGAGTCAATATATAGACCGAAGCCCATGTAGCTATCCTGCAGGTATCTTCCAGAGAAACCAAATGGGACTCTGCATAGGAGGAAGCTTGAGCTCACGTAGAATGAGTACGAACTTGCAAAGGGGCTTGCTTGCCCAAAGCCACGTATGCCGAAGAGATGGCCTCCCGCAAACAACGGGCTATGGTGGCCTTGGACACCATATGACCCTTCTTACTGCCTCCAAAAAGGACGAAGAGATGGTCAGAAAGACGAAATTCATTCGTCACCTCCAAATACCTGAGAAGAGCCCATCTCATGCTGAGGCAGCGAAGAGCCTGGAATTCCTCAGGGTAATCTTCCCTGTGGAAGACCGGGAAATGCAGGGACTGCCCCAAGTGGAAATGAGAAACCACCTTGGGCAAAAATGAAGGAACTGTCCTAATCTATACCCCCACCTCCAAGAAAGGGTCTCTGCAAGAAAGGGCCTGCAACTCTGAAATTCTCTGAGCGGAAGTAACGGCTACTAGGAAAATCGCCTTCAAGGTGAGATCCTTAATCGTAATCCTTGATAAGGGTTCAAAAGGAGGACGCTGAAGCACTTTGAGAACTAGATTAAGGTTCCAGGATGGCGCAAACGATTTACGCCCCTCAAGAAATGAATCACATCCAGGTGGGAGGCGATGGACTCTCCCTGAAGCCGGCTTCTAAAACATGCCAGAGCTGCCACCTGCACCTTAAGAGAACTCAACGCGAGTGATTTTTGTACAGCCTCCTGAAGAAACGCGAGGATAACCGATACTGAAGCCGAAGCCGCTGACAATCCCGAACTCGCACACCGCAAATCGAAGGAACACCACACCCTAGTATAAGCTATCAAGGTGAATCTTTTCCGAGCCTACAGCATTGTAGCGATAACCTAGTCCGGATACCCTTTTCTTCTCAACCTCACCCTTTCAAGGGCCAGGCCGTAAGACCAAAGGGGGAGGGATCCTCCATCGTGACTGGCCCCTGCAGCAGGAGACCATCCTGCGCCGGTAGCAGAAGAGGATGATCGAACAGAAGCCTGATCACATCTGTGTACCAGGGTCATCTGGGCCAATCCGGGGCCACTAGGATCATTCGACAGGGATGACTGACAATGCGAGTCAGTAACCTACCCACCATTGACCACGGGGGAAAGGCATAGAGCAGGCCCCTGGGCCAAGGTTGAAAAAGGGCATCGATGCCTTCTGAGCCCAGCTCTCATCTCCTGCTGAAGAAAAGGGGAACCTTTGTATTGAATGCGGTGGCCATTAAGTCCATCTCTGGCATCCCCCAACAGGCAGTTATCTGATTGAAGGCCAGAGGGGAGAGCGTCCACTCCCCCGGTTCCAACTGGTGGCAACTGAAAAAGTCTGCTTGCACATTCAGTGACCCCGCTATATGAGCCACTGTCAAGAACAAGAGAGGAGTCTCTGCCCAACAGCAGATCAGAGCCGCCTCACAAACTAGGGTTACACTCCTGGTACCCCCTGACGGTTTACGTAGGTGACCGCCGTCTCATTGTCCAAAAAAACTCAAACTGGGCAACTGCGGAGAAGAGGCAGAGACTCTCGAAGGGCCAGATGAATCACCCGTAACTCCAAGCGGTTGATGGACCATGACGACTCCGTCGAAGTCCAAATGCCCTGGGCCATCTATTGCAGGCGATAAGCCCCCCCCCCCCCAGCCAGACAGTGACACATCCGTGGTCACTATCTTCCAGTCCGTGGTTGCCAGAGGAATGCCTGACACCAGATTCTTTTGAATGAACTACCAGTGCATGATTGTGAGAAGAAGGGCCGAACATGGCACCCGAATCTCGTAATCCTCCAAGAGCGGAGACCAACGGCTCAGAAGGTGCCACTGGAGGGCATGTGAGCTCTGGGCCACTTTACCACATCCAAGGTGAAGGCCATGGAACCTAGAACTTCTACATAGTCCCAAACCCGCGGTTTCGGAGTTTGAAACAGCGCTCATAACTGAGCCTGTAACCGCTGTGCTCGAGCTAAAGACCTAGCCCTCAAAATAGGAGACAATCGGGAAACGAGGAGGAATATAAGAAATTACTATATAAATCTTTAACAAGGAATAAGACATAAAACAAATCATTCACATATTGAGTTAAGAATATCCACTAAAGTCCTACATGGCTACTCTAATTTGTACTAGAAATTTATTATCCAGAAAAGCCAAAAGCTGGTTTGGGGTCATAGAAAATACACTGAACATTATTCACTTTAACAAACAATTCACAGGAAATCAAAGAAAAAAAAAAGACACCTCCATTTTGAATCACTCTAGTATCCAGACCTATAAATTATCAACAGCATTCCCCAAGGCTCTTTGCATACATCTGGGAAAACCCCAAAATTTCCTCCCCAAAAACAGTTCAGCTCGATGATGGAAATACATATTTAGGATAAGAGTCTTATCAGTTCAAAAGGAAAAGATATTAGTAGCATTGCCCGATCTTTCACATTCTCCAAAGAAGTTTCCAAAATATCTGTAACATTTAAACTATCTGGTGATACATCAGATATTATTGTATCACCTTCATGCTGTTCTATATCTTTATGCTTTTGATATGACAGATAATATAAAGCAAAAGCTACATACCTGTAGAAGGTATTCTCCGAGGACAGCAGGCTGATTGTTCTCATGAATGGGTGAAGTCCACGACAGCCCCTCCGATCGGAGATCTTCACTAGCAACAGCGTTTGCTAGCCCTCACGTGCGCATGCGCGGCCGTCTTCCCGCCCGAAACCGCTCGTGTTCGTCAGTCCAGTACATAGCAAAGACATAGACAAGGGAAGACACAACTCCAAAGGGGAGGCGGGCGGGTTGGTGAGAACAATCAGCCTGCTGTCCTCGGAGAATACCTTCTACAGGTATGTAGCTTTCACTTTCTCCGAGGAAAAGCAGGCTGCTTGTTCTCACGAATGGGGTATCCCTAGCCCCCAGGCCCACTCAAAACAACAAACATTGGTCAATTGGGCCTCGCAACGGCGAGGACATAACTGAGATTGACCTAAACTTATTCAACTGAGAGTGCAGCCTGGAACAGAATAAAAATGGGCCGGGGGGGGGGGGGGGGGGGGGGGGGGGGGGGGGGGGGGAGTTGGATTCTAAACCCCGAACAGATTCTGCAGCACCGACTGCCCGAACCGACTGTCACGTCAGCTATCCTGCTGCAGGCAGTAATGAGATGTGAATGTGTGGACAGATGACCACGTCGCAGCCTTGCAAATCTCTTCGATAGTGGCTGACTTCAAGTGGGCCACTGACGCTGCCATGGCTCGAACACTATGAGCCATGACATGACCCTCAAGAGTCAGCCCAGACTGGGCGTAAGCGAAGGAGATGCAATCTGCTAGCCAATTAGAGATGGTGCGTTTCCCAACAGCCACTCCCCTTCTGTTGGGATCAAAAGAAACAAACATTTGGGCAGACTGTCTGTGGGGCTGTGTCCACTCCAGATAGAAGGCCAATGCTCGTTTGCAGTCCAATGTGTGCAGCTGGCGTTCAGCAGGGGGGGTATGAGGAAGGGGAAAGAATGTTGGCAAGACAATTGACTGGTTCAGATGGAACTCCGACATCACCTTCGGCAAGAACTTAGGGTGAGTACGGAGGCCTACTCTGTTATGATGAAATTTGGTATAAGGAGCATGAGCTACCAAGGCTTGAAGCTCACTGACTCTGCGAGCTGAAGTAACTGCCACCAAGAAAATGACCTTCCAGGTCAAGTACTTCAGATGGCATGAATTCAGTGGCTCGAAAGGAGGTTTCATCAGCTGGGTGAGAACGACATTGAGACCCCATGACACTGTAGGAGGTTTGATGGGGGGCTTTGTCAAAAGCAAACCTCTCATGAAGTGAACAACTAAAGGCTGTCCCGAGATCGGCTTACCTTCCACATGGTAATGGTATGCACTAATCGCACTAAGATGAACTCGTACAGAGTTGGTCTTAAGACCAGACTCAGAGAAGTGCAGAAGGTATTCAAGCAGGGTCTGTGTAGGACAAGAGCGAGAATCTAGGGCCTTGCTGTCACACCAGACGGCAAACCTCCGCCATAGAAAAAAGTAACTCTTATTAGTGGAATTTTTCCTGGAAGCAAGAAAGACCTGGGAGACACCCTCGGAGAGACCCAAGGAGGCAAAATCTACGCTCTCAACATCCAGGCCGTGAGAGCCAGAGACCGGAGGTTGGGATGCAGAAGCGCCCCCTCATTCTGAGTAATGAGGGTCGAAAAACACTGCAATCTCCACGGTTCTTCGGAGGACAACTCTAGAAGAAGAGGGAACCAGATCTGACGCGGCCAGAAAGGAGCGATCAGAATCATCATGCCTCGGTCTTGCCTGAGTTTCTGCAAAGTCTTCCCCACCAAAGGTATGGGAGGATAAGCATACAGGAGACCTTCCCCCCAATCCAGGAGAAAGGCATCCGACGCTAGTCTGCCGTGGGCCTGAAGTCTGGAACAGAACTGAGGGACCTTGTGGTTGGCTTGAGTAGCAAAGAGATCCACCAAGGGGGTGCCCCACGCTTGGAAGATCTCGTGGACCACTTTGGAATTGAGCGACCACTCGTGAGGTTGCATGATCCTGCTCAACCTGTCGGCCAGACTGTTGTTTACGCCTGCCAGATATGTGGCCTGAAGACACATGCCGTATCAGCGAGCCCAAAGCCACATTCTGACGGCCTCCTGACACAGAGGGCAAGATCTGGTGACCCCCTGCTTGTTGATATAATACATGGCAACCTGGTTGTCTGTCTGAATTTGAATAATTTGGTGGGACAGCCGATCCCTGAAAGCCCTTAGAGCGTTCCAGACCGCTTGTAACTCCAGGAGATTGATCTGTAGACCTTGTTCCTGGAGGGACCAACTTCCTTGGGTGTGAAGTCCATCGACATGAGCTCCCCATCCCAGGAGGGACGCATCCGTCGTCAGCACTTTTTGCGGCTGAGGGATTGAAGAAAACTGGTGGGCAGCTGGACTACATCTTCTAGATCCCCAGCAGCTTGGTACCACTGGGAAGCTAGGGTCCATTGAGCTGATCTCATGTGAAGACAGGCCATGGGAGTCGCATGAACTGTGGAGGCCATGTGGCCGAGCAATCTCAACATCTGCTGAGCTGTGATCTGCTGAGACGCCCGCACCCAGGAAAACAGGGACAGAAGATTGTCCCTTGGTTCCGGAAGGTAGGCAAGAGCTGTCTGAGAATCCAGCAGAGCTCCTATGAATTCGAGTTTTTGAAATGGAAGAAGGTAGGACTTTGGATAATTTATCACAAACCCTAGTAGCTCCAGGAGTCAAATAGTCATCTGCATAGACTGTAGAGCTCCTGCCTCCGAGGTGTTCTTCACCTGCCAATCGTCGAGGTAAGGGAACACGTGCACTCCCAGTCTGCGTAGAGACGCCGCCACTACCGCCAAGCATTTTGTGAACACCTTGGGCGCGGAGGCGAGACCAAAGGGTAGCACACAATACTGAAAGTGCTGTGTTCCCAGACGGAATCGAAGATACTGTCTGTGAGCTGGCAGTATCGGGATATGAGTGTAAGCATCCTTTAAGTCCAGAGAGCATAGCCAATCATTTTCCTGAATCATGGGAAGAAGGGTGCCCAGGGAAAGCATCCTGAACTTTTCTCGGACCAGGTATTTGTTCAGGGCCCTTAGGTCTAGGATGGGACGCATCCTCGCTGTTTTCTTTTCCACAAGGAAGTACCTGAAATAGAATCCCAGCCCTTCTTGCCCCGGTGGCACGGGCTCGACCGCATTGGCACTGAGAAGGGCGGAGAGTTCCTCTGCAAGTACCCGCTTGTGCTGGAAGCTGAAGGACTGAGCTCCCGGTGGGCAATTTGGAGGCTTTGTGACCAAACTGAGGGAGTATCCTAGCTGCACTATTTGAAGAACCCACTGGTCGGAGGTTATGAGAGGCCACCTTTGGTGAAAAAGTTTTAACCTCCCCGACCGGTAGATCGTCCGGCACGGACACTTTGATTGTGGCTATGCTCTGCTGGAGCCAGTCAAAAGCTTTTGCTGGGAGCTGCAGGGGCTTGTGGAGGCGCACGCTGTTGACAAGAACGAGCGAGCTGGGGTTTGGCCTGGGCAGCAGGCTGGCGAGAAGGAGGATTGTACCTACGCTTACTAGAAGAATAACAGTCCGCCTTCCCCCATAAAAACATCTACCAGTTGAGGTAGATGCTGAAGGCGTCCAGCGGGAGAATTTGTCGAAAGCGGTGTCCCGCTGGTGGAGGTGTTCTACTACCTGTTCAACCTTTTCTCCAAAAATATTATCCCCCCCCCCCCCCCCGGCAAGGAGCGTCCGCTATCCACTGCTGGAGCCTATTCTCCAGGTCTGAGGCGCGCAGCCTTTAGAGTCTGCGCATCACCACACCTTGAGCAGCAGCCCTGGACGCGACATCAAAAGTATCGTAAACACCCCTGGCCAGGAATTTACGACACGCCTTCAGCTGCCTGACCACCTGCTGAAAAGGCTTGGCTTGCTCAGAGGGGAGCTTGTCCACCAAGTCCGCCAACTGCCGCACATTATTCCGCATATGAATGCTCATGTAGAGCTGGTAGGACTGAATTTTGGAAATGAGCATAGCAGAATGGTAGGCCTTCCTCCCAAAAGAATCCAAGATTCTAGAGTCTTTGCCCGGGGGCGCCGAAGCATACTCTCTAGAACTCTTGACCTTCTTAAGGGCCAGATCCACCACACCAGAGTCGTGAGGCAACTGAGTCCTCATCAACTCCGGGTCCCCATGGATCCGATACTGGGATTCAATCTTTTTGGGAATGTGGGGATTAGTTAGCGGCTTCACCCAGTTCGCCAGCAATGGCTTCTTGAGGACAAGATACATGGGTACTGTGGACGATTCCTTAGGTGGCGAAGGATAGTCCAAAAGCTCAAACATTTCAGCCCTTGGCTCATCCTCTGTAACCACAGGGAAGGGAATGGCCGTAGACATTTCCCGGACAAAGGCCGCGAAAGATAGACTCTCGGGAGGAGAAAGCTGTCTTTCAGGAGAGGGAGTGGGATCAGAAGGAAGACCGTCAGACTCCTCATCTGAGAAATATCTGATGTCTTCCTCTGCTTCCCACGAGGCCTCACCATCGGTCTTGGACACCAGTTCATGAACTTCTGTCCGAAGCCATGCCCGCCTCGACTCCGTAGGAACATGGCCATGGTGGGAATGTCGAGAGGAAGACTCCCGCACCGGCGGCGATGGAGCTCCCTCCATCGATGTCGTCGGGGAGTCCACCTGGGAGGCAGCCGATGCTGGTACCGGGAGACCTCACCACAGACGAGGGCCCAGCCGTCGCCTCAGTCGTCGGTACCGGCGGCGCGAGCACCCCCGGTACCGGAGGAGAAGGGCACAACAGCTCTTCCAGGATCCCTGGAAGGATGGCCCTGAGGCTCTCGTTCAAAGTGGCTGTCGAGAGAGGCAAGGAGTCCGGTACTGGCGACGAGCTGCGAATCTGTCCAGGACGCGGAGGCGGTACCGGGCTGTCCACAGGGGAGCACATAGACACCTCCTGAATGGAGGGTGAGCGGTCCTCCTGGTGTCGACGCTTGGGTGCCGGTGGCACCGGCGACCCAGAGCTCTCGGTAACCACGCCTGGAAGGTGACCGATGACAATGCTTCTTTGCCTTCACACGAAGCACATCACCGGTACCTAAGAGGAGGACATGGAATCCAAACGCCTCCTGTGGGCCGGGTCCGAAAGAGGTCGATCCCGGGGGGGCTGTACCGCAGGAGCCCTCGAGGCAGGCGGAGACCTACTTGAGGGCTCACCGCCACCAGCAGGGGAATGGACAGCCCTCACCTGTGCTCCGGAAGAAATCGATACCACCGATAACCTCGGTATCGAAGACGCTGGATTACCGGCAGAAGAGCTGGGTACCGCTGACGTCGACGCACCAGACGAGGCCCTGAACAGCAGATTCCACTGGGCCAATCTCGCCGCCTGAGTCCGCTTCTTCAAGAGAAGGCAGAGAGTACAGGCCCCCAGACACTGAAGGCAAGAAACATGCCTAATCAGTGAGGGAGATAGTTCGGCTGCACTGGGTGCACTTTTTGAAGCCGCTGGTAGGCTTCGAGGACAGGGGCGGAAAAATCACGCCAGCGAAGTCAAAATTCGCGATGATGGCTAAAGGCACCAAAAAAATTTAGAAAAAAGCCGCACTCGTTCATGAAAGGAAACTTACGGGAAAAAAACTCGACATAAGAGATTTAAAAAAAAAAAAAAAACTAAGAAACACACGATGTGACAAAGAAAACCGGATACTTCCAAACGGAAGAATGCGGCGAAAAGATGCGAGGGGTCTCCTTGGGGTGCAGACCAACCGGAAAACAGCCATCCTGAGCCGCGGAAAAAAGAAGACTGACGAACACGACCGCGTTCGGCGGGAAGATGGTCGCGCATGCGCACGGTTCATGCGGACACAAGGGCTAGAAAACACTGTTGCTAGTGAAGATCTCCGATCGGAGGGGCTGCCGTGGACGTCACCCATTTGTGAGAACAAGCAGCCTGCTTGTCCTCGGAGAATTTTCATTAAAGGTGGTATAGCCTCAGCTGGAAGCTTTAAAATTTCCAGCAAATATTTCTTAAATAATTCTCTCAGTGCTATATAAACAACCCATGAGAAATGTTTAAAAACTTAGATTGCATCTCCTTGAAGCATTTTCAAGTTGTTTCTGCTTCCAATGTGTGTTAACACATTCCCTAACAATTGTATTCTGCAATCCCCACAGATCTTCTATCTTTATTCCCAGATCTTCAAGTTGTAAGGTTTTCTTCACCAAATCAACTTCTAGTACAGATACTTTAGTGGAAACTTCCTTAACTTTGCCCGCCACTAGATCCATTCTTTTACTTACAGTTTTATTCAAATTAATAATAGCTTTCCAAATGATTTCCACGGTCATCAACAATGGCATAATACCTCCCTTTAGCTCTGGCGTCTTTTCAGTCACTGACATCATGCCAGTATGCTGTACAACTTCCAGCCAAATATGGAAGACAATATGGGAAAATCCTTCACCTGGTTCCCCAGGAGAGTACTTACGAGTCCTGGTACATCCAATGTTGACAAATAAGAGCCATCATGGAGCATACTGCCTGATACTCTGATTAGCAGCAAACTGATATCAGGAGTCCAGGAATGAAGACAGAGTCAAGTCATCCTCAAAGCAGGAGAGACCTTTTTCTTCCTCTGCTGCAGCAAGGAGACCTCAAGAAGACATGCAAATGTAATTATCTTCAACTGAGCAGACACCAAAGGATCGGCAAGGGAATCTTCACCTTCCCCTTGCACTTGCCCATATTAGAAGTCAGAATAACACAAAGGTTGACTTTTTAAATCACAGAAGCTGGTCAGTCTTGCATCTTGCTTCACCAGCCAACTTGTCTCCCCTCCACCAAGATATAAAAATCTTAGCAACGATTTTGGCATGCAGGCTCAACAATATACATGCTAAGCTGGTTTTGTACCAGGAACATACGTACCTATGAATCTAATCAAAGTGATGTGGCTTTGAAAGAACACAGGTATAATGGTGGTACATCAGCCTTTATATAAAGAAGGCTTTTGATAGTATATCAACCTACTGGTTGAATGGGTGACGGTTCTGTACCCTCAGCCCTGGGACCAATTAATTGTTAATGGGAAAAAAACTCACTCCTAAATTTGATTTGAAATAGAGCATGTGGCAGGGAATTCTGCTTTCCCCTATATTCTTCTTACTGCCTTTAACCATAAAGATTAAACAATGTAAGGTCCTACAGGGTAGTGGGAGGAGGGGGAACAAAGTGGATTTAGAACCAGTCTTATTGCAAATGACATCTTGCTTTATTTAGATCAAGCACTGTGCCACCTGGGCATAGCTCTCCAAATAGTTGAAGATTTGGGGTTTCAAATAAACTGTGATCAATTGGATTTGTTAACCTTAATGGGAGACATGGCTGAACCTTGGCATGGGACCCTACTTATCCCACCTTCCAGTAAATTGCTGCGATATCTGGGAATCTATTTGAGTACTAGTCTGATCTATATCTATCTATATATAAAATTTGTACCACCAACATTCTCTGGCTGGCTGGGTTCATAACATCCTGATGTCATCAAGCCTCCAGCGTTCTCTTCCCTCTCACTGCCCCGTCCTTGCGTAAAGACATAATGACATCAGAGGGCGGAACAGTGAGAGGGAAGGGAACGCTGGAGCGAGCTGACATCAGAATGTTCCAAATGAAAGCAACTGAAGGCTGAGCAACGGAACGCTGCGCTGGAGGAGAGGAGAGAATCGCGGGACATCGATGGGAGGGGAGGAGAGAAACGCTGGACACGGATGGGATGGGAGGAGAGGAGAGGAGAGGAGAGAAACGCTGGACACGGATGAGAGGGGAGGGGAGGAGAGAAACGCTGGACACGGATGAGAGGGGAGGAGAGAAACGCTGGACACGAATGAGAGGGCAGGGCAGAGGAGACTCGTGGGACACGGAGGAGAGGGCAGAATCGCGGGACACAGAGGGCAGGGCAGAGGAAAATCGCTGGATATGGAGGGGAAGCCAAGGGGAGGGGAGGGAAGAATCGCTGGACATGGAGGGGAAGGCAGGGGAGAGAGGAAAATAATCGCTTAGACGAGAGCCTTCCTAGGGCCCATTTCATTTTGGACGAAATGGGCTTATTTCCAATAGTAGTTTATAAAACCAACATAGCGGACAACATTAAACAAATTAAAAAGCTTTGTCACAAGTGGCAGGATCTGCTGCTCTCCCTTAAGGGGAGAGTGGCTTTAGTAAAAATGGTTATACTCCCCAAATTACATTTACCCACTACAAGGATTAAGTGTAAAGATCATATGGCTTTCTGCTTGATAAGGTGATTTATTTGGAAGGCAAAAACATCTAGGATAGAATATAATAAACTGATCCTGGACAAAAAAACAGGGAGACATGTATAACATAGAAGCACTTCTTCCCCTATAACATCTTTCACATTCAACTTTCTGCCATTTTTCTTCCTCCTTATAGGAGAGAGCAGCATGATGCGATTAATCGAGTTAAAATTATTTGCACAAGTAAAACTTTTTTAACGTGATTAATCGCGTTAAATGAACAGCCCTACCGTGTACACAAATATATTTTCAAAACCAAAAAAGCCACATTATGTTTATCTATGGCAAAGATTCAGAATATCCAACGCCATTAAAAATCAGGAAAGGTAATTCAAGACTTGAACCACGTGAGAGAATGGGAGGATTTCTGGGGGCGCTGTAGGAATGAGGAATGGTTGTTTGCTTGAAAGATAAATACGTTCCTTATTCAAAAAGCAAAACACAAGAGTGTTAATTGTTATGCTTTAGATCGGTCGTATGGAGGCAAATTTTCAAACACTTACAGGCTTATTTTCGAAAGAGAAGGGCGCCCATCTTTCGACACAAATCAGGAGATGGGCGTCGTCCTCCCAGGGTCGCTCAAATCGACAATCGAAAGTCAATTTTGGGCGCCCTCAATTGCTTTCCGTCGCGGGGACGACAAAAGTTCACGGGGACTGGGGCGTGCTTAACACATGGGCGACCTCGGCCGATAATGGGAAAAAAAGGGTGTCCCTGACAAGCACTTGGCCTACTTTACTTGGTCCATTTTTTCTTGCGACCAAGCCTCAAAAAGGTGCCCGAACTGACCAGATGACCACCAGAAGGAATTGGGGATGACCTCCCCTTACTCCCCCAGTTCTCACTAACCCCCTCCCACCCTTAAAAAAAAAAAAAACTTTAAAAATATTTTTACCAGCTTCTATGCCAGCCTCAAATGTCATACCTAGCTCCCTGACAGAAGTATGCAGGTCCCTGGAGCAGTTTTAGTGGGTGCAGTGCACTTCAGGCAGGCGGACCCAGGCCCATCCCCCCCTACCTGTTACACTTGTGGTGGTAAATGTGAGCCCTTCAGACAGGCAGACCCAGGCCCTTTCCCCCATCCTACCTGTTACACTTGTGGTGGTAAATTTTGAGCCCTCCAACCCCCCCCCCCCAAACCCATTGTACCCACATGTAGGTGCCCCCCTTCGCCCCTTAGGGCTATGGTAGTGTTGTATAGTTGTGGGAAGTGGGTTTGAGGGGGGGGCTCAGCACCCAAGGTAAAGGAGCTATGCACCTGGGAGCAATTTATGAAGTCCACTGCAGTGCCCCCTAGGGTGCCCAGTTGGTGTCCTAGCATGTGAGGAGGACCTGTGCACTACGAATGCTGGCTCCTCCCACGACCAAAGGGCTTGGATTTGGTCGTTTCTGAGATGGCCGTCCTCGGTTTCCATTATCGCTGAAAACCAGGGACAACCATCTCTAAGGTCGACCCAAATGTTGAGATTTGGGCATCCCCGACCGTATTATCAAAATGAAAGATGGACGCCCATCTTGTTTCGATAATATGGGTTTCCCTGCCCCTTCGCCTCAGGAAAACTTGGGCACCCAATTCGATTATGCCCCTCTTGGACTTACAAAGTTACACAGAGGCGTATTTTCAAAGCACTTAGGCTTACAAAGTTCCATATGTTACTATGAAACTTTGTAAGTCTAAGTGCTTTGAAAATGAGCCCCATAGTAACCTTTCACTCAATGAGTAATTAAACTCTGGAATTCGTTGCCAGAGAATGTGGTACAAATCAATTAGCTTAACAGGGTTTAAAAAAGGTTTGGATAATTTCCTAAAAGAAAAGTCCATAAGCCAATATTAGAATGGAATTGGGAAAATCCACTGCTTATTCCTAGTATAAGCATCATAAAATCTGTTTTATTGTTATAGGATCTTGCCAGGTACTTGTGACCTGGATTGGCCATTGTTGGAAACAAGATACTGTAATTGATGGACCTTCAAGTCTATCCCAGTACGGCAATGCTTATGCTCTTATGTAAGTCTAAGTGCTTTGAAAATGAACCCATAGTGTACTAGATATTTTGGTAGCAACATCTTGAGGGCAGAGTCATAGCAGGGATGATGAAACCTGGCTAGGTATTTCAACATTCCTGTAATCTTTGGTGATGGTGAATATTGTATTACATCAAAAATTAAATAAATAAATAAAATAAAACAAATAACCGCAATTTTTTTTTCACCTGGACTGGATGGAAGGTTGTAGAGAAAACAAAAAAGAAGTTAAGAGAAAACAAGGAAGAAGTAAACAATGCTAAAAGCATTAGCTGATTTCACTATTTCCGGTGAACATTTCCAAAATTCAAAATCAATATGCAACTATAAAAAAGCAATATGAATTAGCCACCTGAGTTGTTAGGTCCATGTAGTCCAAGACAGATAAAGGTCTTTTGGCTTAGTGAACAGGGCCCACAAAAATTTAAGATTCCATATGGTTTCATGAAGCCATCATGTAATTTAATGAGATGAAGTGATACATTTGGGAGAGATGCTTTAAAGGCTCTGAATAACATATTTGAAATTTTTCATGAATGGAAGGTGACATAATTGCTGTCATCGACCAATCTGTGCATTTTCAGGCAAGTTTGATTTTTTGATTTAAGTACATTTTAATTCATTTTCCCTAGCATTATGAGTGATGCAATGAGGTCAGACTAGTCACGCAAGTTACCTCCAGTTTCTCATTCCAACAAACCAGGAGCACTAAGACACACATAGAGGCATATTTTCAAAGTGCTTAGCCTTCCAAGGTTCCATAGGTTTCTATGGAACTTTGGAAGGCTAAGTGCTTTGAAAATATGCCTCATAGTCAAGCAACATAAACACAACATTAGTTTATTAACCAATCAGATACTAAAACACCACTGGGAGCTTAATTACATTGATCTCATTAGGCATCACTGAGGCTTCCCTACTGTGGTAAAAGCCTAAAAAGTCTTGTAGATGCCAGAAGAGTGAGACACCTATACAGTTTAGCAGTTGTGCCTGATAATCAGGTTTTCAGGGATTTGTATTACCAAATTGTAAATTTAAACTGTTTTTAAATCAGCCACTCTCCACCACCATTTTAAAGTCTTGTTTTGATTCAAAACAATAAAAATATTTTAAAAACCTTACATATTGCATGAGACTGCTTCCACTGTATGCGAATCTCTCATATGCATATTCATTATGGTTATCCTGAAAACCTGACTGGCTAGGTGTGTCCCAAGGACCGAGTCGAGAACCCATGCTCTACACAATTCAAAGGTGCTCATAGAAATAAGCATATGGCTTCAAATGCTTCAGTACAACAGACTCACTTTCAGTTTACCCATCAAAAAAGGTGATGCAGCTCAGACACCACAATGGCAATGATGCGTTAGAATCAAAAAAAGGAGGAGGTAGTCAACTACTGTTATGGCCAAACAGCAGCTTCAAGAATGGCCCTTTAAAACACTACAACTCATTGTGTTACCAGAGAGAGAGAGCGCACTTGGGGAGGGGGGGGGGGGGGGGGGGTATAAACACAGAGAAAAACTGAAAACAAATTAAGCAGTTCTGCACAAGAGGTGAACAGGTCTCTCTCCCCAATTCAATCATAGCTTTTTTTTTTTTTTTTTTTTGCGATATGCTAAATAAAAATAAAAGTCACAATTGCTAAGCATTTGACTATTATGCTATTTAGGAATTATGCAAAATTGAGGACCTTGAAACTCTTATGGCAGGACACCAAAATGTACCTCCCTTGTGGTAACATGAGGAACAATCTGGGTTTCCTTTTCAAAGTAGTGCCACTCAAAGGCAAGGCACAGGTGACCTAGGCAGACAGACCCCTGCAGTAGGTGTTCTTCAAAACTGGGTGGAAGTTTAAGAGTGACTCTAGGAGGTGCCATTTTTCTTCTCTCTAAAGGGTCAAAGTTGTAGGACAGTGGCGTAGCTACAGGTGGACCTGGGTTGGCACAGGCCCACCCAGCTACAGTGCCACACTGTTCTCTTCCCCCCTTTCCTCTGCAGCGTCCCAGCATCTACACTCTTGTCTCTGAACCCCTTCCCTCCCCGGTGTTGGTACATGTGTCTTGGCGCCTGCAGCAATTCATTCTTGCTGCTTAGCAGGCCCCACAGGCTTCCATCTGCCACGTTCTGCCAGACAGGAAACAGGCAATGACGTCAGCGAGGGCGGAACATGGCAGATGGAAGCCTACGGGGCTGGCGCAAGCAGCGAGAATGAATCGCTGCAGGCGCTGAGGTTGCCTGTACTGACATCGGGGAGGGACGGAGATCAGAGACAGGAGCGCAGATGCCATGACACCGCAGAGGAGAGGGAGAAGATATGGAGTAGATGTTCTTAAATAACATCTCTGGAAAGATATTTGTGGTGTGTGGTTTAGGGGGAGAAGGGAGCCATGTGTGCGTGGAAGGGCCCATTCAATTTTCCTCTGGGCCCATCCAAAATACAGAGTCTGGCTATGCCTCTGATGTAGGCTACCCATCCAGGAGCCCATGGAGGAACTTGGTCCTCTACCCTAGAGGCCAAGGAAACAGAGGAGAAGGGACAGGTAAAGGAGTAAGGCCTTATCCCTAAGAGAGAAAAGTAGGATTATAAGGTTTAAACCAAAAACCTCAACACTCTAAGAGCACAGAGTGCCACAGTAAGCAAGAAGTGGGATCCCTCAGTAAAAGGAGAGAGAGAGAGAGAGAGAGAGAGAGGTAGCTAAATATTCCACATCTCAGAGTGGAAAAAGAGGAGTGGAGCCAGGAGCTTGATCAACCAAAGTGGAGGACCCAGTGTAAGAGGAGTGTGAGAATCCTGGGTTTATCCTGGGAAGCTAAATCCAGAGGGGTCAGAAGTGATCTGAACTGTGAAATCTAAGGGTCTTGTGAAGAAACAGTGTGTTTAAGTCTGTAAAATGTATTAGATATTTTCCTATTTTAATTATGTCCTGAAGTGTATTTCTCCTATTTGGCCAGCAGGTGGTGTTTCTTTGCTGTAAAGCTGTTATAGGGAACTGAATGTCTTTTTCTTTAACAGAAGCAAGAAGCAAATAGCAGTATACTTTCAGATCTTATTGACTGGGCTCTGATTGGAAGGAGGGAGCTGATGTTAGATTACAAATGGGAATTTATACATGCTTCCCATATGGGCAGACTGGATGGGCCATTTTAGTCTTTTCTTCATCTGCTGTCGGTTACTAAGCTACTAGCATAGACATATTTACAATGTTTTCAATCATTGTTTTATTTAGCTTCTCTCTTTTTCTATTTTTCTTCGTACCTTCACCGATGAACTAGATGGACAATTATGCACACCACAAAATGAATAATTCTATACATTATTCATACTCTTTTAGTGTCTCAGGGCAGCTAACAGTGGTCATTATTTTCACCAGCAGAAGCATGGAGAAAGGTCTTGCTATCAAAGTAACTTCTCAGCTTCTCAAGCCTTTATCCTTTTCCATTTCAGTAACTTCACCAAACTAATTCCTCAATATTCATTCATTCTCTCTCTCTCTCTGTATGTATATGTATAGGGAAGTGGTAGACCTAGCAGATATTAATTGAGGTTGCAGGGTGGTAGATTTAGCAATTTTTAACTTAAGTGGGGTAAGTTTTTGCACTTACTGCAAATTAAAGGCAAAAATTAACATAAAGTGCAAAGTGTTTGTGGTAAATGTAGGGGTTGTGCCTAGCATTTGTCCTGCATTTACTGCACAGGGTAGATCCAGACCACACAGCACCACGTTACATGCGGTGTAAGATATCTCCAGTGCCAGACAGCACAAGCTAACTGGGTGTGGCCCTAACTTAAATAAATGACACAGACTAGTGCCACTGCATCGTTTCTCACAATCATACATCTCACCCCTTTCAATCTCCCATCCAACACTCTCCCGAATTAAGTTCCTGACCCCTCCAACCCCCCACCCCATTGCATACCCCTCTGATCCCCTAACCCCTCCCCCCCAATGAACCACCCAACTCAACAAGTCCCTTCCATGACCCAATGCTCTGCCTACATGTAGGCTTTAGAACCCTCCCAGGCACCCCATCACCCCTAGGCATTACCAAGAGGTGATCATTGGTGGTACCGTGAGTCTGAATGGCAGCAGTCCCCCTCTGCTCCCGCCCATCCTGCTGCACTTCTCAAAATGGCCACCGTAGGATTGTGGGGTTTTGCCATGCTATTTTTAACATGCATTAGAAGTTGGCACAGGTCCATACTGTCTAACGTATGGTAAAACCTGCACTAGCAGTTTAACTCTACTTAGTAAAATGGCCCCTTAGGAGTGACATTAAAAAATACTTTTTCATAAAGAGGGCAGTGGATTCCTGGAATATCCTCCCAGTGGAGATGGTGGGGATGGGGACAAAACAATGATGGAATTCAAAATTGCATGGGATAAACACAGAAGATCCCTATATAGAAAGAAGCTAGAATCAAAATAAAACAAAATGACATTCACACTCTAAATAGGACATATAAGGTGCAGGTACAACCCTGGCTACCTTATTGGGCAGACAGGACCACACAGATCTTTATGAACTTCAATTTTCAGTTTGTCCAAGACAAATATTGGGCTGGCAGTGATTACAAGCTACCACCAATAAATCTAAGATACTTGGGCACTAGTTGGCCAATTCTACTAGCATTCAGAAAACACAACTCCATAGTATAAACAAGAAACATCTCACCAACACTCATCCAACAGCCCAGTGATTCCAAGTGTTTGGCACCACGGCTCTGATCATTAAATCATACCTCCGCTACAGAACACACACATTCAGGTGCTGAAGGTAAAAAAGAACTATGACAAAACAAAGTTTATAGAAGTCGATGTGACAGCCATCCTCAATACAGCTTACATATAAAGGAAACATATTATTCTGATCTATAGTCTTCATTAGCAAAGGCAAATATTTATAAACATCAAAGTAAAACATATCCCTGTATGGTTATTTAGTGGTTGTGAACAAACAAAAATTAACAGTATTTCCAAATAATCAATGGCAGATAAAATCTCTCAAACAATGTTAAGCTGATTTAAAAAAAAAAAAACAAACCTTCATAGCCCTCGCAAGCTATGAATAAAGTACACTTTATAGCATCTCTATAGCCTTTGGGACTTTACGTGAACAATAACATCAACTCTGCCCTAAAACAACAGTACACACCTGTTAACCAAAACCCTACCAAGGAGTAAACCCGCACCACGTTACACAGGTATTTCCAGCAATGACACAGGATAGCATAATAAAATGCATCTTCCTTTCCTCATTCAATTATGTTTCTCCCACTTTTTATAAGTTTCTTTATAGCTGACAATTACTTTTTTTTAAAGCATATGGGCAAAGTACAAAAAAAAAGCATTTATTATCCTGAAGATATTAAAATACTAAGGGCTAACACTAAAGGATTTATGCTCCTGAGAGATAGGCTACTAAATTGGATTATTTGAAAATTTACAAGAGCTGAGTGCCTATATTAATACTCAAAATTTAAATGAACTCCAATATTTAAGGGCATAAAGTGAGTGGCCACAGGGGAAGATTTACAACACAGAAAAAGAACGTTCAAAACATAGCACTGATTTTCAGCACTAGACTCATAAATCTAGGCAAATGAATGGTGGTTCTCAACTTATAAGCAAAAATTTCAAGCTCCTAAATAAAGATGAATTTTTGGCTGAAAATAGGTCATGAAATTAGGAGCCCAACATTTCTGAATATTGGGCCCATTATTGTCTTATACGTCTCAATTATTGACCCATCCCAGATGTTCTACAACATTAATATGCTATAATATATTATTAAAATAATAAAACCAATACACTATCCCTGACCAA
This sequence comes from Microcaecilia unicolor, assembly GCF_901765095.1. Taxonomy (NCBI): domain Eukaryota; kingdom Metazoa; phylum Chordata; class Amphibia; order Gymnophiona; family Siphonopidae; genus Microcaecilia; species Microcaecilia unicolor. The sequence goes on from NC_044036.1 coordinate 245,272,794, forward strand.
CAGCACGGCACATGCCATTAGGAAATTTCATATTTGTGCTATCCATGGATGACACTTGTTTTTACCAGCACTGTAGAAAGAGGCTAGAGAAAGTCTCAGTCTCCAAAGGATAGGCAATTTTGGATCTACTCTAACCAAAAAGAAAAAGGAATTGTATTCTAAGTTGGTGAACGAATCTACTATGAATATGCACAAATTGTTCAGCTTAGTGGATAATCTGATGAATTGTTGATTTAATGTAAGAACAAAATCATATTATGCCATCTGCAAATGATTTAGCCGTACGTTTTAGGGATAAGATTGCAACTATAAGGTCTCAATTACAGTTGAAGGATAATATGGATATGTTAGAACTGGGAGGGTCTGTGGAGATTACTGGAAATCGTGTGTAGAATATTTTTAATCCTATGAAACTCTGATACAAAATCATTGTCTTCTAAGTGTGCAAGATCTCACTGTAGTTTAGATTCCTGTCCTACTTTTGTCATAAAGGATATATCTCCATCTTTTCTTGATAAAGTTACAGAATGGTTTAATGATAATCTAACTAGTGGGCTCTTTCCATCATTCTGGGGGGAAATTGTTCTTATCCCTATCCCAAAAAACCCTAGGGGTGACCAGCACTCTTATTCAGCCTGTTGCCTCAATTCTATTGTTTGTAAGGATCTTAGAAAGATATATGGTGAAATTATTGGATATTGGCAATCACAATATTCTTCATATTTCTCAGTCTGGATTTAGAAAAAAAGTATCAGCAATGAAACAGTTTTGGGGACATTGATTGCTTATGCAAAATCTTTATTGAGCAAGGGACAGAATGCTATTATTCAGTTTGATCTTTCTTCAGCGTTCAATTTGGTTGATCATGATCTTTTGCTACTTTGAGTGAGTGACTTGGGTTTGGAAGGAGCTGTACTATTGTGGTTTAAAGGTGTTTTAGCAATCAAAGTTATATGGTGAAAAGGCATAATTGTATATCTTTGAGTTTGATGCCAGGTTGTGGGGTTCCCCAGGGTGGCATTATCCCCCTCCCTGTTTAATGTTATGCTTCAGCCTCTGGGGCAAGTGCTTGAACAGCTGCAAACCATTATATATATATATATAGATATATATATCTATAGATATATATATAGATATATATATCTATAGATATATAGATATATATATGCAGATGACATTACCTTGTTACTATCAATCTCTAAAGACTGGTCTTCCCCTTTGGATAGTTTGAATGGTTTTGTTGGACTTATTGATCATGGGATTAACAATAATTGTTTGAAATTTTTTTTAAAATATATGGTTAGAACCTGTGTGTTCACATTTTTTTTTAACACAAAGTTTTCAGACAGGAGAGGATTCTTTGTTTTTGAGAATACTTAACAAATCTTAGGAGTTGAAGTTGATAATTTAATTACCTTTTAAGTAAAAGAGCAGTACGCAAATGTTTTGGTTTTGCTGAATTCAGGTTACTGGTCCAAGAATTGGTTTTGAGCAGACTGGATTACTGCAATATTGTATTTGTGGATTGTTTAAAAACACTAGTAAATAGAATACAATTGTTGCAGAATACTGCAGTGTTTGATATTTTCAGTTCCAGGTTTGAGTCGGCTGCTCCACTTTTGGAAAAGTTACACTAGTGAGGCATATTTTCAAAGCACTTAGCCTTTCAAAGTTCCATAGGTTTCTATGGAACTTTAGAAGGCTAAGTGCTTAGAAAATATGCCTGATAGGCTTCCAGTTGAAGCAAAGGTTCAGTTCAAACTTTGTTCCTTTGCTCATAAGGTATTAAATGGGTTAGCACCTTCCTATGTTGCTAATTGGGTTAATCTATTTCATTCAAAGTCTTCTTATAATGAGTAATTTGATGCTGTAGCAATTTCTATCCATTAGACATCTTAGATATAAATATATATTCAATTCTTCATTGTATTATCAAGCTGTTGCAGTATGGAATTTGTTACCTTTGGAAATCTGTTTCAATTCTAATTATCTGGCATTTTGTAAAATCTTAAAAACTTGGTTATTTGAGAATGTTTTCCGAGTTAATTGACTCATTTTGTTAGGTATCAATATGTATTTCCTGGAATGTTATAGTCCAGTTTTCTTTTTTATGTAATCCGCATTGAACTGCTCAGGTGTTTGCAGACTAGAAGCAATATATAGTATAGTATAGGCTGTAAGATCTATAAGTAGTAGAAATGCAGGCACTCGTGTAGCTTGGACTGTCTAGACAAGGGGTTCTGAACCCAGCCAAGTTTTCAGAATACCTACAATGAATATGCATGAGAAATTTGCACGCACTACCTTCAATTTATGTAAATATATCTCTGGTATATTCATTGTGGGTATCCTGAAAACCTGACTGGCTGGGTGTGTCTCGAGGACTGGGTTGAGAACCCCTGGTCTAGAAAAGCATGGTTATCATGGGGTACTGGTGGGAAGCACGTAAAACATTTTGTCTGTTTCTCTGCTCAGGATGGAGTAATACAAAGGAGCAAGAAAAGTAAAGATGAGCATGGATGGGCAAAAATGTTTTTATAGGAGCCAACTTTTCAAAATGATTGGGGGTGCTGAAAATGTTTTTTTTAAACAGGTGCTGCATTACCCCCTCCCCCTCCATTCATATCCAGCAATTCTCCTCTCTCCCCTGCCCCTCTCCTCCATTCATATCCAGCAATTCTCTTCTCTCCCCTGCCCTCCATTCATATCCAGCAATTCTCCTCTCTCTCCCCTGCCCTGCCCTCCCCTCCATTCATATCCAGCAATTCTCCTCTCTCTCCCCTGCCCTCCCCTCCCTCCATCCATGTCCAGCAAGTCTCATCTCCCCTGACCTCTCTTCCATGTCCAACGCTTTCTCCTCCCTCCCTGCCATGTCCAGTAACTCACCCCAAACACCACCTGCCCCTTTTCAGCTCCCCCTCTTCTCTGAGGTCCAGGCCCCCCTCCCTCAGAGGTCCAGGCCCCCCTCCCCCCTCCAAGTTCCAGTCCCAATCCGACCCCTTCTCCCACAACAGTCCTCCGCCCTCGCCTTCCTGCGTGCCGCCTAGAATTTAAAATTCATCTTACTTCGGGGTCCCGGCGGCAGCAGTGAAAGGCAAGCAGGATCGGCGCTTCAGCCTTCCCTTCTCTCTCAGCTCTGGTCCCGCCCTCACTTCCTGTTTCCACAAGGTAGGATGAGTTTTAAATTCTGGGCGGCACACAGGAAGGCGAGGGAGGAGGACTGTTGAGGGAGAACAGGGCGGGCACCGGGCAGGTCAGGCTGGCTGGGAAGGGAACTTCCAGCAGGTCAAAATATTGGGGATGCTGAGCACCCACAGCACCCACGGAGTCGGCGCCTATGTTTCAAGTGATCATACGCTATGATTGGCAGCTATCATCATCAATGAGGACTAGGACTGTGCATTTGCAGCTGCAGTTACTATCATGCACTACCACATTATTGTGCATTATTAGTAACACTGCACAAAATGAAACCTGCAGTAAAAAAAAAAATCATTGGGGGTATTTTACTAAAGGTTATTTAGCTTATGTTATCTGCCACAGGATCCATTTTATTCCTCTGGGCCATGCTGCAGGTAACATGCCCTAGTTCAGTGTTTCTAAGTCTGTCCTGGAGCACCCACCTTGCCAATCAGGTTTTTAGGACATCCAAAATGAATTTGCATTAAAGAAATCTGCATACAATAGAGGCAGTCTATGCAAATCAATCTCATGCATATTCATTGTGGATATTTTGAAAACTTGACTGGCAGTGGCAAGGGGGTACTCTAGGACAAATGGGTCCTTTTACTAAAGACTAGTGAAGTTTCCCCCATGGTTACTTTTAGCATTTGTATGAATGTTAGTAACTCTAGTTGTTGGGTTTGTTAGCATGCCTTTACAAATTTATTGTGCAAAATATTTAACACATTAATGTTAGGAACATTACAAAATGTTTTTTTTAATATATGTTAACCCAGGAATTTTTAAGAAAAACATTTGAACGGAACTACAAAAAAAGATCCAAAGTAACCCAACATTTTTTTATATGCACACCCATGGTGGGGGCAGAATAACTGAACTAAGATTTTTTTTCTGTCATGAGTAATACTTGTACAAACTGAAAAACCTTATGTATGTAAACCTCTCAAAGATATTCACTGTAGCAATCCTGATAAATTAGACTAGTTAAAAAGTATCTCCATGACTAGGTTGAAACACTGGCAAAGACTACATAATCATAACAAAAACCTTGCCAGTTTCCCATCTGCAATTCCTGCTCTAGATCTCATTTTGCATTATGTCCTTAATATAGTTTATTTTTCATATGGACCATGCAGGTCTTTTTCTGCTGTCATTTACTATGTTATTATGTTATATATTTAAACAATTTGAAAATTACAGAATTTCTACAAGGAATACTTGCTGAATGGCAGTGTAAAATATAGCTGTTGTAGGTTGTTTAACTGAGGGTAAGCAATCCCATCTGGTGAAAGAGAAGGGTAAACATGAGGGAAGCAACCAAAGACCTGTGCACTGGGGATCCTGCTATCTATGGGGATTAGTGAAAAGTGAGGCAGAAGTGGAAGCAGGATACATTAAAACAAAAACGAATCACTATGTCAAATAAATAAATGGCTCACACTGCTATTTTTGCCCATTAGCCATCTGGTCACGCAGACTCCTGGCTATTTTTCAGATAATGATTTTGTTACTGACTGATACAGAATTAATGGAGACCTTCAGTGAAGGAAGTACATGCCAGTAAGAAATTAAAAATGGCAAAATTCCTAAAAATTGCCCTATTGTATTTAGGTTTCTAGTGGGACCTCATGACAAAAAACAAAGACAAATAAAAACAAAAATATTCCCAGTGATAAGCACTTTTGTTTCCTTTACCTCAATTTTTGAGCTAGGTACTCAGGATTGTTTAGGCCAAAATATCTCAACATTTTAAATGTAAGTGTGCAGCTTTTGTATTGTACATACAATCATGTTATTAAATTAAGCCATTGATCTATTCCAAGGATTTATAAACTACTCTTCCAGCATAAGGCCACCCAGTACAGAGTATAGATTTAAAATATTAACACAGACATAAATATACTTTCTATATATAAGATGAACAGACATAATGAAGCCAGATTTCACCTCCTACACTGGAAGTCTAGATTTTTTTTTTTTTTGGGGGGGGGGGGGTGGGAATAGCCCAATGGTTAGAACAGCAGACTGAGAATCAGGAAAGCCCAGTGCAAATCCTACTGCAACTCCTTGTGACCTTGGGCAAGTCACTTAACCTCCCTCCCCTCCCCCCCCCCCCCCCCCCCCCCCCCCCCCATTGCTCCAGGCGCCAAAACTTAGATTGTGAGCCCTCTAGGGACAGAAAAAATACCTGCATATAATATGTACAGTGCTGCATACATCTAGTAGCATTATAGAAATGAATAGTAGTAGAAAATATCTACTGTACCTTACTGAAATTCAAATTAAAAAAGGCATGAAGCTAAGGGGAGTAGTAATTAAGATGCAGTAAAAGTTGGGCCTCTTTATATGGCAGCATGACCCTGAGTGATAGTACAATGACTGGAGGGATTGCTGGTGCCATTTTAAACCCAGTGCTGGCAGAAGCAGGAGTGACTGGGGATCACTCCTGACCCATATACCCTAGACCTAATGGATATATACAGGTAAGCCTGGGGGGGGGGGGAGGCTCTGGAAAAGAAAGGGAGCTCAGGGATGCAGAGGAGGCTTCAGGGAAAGAGGGGTAATTATTCATTAGAGCATGATCCCTTTAAAATACAGCCCAATGCTCCTGGCCAGGAAAAATAACACCAGCTTTTAACCATTAGGGTACTCCTCCATGCATTGGCTCCCCCAAAAAACTTTTCTGCTAGTAGGTCTTCTATACAAGTCCACATAAGTTAAATTACAAATATACCACCATTTAGATACCTTTCTTTCTCCTAAAAACAAATCTCTCTTTTTGTAGAAATACCCCCTAAAAGATTCAGGAAGACCGTGTCATAAAAGATTGTTCTCATAGGCACTATAAGAAAACAACATATAAACATAGCCATGCTGCAAAACCAATCTGGCACTATCACGTGACCAGGCCAAGTTACTCTACTTAAACTATAATTTCTAACAAGGAATTTAAACAGCACTACTTGGAAGACCATGCACAGGTCTTTGTTAAACCACCATCATCACTTTTTCTGTCGTCACCTTTAAATCAGGGAAAGTCACTAGCGCGCAAGATGCGCCTTGGAGAAATTCTAAAGCAACTATTTTCCTATATTCGACCAAATATTGTAGAAAACACTTTTACGGGAAATATTTAGGACGCGCCGTCTGATAACAAGCAACTCAGACCCTCCGCAGCTGTCACTAAGGAGACGAGCCCCGAGGTCAGGAAGGAGCACAGCGCAGCTCCAAGCGGAAACTCATTCTTACACCCTCTGGGGACGATAATGAAGCCTGCTCAACTTGGTCAAAAACAAAATCATACTGGAAACCCCTTACCTGACGGGGCGGCGACCGTGCCAGTCAGCAACCAAACAGCTACAGCGAGTCGCCAGAGGAGCAAGGCTCGGAGCCGGCAAGCTGCGGCTTCTCTCTTCACCACCATCCTTTAGGCGTTCACCGGAGAAGCGAGAAGAGACATTGCAACAACTGACAGCGGTTCCTCTTCTCCAGGAAACCTCAAGAGAGGGGTAGCCACTAGCCACAGGTGAGACTGGAAAGCAAGGGGCACGCTGCGGACTGCTCGGGGGGAGGGGGGGGAATTATAATAATTGGTGCGAGGAGTGTCGTGCGCTCGCGCCACTGCCGGGTTAGCTCCAGATGGTGAGGGGGCGCGTGCTGGGCTCAGGTTGCACGCTCCCGTTGTGCTGACTGCGCGAAGAGGAGGAGGAGGAGGGAACGGGGCGCGAGCTTTGCCTGCCAGGGTGGCGGAAAATCACGTCACGCGCCTTCGGCTGGGAGAACAGGTTCTGCGCGCAGTGCACCTGCCAAACGTCAGAAGTTTCCTGTGCAAGAGGTGCAGCAAAGGCACGGAAAGTGTGTCCAGGAAGATTTGCTCTATGTTGACTTTAGCATGCCTCATCTGTTTTGAAAAATTGATTCCTATGGTTGGTTTGTTTTTTTGGTTTGGGGTTTTGTCATTTTGAGAGTAGTGTCCGAAAATGTGTCTATATTGTCAAGGCGCATAGGTGGTTGTGCAGAGACGCCAAGGGTGGCCCATCCCAATGCTGGAGATTGAAGGCCAGTGTTAGTGAGGTTTTTCTTGTAGAACCCAGCCATGTCTTAATCCAGCTCTAGCATATGTGTATTCCACTAACTGACATTCTAATCAATAAATAGAAAATAAAATTACTCTTTCTACCTTTGTTGTCTGGTTTCTGCTTTATTCTCTCGTTTAATTCTTGCCAGGGTATTTCATCACTCTCCATGTTGATCTTGTATCCCTGTCCAGTACTCTGTGTCCTTGCCCCAGAGGTGTGGCTAGGTGGGTTGCTAGGGGAGGAGCCCCCCACCCAGTCCCCATCGCCTTCTCCCATTTGAGCGACCCCCAGAACCAGTCCTCTTCTCCCATCTGAGCCCCCAAGTCCCGGTCCCCTTCTCCCATCTGAGCCCTCCCCCAGACCTAGTCCCCTCCCATCTGAGCCCCCCGCACCCAGTCCCCTTCTCCCATCTGAGCCTCCCTGAACCAGTCCCCACCTGCCTACCAGCTCCGTCGACAGACGACCCTCTTCTCCTGCCACCCAGCTTTAAAAAAAAAATCTGTGAAGCGCCTCGCGTCTGCTCTGCTGTAAAGAAAGCAAATCACCTCGTCGCGTCGCGCTTCCCTCACTGTGCCCCGCCCTCTGATGTAACTTCCTATTTCCACAAGGGCGGGACACAGTGAGGGAAGAGCCGAAGCGACGAGGCGATTTGCTTCCTTTACAGCAAAGCAGACCAGACGGGAGGCGCTTCACATGTTTTTTTTTTAAGGCTGGGTGGCAGAAGAGGGTCATCTGTCTGTTGACGGAACTGGACTGCAGCGCCAGCGGAGCACCCCCCCACCTGCTGACACCCGGGACGGATCGCCCCCACCGCCCCACCCTTGGTACGCCACTGCTTATGTTCCAACTACTGGAGTTGTCATCAAAGCACATAGTAACATAGTAGATGATGGCAGAAAAAGACCTGCATGGTCCATCCAGTCTGCCCAACAAGATAAACTCATATGTGTATACCTTACCTTGAATTGTACCTGTCTTTTTCAGGGCACAGACCGTATAAGTCTGCCCAGCAATACTCCCTGCCTCCCAACCATCAGTCCCGCCTCCCATCACCGGCTCTGGCACAGACCTTATAAGTCTACCCTCCACTATCCTTGCCTCCCAACCACCAACCCCTCTTCCCCCCACCTGCTCCGCCACCCAATTTCGGCTAAGCTTCTGAGGATCCATTCCTTCTGCACAGGATTCCTTTATGCATATCACAAAGACCAATACATATGAAATCCCCACATATATCTAGCAAGCAACGTTAAGAACGCCATACATTATACCATCATCATGTTTTCTATTACCATGCAACCCAAAATACTTCTGTAATACTAAGTTTCAATTCTCTTTTCATTTCCACTAGCTCCGATTTATTGTAAGCCACATTGAGCCTGCAAAGAGGTGGGAAAATGTGGGATACAAATGTAATAAATAAATAAATATCCCATGCATGTTTGAATTCCGTTACCATTTTCATCTCCACCACCTCCCGCGGAAGGGCACTCCAAGCAGCCACCACCCTCTCTGTGAAATAATACTTCCTGACATCTTTCCTGAGTCTGCCCCCCTTCAAAGCACACTCCAGCCTATTTGTCTTCTCATTTGCTGGAAACAGACCGTAAAAGTCTGTCCAGCACTATCCTCCTCTTCCAGCCACTAAAGTTGCTGTCTAAGCCTTTTCCAGCCATCCTAAACCAGATTGCCATACAAGTTTGCCCAGTATTGGCCCTAGTTCATCACAGCTGGAGTTACCATCTAAGCGTCACTAGACATATCCACACACATGCAGCCATTTAAGTTTAGGCTTTTTATAACTTCCATTTTCTAATTAGAGATCCTCTGTGTTCATCCCATGCCTTTTTGAATTCCATCATCATTTGTGTCTCTACCACCTCTTTAATGGAGACTTTCCACATCTGTGCTGTTAAAGCAAGGAGGAGTAGGAGACAGCACTCAAGAACTTGGTACTTGCTAAGTGAGAGGCTGGCACAAGTGCAGCGTACACTTCCACAGGAATCCCACAGGAATGGCTTCCGTCCCCATGGGAACCCCATAGAACTGCTTCCATACCCACAGGAATCCCGCGGGTTCCGCAGGATTCCCGCAAACCCCGTTACCGTGCAAGTCTCTACTTCCAACGACAACGGTGCCTATTTTTCACGTGATCTGTTGCATTTAAAATTAAAATACATGCCAACGCTTTCTATAGTCCCTGCGTTCAACCTGGCTACGCTACTACCCTGCCCTTATCCTCTTGCTGTGTTGAGCCTCTCCCTTCTCTGTGCCCTTACTTTTGCCCTGTTTACCATCTTTCCTCTGTGTCCATATCTCTCTCCTCCCTCCCCTTTCCCAGAATTACCCTTCTTTGTCCTTATCCCTTCCCACGTTCAGCTTCTCTCCTCATTCTTCCCTTCTGTCATCCGCTCACTGCCCACCCCTACCTTTGGGACTCGCATCTCTCCATTTTTCTTCCCTCTTCTATCCCCACCGCTGCCAGGGGCCAGCATTTCTTTTCCTTCCCTCCTGTCCCTGTCCCTCCACCCCCACCATCACCATCACCATCTCTTTTCTTTTCTTTTCTTCCTTCTCTCTCCCTCACCCTAATGGTCAGCATCTCGTTCACTCTCATCCCTTCTTCCTGCCCTCCTGCTGTCCCCCTCTTCCCAGGCCCAGCAATTGTCCCTTCGCTTCCCTCCCTCCTGCCGTGTACATGCTCCCCCGCCATCTGGGTCCAGTATTGCTGTACCTCCTAATCCCAACATCTCTTCTTCACCCCTTCCTCCACTCCTTCCATGGACCCAGCACCTCTCATTTTCCAAGCCCCCCTCCCCTGGCACATCGCAAACCTTGCCTGTTTAGCCATCAGCATTGAAGACACTACTTCCAGCCCATGCAGGCCTCCTCTCCTCTGCCACATGGGCCACCTCCTCTGTCACACCTCCTCTTTCTGGCAGGCTGGCCATGCTAGGGGGGAGGAGGCCTGCACTGGCCAGAAGGGGCATCTTCAACACTGCCAGCCAGCCAGCCAGACAGTCAAGGCTTCCAGTGTGCTGGGGAGGGGGGAGGTTTGAAGAGTGAGAAATACCAGGCTGCCTGATGAGGGGAATAAAAGCAGAGCCTGACTGCGGGAGCGGGGAGCAGAGCAAATGTGTGTGACACACATTTAGGCATGTGAGCTGGAGAAAACACATTTGGCTTAAATGCATGTGGCCAAATGTGTATGACTTGGCATGTCTGGCTCATGTGCCTTTATAAAATAGCTTTCTACATTCAGCACCCATAACCCTCAAATTCTCCCTGTTATACTTACATCTACTCAGAATGTGTAAATGTGATTTTACACACACAGGAATCTCCAGGCTATTGACCCTCCCACCTTATCCTCTAGTATTTCTAATCTCCTCCCCTCCATCATATCCTCCGAGTTTGTCGACAAGGCTGTCTCTGCTTACAATGCCACTCTCTCCTCTGCTCTGGACACCCTTGCACCATCCATCTCCCGTCCCACTAAGCGTACTAATCCCCAGACCCCTTGCATCCGTCACCTTCGCTCCTGCGCCCGATCCACTGAACGCCTCTGGAGGAAATCTCGCACCTACTCAGATTTCCTTCATTACAAATTCATGCTATCCTCCTTCCAGTCCTCCCTATTCCTTGCCAAACAGGACTACTACACCCAATTGACCAGTTCCCTCAGCTCCAACCCTCGTCGTCTCTTTGCCACCCTTAACTCCCTCCTCAAAGTGCCCTCCGCTCCCACCCCCCCTCACTCTCTTCTCAATCACTGGCTGACTACTTCCGCGACAAGGTGCAAAAGATCAACCTTGAGTTCACTACCAAGCCACCTCTCCCCCTTCACCCCTCAACCAACCAACCCTGGCCTCTTTCTCCTCCTTTCCTGATATCACCAAGGAGGAAACCGCCCGCCTTCTTTCCTCCTCAAAATGCACCACTTGTTCCTCTGATCCCATCCCCACCAACGTACTTAACACCATCTCTCATACTGTCACCCCCTCCATCTGTCATATCCTCAACCTCTCTCTCTCCACTGCAACTGTCCCTGACACCTTCAAGCACGCCGTAGTCACACCTCTCCTCAAAAAAAACATCACTTGACCCTACCTGTCCCTCCAACTACCACCCCATCTCCCTCCTACCCTTCCTCTCCAAAATACTTGAGCGCACCGTTCACAGCCGCTGCCTAGATTTTCTCTCCTCTCAGGCAATCCTCGATCCGCTTCAATCCGGTTTCCGCCCTCTACACTCGACAGAAACAGCACTCTCTAAAGTCTGTAATGACCTCTTCCTTGGCAAATCCAGAGGCCACTACTCCATCCTCATCCTCCTCGATCTATCCGCCACTTTTGACACTGTCAATCATGATTTACTTCTTGCCACACTGTCCTCATTTGGGTTCCAGGGCTCTGTCCTCTCCTGGTTCTCCTCCTATCTCTCCCACCGAACCTTCAGAGTGCACTCTCATGGTTCTTCCTCCACCCCCATGCCGCTCTCTGTTGGAGTTCCCCAGGGATCTGTCCTTGGACCCCTTCTCTTCTCAATCTACACCTCTTCCTTGGGCTCACTGATCTCATCTCATGGTTTCCAGTATCATCTTTACGCTGATGACACCCAGCTGTATCTCTCCACACCAGACATCACCGCGGAAACCCAGGCCAAGGTATCGGCCTGCTTATCCGACATAGCTGCATGGATGTCCAACCGCCACCTGAAACTGAACATGGCCAAGACCGAGCTTATCGTCTTTCCACCTAAACCCACTTCTCCTCTTCCTCCGCTCTCGATCTCAGTTGATAACACCCTCATCCTCCCTGTCTCATCCACCCGCAACCTCAGAGTCATCTTCTACTCCTTCCTCTCCTTCTCTGCGCATATCCAGCAGACAGCCAAGACCTTTCGCTTCTTCCTCTTCAACATCAGCAAAATTCGCCCTTTCCTCTCTGAGCACACCACCCAAACTCTCATCCACGCTCTCATTACCTCTCGCCTTGACTTCTGCAACCAACTCCTCACTGGCCTCCCACTTAACCATCTATCCCCCCTTCAATCCATTCAGAACTCTGCTGCACGTCTTATATTCCACCTGAACCATTATACTCATATCACCCTCTCCTTAGGTCACTTGCTTCCGATCAAATACCGCATACAGTTCAAGCTTCTCCTTCTTACCTACAAATGCACTCAGTCTGCAGCCCCTCATTACCTCTCTACCCTCTTCTCCCCTTACGTTCCTGCCCGAAACCTCCGCTCACAGGACAAATCCCTCCTCTCAGTACCCTTCTCCACCACCGCCAACTCCAGACTCAGCCCATTCTGCCTCGCCTCACCCTATGCTTGGAATAAACTTCCTGAGCCCTTACGCCAAGCCCCCTCCCTACCCAACTTCAAATCCTTACTCAAAGCCCACCTCTTCAATGTTGCTTTCGGCACCTAACCTTTATACCTTTCAGGAAATCCTGACTGCCCCAATCTGACGACCCCTACTTGACTGTTTGTACATTTGTCCATTAGATTGTAAGCTCTTTGAGCAGGGACTGTCCTTCTATGTTAAATTGTACAGCGCTGCGTAACCCTAGTAGCACTTTAGAAATGTCAAATAGTAGTAGTAGTATATTTTATATAATATGTATTTACATCACAACTCTGCAGTGCCTACATCTAGATCATGACAAAAGGAAGCATAAAGCATCTCAGAGTCACCGAAGGTAGCACATCCCGAAGCTGGAGATTTACCACTGTAATACTGGAGACTGAAAGCCAATGAGTGAACTTTTTCTTGCAGGTCCCAGCACGTCTAAAACTAGTTCTGGCAGATGCATATTCCAAAAACTGACATATTCCAATGAATAAATAGAAAATAAAATTCCTGTTTCTACCTTTGTTGTCTGGTCATTTTATTTTTATTGTGTTGGACCTATTCTCTGGTTTCTGCTTTCCTCTCTCTTCTCTTAACTGTCTTGCAGGGCCAGCGTAACCACTGGACCAGGTGAGGCTGTGGCCCAGGGCATTGGTAGATCACCTGGTCTGCAGATTAAGCCTTTTCTACCCCTCGCCCTTGATCCAGTCTCTTTTCTTCTGTCTTCCCCCCCCCATCTTCCCCATAGGATTACCACTGCTGTCTTACCCCCTGGGTCTTACCTGTGACCCAGCAGAGGGAAGACCCGGGGATAGCCAAAGGCAGTCTGTATTGCTGCTGTTGCTGCGCTGGGCGATCGATGTAACCTTTACAAGCTGCGGAGGAGTAAGAGAGGTGAGAGAGCAGTGCCTAAGCAAGTTAATTCAGGATGCCACTATCCCTTGAGCCAGCCCTGCTGTCTTGCAGGAGTCTCCTTGTCCGTTTGGCACTTCTTTTCTCTCTGTCAGGCTTTCTAGTCAGAAACTAGGTTTCTGAGCCCTTGGGCCACTGCCGTGGAGCAGCAGTGGCAGGCAAAACCACCCCACACCAGAGACAAGGCAGAAATCTGACAGAAACAGCTAGACTTCACCTGCGCTTGACCACCCTTCCCCAGGAGTTGAGCCCCTGGGTGCAGGCGGCTGGCAGGACTTACTGGACAGGGCAGGCACTGGATACCAACTAGGCTGAACAGGAACTGAGGGTCAGAGGGGAAAGGAATATACATGGGCAGCAAGGCAGGAAACTGGGCTAGGACTCACAGACAGACAATACTACACAAAGCAGGACATGGACAAGCTAAAGGACAGGAATTGAAAGCTGCCACGCAGCCACTAAAACAGGGTACAAATACTGACAGACAAGAGACAGGACTGAAAGCTGCAGAGCAGCCACTAAGCAAGAGACACAGACAAACAGAAACTAGACAAGGAATACAGACCAGAAACAAGACTAGGGAAGTAAGCAAATAAACCTAAGCTAAACTACACACAGATAACTAGAAACAGACAAGGAACTAAACAAGAAACCAGACTAGGCAGACGTGCAACAAAGCACCAACAAACCAGGGACCTTAGATGATGCAAAGACAAACTCAGAAGATTTCCAGGTGGTAATAAACCCATCAGCAGCTGAAACTCAGCTGCAGGAATCATGAGGCAGCTACGGGTGAGGCTAGCTGCCAAACTTCAAACCAAGTCTGGAGGGCTGGAATATCAACCGGACCAGAAAGAAAGTCTGGAAAGTCTATGTCAGCCACCGGTTCTGGCCACCAGAGGGCACGAGGAACACAAACCAAGACACAGGCAGAAAGCATACTGAAGCACAGAGAGGCTTAACATACACAGGTGCAGTATAGTGGAGTAATCAGAGCCATGCTGGAAGTAGCCAGCACACAGAGACAGAGACAGAACTAAATCAGGAAGAACAGACAGAAGCCAGCTCAGAAGCTGACCGCTGGAAATAAAGTGAGTCTGAGAGGGGTCACGACCACAATTGTGACACTCTCCATATCCACCATACATGTTCTCTCTGTGTCCCTATCTGTCCAACCCAGCATCCAACCCTTGTGTTCTGGTCCCTATCTTCCTGCCATGTTGTGCATCTCTCATCTCTGTGTCCCTATTCTTGCCCTGTCCAACATATCAGTTCTGTGGCCCTATGCCTCCCGCCATGTGCCAGCATCTCTTTCTCTCTCTTTTTCCCCTCCTTTCTCCCCTCCCCAGCCAGTATTTCTCCTTATCTCGTTTTATTTATTTATTTGTTACATTTGTATCCCACATTTTCCCACCTATTTGCAGGCTCAATGTGGCTTTCATAGTACCATAGAGGCGATCGCCAATACCGGTTATAACAAATACAAAGTGAGGTTGTGGGAAAGTTCATGTGTGACAGACACATTGGGGAATCGTAAGAAGAAGAGTTAAGTTATGTCCAGTATGTCCAGTATGAGCTTTGGTTTTGTTGTGTTGATGGGTTAACGCATTTAAGTTGGATCGTTAGGGTATGCCTTTTTGAACAGGTTAGTTTTTAGTAATTTCCGGAGATTATATGTTGTTTTCACGGCTTTTGGTAATGCGTTTCATAGTTGTGTGCTTATATAGGAGAAGCTGGATGCATAGGTTGATTTGTATTTGGTCCTTTGCAGCTTGAGTGGTGGAGATTTAGATATGTTCGTGTTGATCTTGATGTGTTTCTGCTTGGTAGGTCTATGAGGTCTGTCATGTATCCTGGGGCTTCTCTGTAAATGATACTTTGTGAACCAGGGTACAGATTTTTTATTTTATTTATAACAACTTAATTTTACAAGCACTAAAATAACTTGCCAGAAATACAGAGAAAATAACACACAAGAATTATTTCAGTCAGGTAATTCTATACTCTTTCTTAGAATACAAAATAGGGAGAGTGAAACAAGACAAGGAGATCAATTAAACAACAGTAAACAAAGAAAACGTGGTATTAACCTGATTATCCCCAATTATTATTTATCTGAATCATTATTCCACATTGATCGTCTGGTTGGCTTCTTCAAACCCAAAATGGTGTATAGTAAATTTATTTCGTTGGAAACATACTTATTGTCCAATATTAGTGGAAATAATACACCTGATTTCATTTTTTTCTCTTTTAAAACCAGAAATTATTTAACAATACAAACACTTGAGTCTCTAATCCAATTCTCACTGATTAAGGTAATCCCAGTTTCACAGGCTTCATTTCTTTTGAATTAATATAATAAGAGGAATAATTTCAGAGGTAAAAACAGGGTGCAGATTTTGAACACGATGCGTTCTTTGATTGGAAGCCAGTGCAGTTTTTCTCGTAGGGGTTTGGCGCTTTCGATTTTTGTTTTTCCAAATATAAGTCTGGCTGCTGTGCTTTGAGCAGTTTGGAGTTTCTTTATGAATTGTTCTTTGCATCCCGCATAGATACCGTTGCAGTAGTCTAGATAGCTTAGTACCATAGATTGTACCAAGTTGCAAAATATTTCTCTCAGGAAAAAAGGTTTCACTCGTTTGAGCTTCCACATTGAGTGGAACATTTTCTTCATTGTAGTTTTCACTTGGCTCTCTAGTGTGAGGTTTCGGTCGATTATGACTCCGAGAATTTTCAGGTTGTTTGAGATAGGGAGGGTGTAGTCTGAGATGGTTATGTTGGTGGGTTTGTTCGTGTTATATTGGGATGAGAGGATGAGACTGTGTGTTTTTTCTGCGTTAACTTTTAGTTGAAATGCATTTGCCCATGAGTTCATGATGTTTAGGCTGAGATTGATTTCATTGGTGATTTCTGTAAGGTCATGTTTGTATGGGATGTAAATTGTGACATCATCTGCGTATATGAAAGGGTTGAGGCCTTGACTGGATAAGGACTTGGCTAGTGGGGTCATCGTTAGGTTGAAAAGGAGTGGTGATCCTTGAGGTATTCCACAGTCTGCTTTCCATGGTGATGATATGTTCAAATTTGATTTCACTTGATATGTTCTATTGGTTAGGAAACCCTTGATCCAGCTAAGTACACTTCCACCAATCCCGAAGTATTCTAGGATGCTTAGTAGTATGTTGGGATTTACCATGTCGAATGCACTAGACATGTCGAATTGTAGGAGAAGTACGCTTTTGCCTGTTGCAATCTCTTGTTTGAATTTGGCTAAGAGAGTAATTAGAACTGTTTCAGTGCTGTGGTTGGAGCGGAATCCTGATTGTGATTCGTGCAGTATTGTGAATTTGTTTATGTAGTCAGTTAGTTGTTTAGTTACCATGCTTTCCATCAGTTTGACTACTAGTGGGATTGATGCTACTGGGCGGTAGTTGGTGATATCATTTGTTTCTTTTCTTGGTATCTTTTGGTATTGGGGTGAGTAGGATGTTGCTGTTTTCCTTAGGGAAGAGACCATGTTGAAGCATGTAGTTTAAGTGGGATGTGAGGTCTGCTGTGAACCGGTGGGGATTTAATAGGTGACTAGGGCAGATGTCCAATTTACAATCAGTCTTGGAGAACTTATTAATCGCTTGATTGACTGCTTCCGCGGTGAGTGGAAGGAAGCTTGTCCAGAATCCGTCCGCTGGATATTTGCCTCCATACAGTCGATGAAATTTCCGATGTTGTGTTGTTCTGAGGTAACTTGTTGCGTAGGTTTACAATTTTTTCTTTAACATATTTGGCAAGTTTATCTGCAGGTGGGATATCTGTGTTGGTTGTGGTGACCACGGTGGTGTCTAGTAGTTTGCCCACTAGTTGGTATTTTTTCGTGTCTTTGTAGTCAGGCCCTATTTTGGTTCTGTAGTATTGCCTTTTGGCTTGTCTTATTGCGTATTTGTATTTTCTTTGATTGTGTTTCCATGCAGTGAGTGTTTGTGCATCTTTAATTTTTTTCCATGCTCGTTCGAGTCTCCTGGATTGTGTTTTCAGTTTTTTTAGTTCTTCGTTGTACCATGGTATTGCGTTGTGCCTACGTGAGGTTCGTGTTTGTAAGGGTGCTATTTCGTCTAATATGTTTTTACATCTTTTATCCCATTCCGTGAGATAGTGTGTGGAGTCCGTTTGTGCAGTCCATTCATTATTGTATATTTGTTGCCAGAATATTTCCGAGTCTATTTGGCCTCTTGTGCTGTAGGTTGTGTGTTCTTGTATACAATATAAGCCCTTTTTCTGCCAGAGTAGGGATAGGTTTAGTTTGTAGTGATCCGACCATGGTATGTTTGTCCAATTGAAATCTGTCTCTCCCTCTGTCTCTCTAGGGGTGCAGCATTTTCCCTCTCCCTTTCTTTCAATCCATTGCAGCATTTCTCTCATCTCTTCCATCCATATGCAGCATTTGCCCCTATCCTATCCCTTCCAGCCATGTTCAGCTTTTCCTTCCTCTCTCTTTTCTTCCATTCGTGTGCAGCTTCTTCCCTCCTCCCCTCCCTTCTGCAGGTCCACAGCTCTTCTTATCTCTTTCTATCCCCCCTTCCTTCCTATGGGTCTGGCATGGTTACCTTCCTACCTACCTCTGTCCCCCTCCCCAGGGCCTACAAACCTGCAGTGTTTACTGGCACTGCAGGCGGCGATTACAACAGGCTCCCTTCACCTGCCCCAAGGTTTTCCCTCTGCCACGTTCAGCCCATGCAGCAACAGGAAGTTGTGACAGAGGGAAGAACCCTGTGGCAGGCCAGAGAGAGCCAGTTGTAATTGCTGCCTGAGGTGTCAGTAAACACCACAGTTTTGTAGGGCTTGGGGGGGGGGGCAGATGATAAGTAGGAAGGCAATGCTGGACCTGCAGGAGGAAAGGGGGGGATAGAGGGAGGTATGACCTGGTGCCAGATTGCCAGGAAGCAAGGAGGGAGTCAATGCGTGAGATCAGACCCCTTAAACATGTGAGCTGGAGATGGGGCCCGAATGTGTGTGACTTTGCATGTCTGCATTCTCTTGCAGCAAGCCTACTTTTTAATGGGTGTGTGCTCATGTAAGAGTCTGTATCTATATGTAAAGCATGCTTTGCAAGCAAAAGAAGCTTTGTAAAATTGCCCCCTTACCCCTAATTCTATGTTTGTGCCTAAATGTGAGCGCTGTTTATAAGATTATAATACTAGCACTCATGCAATTGTAACAGTCTCATGAGTAAGCGCTAGTTGGGCACTAAGTGATATTCTATAATCATAGCACACAACTCACAAGGGGGCATCTACTTTGGCAGGACATGGGCATCACTGTCAGACTTGTGAGTTCTTGTACCAAGTAGAGCGCTGCTGAGCCCAATACTCGGACCAGGTTCTGCTTGGTGGCTGGACAACCCCGGGTTTCACCTGCGCTGACCGCCGTTCCCCAGAGGTTGAGCCCCTAGGTGCGGGCGGCCTGCAGGACTTACGGGACGGAGCTGGAAGTGGGGTGATGAATGTATCGGCCAGGCAGGCTGCAGGTCAAGAGAGTAATCTAGGTACAAGCGGCAGTCAGTAGGCAGGCGGCAGGCAAGAGAGTAATCCAGGTACAGGCAAGTCAGTAGGCAGGCAAGAGAGTAATCCAGGTGCAGGCGAAAGTCAGTAGGCAGGTGGCAGGCAAGAGAGTAATCCAGATGCAGGCTCAGTAGGCAGGCAAGAGAGTAATCCAGATACAGGCAAAAGTCAGCAGGCAGGCAAGAGAGTAATCCAGGTACAGGCGAAAGTCAGTAGGCAGGTGACAGGCAAGAGAGTATCCAGGTACAGGCGAAAGTCAGTAGGCAGGCGGCAGGCAGAAGGGTAATCCAGGTACAAGTAAAGTCAGCAACGAGGGACCAGTAGATAAGAAGCAGACTACAGAGTTAGAAACGACTACCAAAGTAGAAGCCGAAGCATGGAGTCCAGGGAGAGCTCAGCTGATAAAGTGCTGGTGTCTGACATCAGCAGGGAGAAGGGGCACAGCCATAGGACAAGAGCAGGGGAAGGAGAAACCGGAAGACCAATAGGAGAGTAGCAAGGGAAGCCAGGCAGAGGAGGAAGAGCAGACCCAGGTGGGTGGAAGCAAAGCAATCAAGGAGTCTGGAAGCCAGGCACAGAGAGAGAGAGAGCAGAAACAGGTGCATGGAAGCAAAGCAATTAAGGAGCCTGCAACCACCGCTCTCTGAACAAACGCAGAGAGGACTACACACACATGGCTAAGGCAGTACCAGACAAGTGTGCGTGTCAACGGGACCCCGCGCAGCCCGAGGACGCTGCTTGCGTTGAGGTAGGGGACCTGACAATCTCCCACATTTACACACACGTTATTGAATGCAATCATTTCCATTTAGGTGTGACACATAAATGCTGATTAACACTAGTATTCTATAATGGAATCTGGGTGCCATTATAGAATTTGTGCTTAGTGTTCTGCCCCCGACAGCCTTATACTGATCTTTATAGTGTAGCTCTAAAATATGTTTAATTCCTTTAATGCTATTCTTATTCCTTAGGATTTTAGTGCTGCAGTGACTTCCAGCCAAGATATGTGAGCAATGCATTGCGTGCAATATAGTCTCACACATATTACAGCCACCCCTTCTTGTCTGTATAAGTTTTACTACTAATGGTCTTTTCTCCTGCAAAAACCTCCTTTTTCTTTCAGCCGAGCTTGTGTCTCTTGTCTACCTGCTGTTATTACCTGATTATCTCTACTATCTTTACTCTGATCATCAGATTCTGATGGGTCAGCAAGGGTATGACCTCTCTCTCTCTCTCCAATCAAGGAAGCCCTCTATGACCTCCTCTGTAGCCTGGTCTCAGGCTCTGTCCCTGTTGGTCCCTTTATCTCACCCTCTGGACTTGAGGGTGTTCTTCTTGGTCCCTCTGTCCTTGCGAGCTCATGCACTTTCATCTTCCCTCAGAGCCATGTGCTTCTATGCCCCCCTGAGTGAACTTGCCTTTTTACCGATATTGCACAACTCAGCATCTCACCTCAGAAACTACCTTCATCGACCTGCCAATTCTCCCACTTCTGCCATAAAGCCTTTTCTCTTCAAAACTCACCTCCATCCACAGTTGCAGCATTCATAAACTATGAAGTGTTTTGCCTTAGGGCAACAATCTTCTGAGAATCTTCAAATTGTAAGTAGATTAGCAACATTTATCAATAAAAAACAAATTCAGAAAAGAACAGAGACTACTTGTGTGTGATGGTGTGCTAAGGTTATACTTCCTGGATATTATAGCACATCTCCGCTTTTAGAGGATATTACGCTTTAAGAGACCAGGAAATTTAGCATGCTGCATCTCGGCCCATAACTATTGGAGCCCTTTATTGAACTGCCCCCATTTATGTCTACAGTGTTTTCTTACATCTGGTAGCCATAGGCATGGTTTGCTTCAGTGATGAATCCTGAATGGCCCACATGAAAAGTTCAGTGTGTGATTCATTCACATCCAGGATAGTTGGGTTAAGGCAGTCTGAAATACAAGTCCCAGAAGGCATTGTAGGCAAGGAGCCAGAGGGTGAGATGAAGAACCCGGACTGGACTCCTAGCTGCAATCGGGGAAGACATGGGTATAAGCTGGCAGGTTGTGTAGAGGGGCAACCACTAGGCGGAAAGAGAGTTAGGAAACCCTGTGTGCAGGAGCTCATCATTGGTCTCATTAGTCTAATGCTTAACTCAGCTGGTATGGGTGTGGGGAAGCTAATGGAAGGAGAATGATTGGTTGTGGTAGCTGAAGCCAGGGATTGATTAGGCAGGTGGGAAGGAGTCTCAGCAGTTCAGTTCAGGAGAGAGAAGCAGAAGGAGAGAAGCAGTTGCAGGCTGAAAACCCTTGGGCAGGGAGGTCCCTAAAGTACTGAAGCAGGCTGAAATTCCTTGGGTGAGAGGAAGTCCCAAAAGTATTAAATTTACTGTGAAGCTGATGCAGGGGAAAACCCTTGGGTAGAGGGAGTCCCTAAAATATTGAACTCTCCTGAAGGTAAAGAGGATAGAAGGTAGAAACTGCTGCTTGGTGACTGAACTGTGATGATGAACTGAAAGAACTGTTTGTCTTGGGAATTGAACTACTGTTTATTGTGCACTGGATAAAGAGCCCTGACTGGAGCTGACTGTAAGCCTGTATTGAATCCTGGTATGTGCTGATAGCCTGCTGCTTAAAGGGGACTATTGGCCACACACTTTCAGGTGGCTTATATGTGTTTAAGATTGAAGGTGAATGCGGCTGTTGGAACAGTGTACTGGAAACCTGCATGGAATAAAAGTCCTTAAGATTGAAGTTACTGGTGGACATCTATTTCTTCATTGTACCGGGAGCCTGTGGCTGGAGGAGATTGTTCTATCCTTGGCTGCACAAGAAAGGTACCTGGTTACAAATGGCACTTTCCCAGATGGGACTGAACATGGATCCATGCAAGCCGGAGAGTCTGGTCGTGGTGGCCTAAATGCTTAAATCCTGGATGCCTCAGGTAAGAGGTACCTAGGGGGGGCCAAGGCTGGATAAAGAGAAGTGGGGAAGACCAGGAGTGGACCGGGCTGGCTTGAAAGGGGGACTGGTGTAAAGATATCACACTTGGGTCTCTTTCTTTTTTTGGGCTTTACAGGGTGAATGCGGTGGAGCCGGAGGGAAAAGCCGGAGCCGGAGTGGAGATCTGGAGCGGAATGCTGAGAGCTGGACACTGGGAGCCGGATGCTGGGAGCTGGGAGCAGAGGCTGGGAGCTGGATGCTGGGAACTGGGAGCAGAAGCTGGGAGTGGAAGCTGGTAGCTTGGGCCAGAATCTCCATGAGGTCTGAAGATAGTGAGGCCCTCTCGGAAATTGCGAATCCCTGGGAAGGTCCCAAAGGGACTCGCAATTTCTTAAGTGGGGGGGGGGGGGGTATGTGATAAAGTCACATCCCGGATAGTTGGGTTAAGGCAGTTTCAGTCTGAAATACAAGTCCCAGAAGGCATTGCAGGCAAGGAGCCAGAGGGTGAGATGAAAAACCCGGACTGGACTCCTAGCTGCAATCGGGGAAGACATGGGTATAAGCTGGCAGGTTATGTAGAGGGGCAACCACTAGGCGGAAAGAGAGTTAGGAAACCCTGTGTGCAGGAGCTCATCATTGGTCTCATTAGTCTAATGCTTAACTCAGCTGGTATGGGTGTGGGGAAGCTAATGGAAGGAGAATGATTGGTTGTGGTAGCTGAAGCCAGGGATTGATTAGGCAGGTGGGAAGGAGTCTCAGCAGTTCAGTTCAGGAGAGAGAAGCAGAAGGAGAGAAGCAGTTGCAGGCTGAAAACCCTTGGGCAGGGAGGTCCCTAAAGTACTGAAACAGGCTGAAATTCCTTGGGTGAGAGGAAGTCCCAAAAGTATTAAATTTACTGTGAAGCTGATGCAGGGGAAAACCCTTGGGTAGAGGGAGTCCCTAAAATATTGAACTCTCTTGAAGGTAAAGAGGATAGAAGGTAGAAACTGCTGCTTGGTGACTGAACTGTGATGATGAACTGAAAGAACTGTTTGTCTTGAGAATTGAACTACTGTTTATTGTGCACTGGATAAAGAGCCCCGACTGGAGCTGACTGTAAGCCTGTATTGAATCCTGGTATATGCTGATAGCCTGCTGCTTAAAGGGGACTATTGGCCACACACTTTCAGGTGGCTTATATGTGTTTAAGATTGAAGGTGAATGCGGCTGTTGGAACAATGTACTAGAAACCTGCATGGAATAAAAGTCCTTAAGATTGAAGTTACTGGTGGACATCTATTTCTTCAATGTACCAGGAGCCTGTGCCTGGAGGAGATTGTTCTATCCTTGGCTGCACAAGAAAGGTACCTGGTTACAAGTGGCAGCCACCTCACTCTGGTCTCTCCTGACCTTGGATCTGGTATTCCCCTCCTGTGGCCTGGCAGCTCCCCCCTTCCTCTATGATCTACTTCAGCATCTTCACCAGCACAGCAGTGACTCCCCTCCACTGCTATTGTTGGCCCTGCAGGCTTCCCTCTCCTAAGTCCCTCCCATACAGACATCACTTCCTGTTTCCTGGATGTGGCAGAAGAAAGCTTGTGAGGCCGGTGCAGGCAATGAAGGTGCGTCACTGCTGCCCTGGCGAAGATATTGAGGTAGACCAGGAGGCTGCTGGACCATGGGTGGGGTCTAGTGCTGGATCTGGGGTCAAAGGAGAGGGTAAGAAATGCAGGACAAAGGGAAGGGGAGAGTTTTGGAAGGCCTATTCATCCTAACTGTGGGCCCACCCAAAATGATAGGTCTGGCTACGCCACTGGTTTGCTTGATTACTTTGTGGGGTGGGGCTAAAAGAAGGGAGCTCAAAATATTGTGTTGGGGGGGGTAACTTTCTGCTCTTCTTCCTCTGCCCTTGAAACTTGGCTTTTTCACAAAGCATTCAATCCCATTTAGGATTGTTTTCTGTATATCACCAGTATTTCCTACTTCCCCTCCCCTAGTCCTCCCACAAATTCTACCTCCCTCCTTTCCCTACCTGTATCTCCATGCTAGTTTGAATGTGTTTCTCTTTCCTGTCTTGAATTTTAGTTCTTTTCCTACTTCTTTTTTGATCTGCTAGTTAGCTAATGGCAGTATAGCAAATGTTAATAAACTACAACTATAAATGAAGGAGGGATGGTGGGAAGGAAACATGACATCCCCTCCTAACAACTCTCTCTAACATACAAACACTCTCTCTCTCTCTCTCTCTCTCTCTCTCTCTCAACCTAAACCCAGCTCCACCAGCTGCAGCCTCCCACCTGTTTAGTTGTAACAGAGCAGTTCAGTAAAATGTTTTCAATGCAGGGCCGTGCCAAGGGTCTCTGGCGCCCCCCTGCAGACTATCAGTTGGCGCCCCCCCCCCCCCCCCCCCGGTGAAAATGATCGCTCACCACTTACCACACTGACAGGAATTGTCAGCAATATTCTTAGAAACAAATTGCAAAATAAGATAGCAGATGTAAATTCTCAAAGTGGACATATTCCAAACACTAAAATGAAAATAAAATGATTTTTTTTCTACCTTTGTTGTCTGGTGACTTTCTTTTTCTGATCATGCTGGCCCAGTATCTGATTCTGCGGCTATCTGTCCTCTTAACTCCGTTTCCAGGGCTTCCTTTCCATTTATTTCTTTCCTTTCCTCCTTTCTTCTTCATTTCTGGTCCTCAGCTTCTGCCTATTTTCTTCATCCATGTGCAATTTTTCTCCTCTTTTCCTTTTCCCTCATTTCATCTCCTTCATCTCTCTTCCCCTCCCCTTTATGTCCAGCAATTTCTCCTCTCTCCCTGAGCCCTGTCCTGCAATCCATATCCATCCATGCCCATCTGTCCCCTGCCCCCTCCATTCATCCCTATCCAGCAATTCCCCTCTCTCCCTGAGCCCTACCCTCCCATCAATCCATGCCCATCTGTCCCTTGCCCCCTCCATTCATCTCTGACCCTATCCAGCAATTTCCCTCTCTCCCTGAGCCCTGCCCTCCCAATCCATGCCCATCCATGCTCCTCTGTCCCCTGCCCCCTCCATTCACCCTATCCAGCAATTCCCCTCTCTCCCTGAGCCCTGCCCTGCAATCCATATCCATCCATGCCCCTCTGTCCCCTGCCCCCTCCATTCATCCCTATCCAACAATTCCCCTCTCTCCCTGAGCCCTACCCTCCCATCAATCCATGCCCATCTGTCCCTTGCCCCCTCCATTCATCTCTGACCCTATCCAGCAATTTCCCTCTCTCCCTGAGCCCTGCTTCCCAATCCATGCCCATCCATGCTCCTCTGTCCCCTGCCCCCTCCATTCACCCTATCCAGCAATTCCCCTCTCTCCCTGAGCCCTGCCCTGCAATCCATATCCATCCATGCCCCTCTGTCCCCTGCCCCCTCCATTCATCCCTATCCAACAATTCCCCTCTCTCCCTGAGCCCTACCCTCCCATCAATCCATGCCCATCTGTCCCTTGCCCCCTCCATTCATCTCTGACCCTATCCAGCAATTTCCCTCTCTCCCTGAGCCCTGCCCTCCCAATCCATGCCCATCCATGCTCCTCTGTTCCCTGCCCCCTCCATTCACCCTATCCAGCAATTCCCCTCTCTCCCTGAGCCCTGCCCTGCAATCCATATCCATCCATGCCCCTCTGTCCCCTCTATTCATCCCTATCCAACAATTCCCCTCTCTCCCTGAGCCCTACCCTCCCATCAATCCATGCCCATCTGTCCCTTGCCCCCTCCATTCATCCCTGACCCTATCCAGCAATTCCTCTCTCTCCCTTCCATGAACCCTGCCCTTGCATGCTCCTCTCTCTCCCCTGCTCTCCGGCAACTACTCTCTTTTTTTTTTCTTTTAATTTTACCTCTGTGACCATCCGGCAGCGCAGCGTCAGTGCAGGAGGCGGTGCTCCCGACGTGTCTAGCTTTCCCCTTCGCTCATGTTCCGCCTTCTTCTGACGTCAAGGAAATGACGTCAGAAGAAGGCGGAACATGAACGAAGGGGAAGGCTAGACCGGGAGCGCCGCCTCCTGCACTGACGCTGCACTGCCGGACGGAGGTAAAATTAAAAGTATTAAAAAAAGAAAAAGGGATCTTGCTGCAGGAGAGAAGAGAGCGCGGGCAGTTGGGCAATGGGAGTGGGAGGGCGAGGAGGTAAGCATGGTGCGGCGGCGCCCCCCAAATGACGGCGCCCCCCTGCCATGCTTACCTCGCTTACCGTATTGGCACGGCCCTGTTTCAATGCGTTGTAATTTTTTTAAATCTTATGTTCTCACTTTCTTCATTTGTATTTCTTGATCCTTTTCAAACTTTTTCTGTTTTTTTTTTTTATTTAGGTATCTTGTTTTCATTCTGTACCCTTGCCATATGTATTAATTTTTCCTCCTCCTGTATGATTTGTAAGTTTCCTTTTTCTCTTACCTATACTATTATCTCACTCTTTCTATAGAATTTTCCACCCTACTGCCATCTTTCTTCTGCTTGTTTAAATCCTAAATCTGTCTAGGGGATTATTTTCAAAGAAGAATACTTCTTACACCAATACCCAAAAATCCAAAGCTTTCACTGTCAGATGTAACGAATTATCGAACAATTGTGTCCATACTGTTATTAACTAAGGGGGTTGTTTACTAAAGCTTAGCTCGAGTTATCTGCAGCAGGGCCCATAGGAATAAAATGGGCCCTGCTGCAGATAACTCGAGCTAAGCTTTAGTAAACAGGGGGGGGGGGGGGTAAATTAATTAAATCCATTGTAGCAAGGCAATTGACGGATTATCTAGATAGTGATAAAATTCTTCCAGAATCTCAATCAGGATTTAGAAGGTTTTTTTTAGCACTGAAATGGTAGTGACTTCATTATTAGCTTATGCTAGAAGGGTAATAAGTAGGGACAAAAGAGTTTTGATAATGCAATTTGATATGTCTGCTGCTTTTGACCTAGTGGATGATGATATTTTGTTATCATTATTGGATTTCTATGGAACAGGTGATGTTAGTTAGAGGGGTTTCTTAAGTCTATATCCAGTGGTGTGCTGGAGCCGGCTCGTACTGGCTCACAAGAGCCAGTTGTTAAATTTTTAAAGATCTAGCGAGCCGGTTGTTCTGCAGGGTGAGCCGGCTCTGGTAAACGAGGTAAGCATGGCAGGAGGGTGCCACAAACCATGTTTACCCCGTTTACCTCACATCCCACCACTGCCCTCATTTGCTTGCGCCGCCCTGGGGGGGGGGGGTTAAATCGTTTTTATTACCTCCGTTGAAGTGGCCACGTCATTGAAAGCCCTGCCCGTCTCTAGCCTTCCCTTCGTGAGTTCGTTCCCTCAGAGTCCCGCCTTCTGACATCATTTCCTTTTTCCATGAGGGCGGGACTGAGGGAACGAACTCACGAAGGGAAGGTTAGAGATGGGCAGGGCTTTCAATGACGCAGCCGCTTCAACGGAGGTAATCAGGGGAGAGAGGAGAATCGCTGGGTATGGATGGCTGGAGGGGGGGCAGGGGAGAGAAGAGAATAGCTGGGTATGGATGGCTGGAGGGGGGGCAGGGGAGAGAAGAGAATCGCTGGGTATGGATGGCTGGAGGGGGGCAGGGGAAAGAAGAGAATCGCTGGGTATGGATGGCTGGAGGGGGGGCAGAGGAGAGGAGAGTTGCTGGACATGGGTGGATGGAGAGCAGGGGAGAGGAGAGTTGCTGGACATGGGTGGATGGAGGGGAGGGCAGGGGGAGAGGAGGGTTGCTGGACATGGGTGGATGGAGGGGAGAGCAGGGGGGAGAGGAGGGTTGCTGGACATGGATGGATAGAGGGGAGGGAAGGGGAGAGGAGGGTTGCTGGACATGGATGGAGGGGAGGGAACAGTGAGGAAGGAGATGAGATGAGGGAAAAGGAAGAGAGGAGAAAAACTGCACATGGATGAAGAAAATAGGCAGAAGCTGGATCCATTGGACAGTCAACTCTGCTGAGTAGGACCCAGCTTTTACTTACGGATGTAGGGCAAGAAATGAAGAAGAAAGGCGGAAAGTAAAGAAATAAATGGAAAGGAAGCCATGGAAACGCAGTTAAGAGGACAGATAGCAGCAGAATCAGATACTGGGCCAGCATGATCAGAAAAACAAAGTCACCAGACAACAAAGGTACAAAAAAAATCATTTTATTTTCATTATAGTGTTTGGAATATGTCCACTTTGAGAATCAGGTGCTCAACATTAAAAGTTTATATTTATTTATTTACTTATTTATGGCATTTTATCCCACATTAAACATGAATTAGATTGGAACCTGGCATCATTTAAATTTTTTTTCCTAGAGAGAGTAATGCATTGCCCCCCAGGCTCTTTCCCCGGCTATAGCCAGCTCTGCAATTTGGGGGGGGGGCACAGAGGTGGACCAGGGAGAGAGCCTGTTGTTAAACATTTACCAGCACATCACTGTCTATATCATACCATGTAAAGAAAGCAGAGTTTTTTTTCTTCACACTGGATCTCGGTTTGTGGAGTTCCACAGAGATCTCTGCTTTCTCCCATCCTTTTTAATGTTTTGATGTCCCAGCTAGCTGTTCTTTTTGAGAAATAAGGATTTAATACACATATATATGCTGACGATGTACCTCTCGCCTTCTACGCCTTCGTGGCCACACCTCTCCTACTCTCCTCCGCTCTGTTTTAGTCCTTCTCTTACTCTCAGCCGGTGACATCAATCCCAATCCTGGCCCTCCTCACCAACTATTATCCTAACTCTACAGATCTCACCGCGACCTCTCTAACCTCATCTCTATTCCTCTACTCCCCTCCTCTTCTCTGCCCTTCTCTTGCGCCCTATGGAATGCCCGCTCTATCTGTAACAAACTCCCCTATATCCAGGACCTCTTTATCTCATGTCACCTCCATCTGCTCGCCATAACAGAAACCTGGCTCTGCCCTGATGACCCTGCTTCAGTCGCAGCCCTCTGCCATGGCGGTTATCTTCTTTCACATACTCCTCGCCCTGCTGGTCACAGGGGCGGTGTTGGACTACTTCTCTCTCCCTCCTCCAGATTTCAACCCCTTCTTCCACCTCAATCTTACTGTTTTTCCTCCTTTGAAGTCCACTCTATCTGCCTTTTCTCTCCTCTGCCTCTTCGAATAGCGGTCATTTATCGTCCCCCTGATAAGTCCCTTTCATCCTTTCTCAGTGACTTTGATGCCTGGCTTGCCTTCTTCCATGATCCTTCCTCCCCCTCTCTCATCCTTGGTGACTTTAATATTCCTGCTAATGATCTTTCCAACTCTTATATTTCCAAGTTACTCGCTTTAACATCCTCCTTTAATCTCCAACTATGCTCCACCTCCCCCACTCATCCAAATGGTCACTGTCTTGATCTCATCTTCTCCTCCAACTGTTCACCCTCTAGTATCCTTGCCTCTGATCTCCCCCTCTCTGATCACCATCTTATAACTTTCACACTTAAATCTCCTCCCTCCCAGTCCCGTCCTATCTTATCTAATTTATCTAGGAATCTTCATGATATTGACCCTTCATCTCTATCCTCCCATGTTTCAAACCTCCTCTCTACTGTGGCACCATCCACGTCTGTCAACGAGGCTGTTTCTTCTTACAACAATACTCTGCCTTAGACACTCTTGCACCTTTGATGACCCACCCTATAAGGTGTACAAAACCCCAACCTTGGCTGACTTCTAATATCAGCTACCTACGTTCCTGTACCCACTCCGCCGAACGCCTCTGGTGGAAATCTCAGGCCCTTGCTGATTTCTTACACTTTAAGTTCATGCTGACCTCCTTCCAATCTGCTCTTTTATGCGCCAAACAAGATTATTATATCCAACTGACCAACTCTCTTGGCTCTAACCCTCGACTTCTCTTCACCACATTGAACTCTCTCCTCAAGGTGCCCCCTCCCCCAACTCCCCCTTCATTATCTCCTCAGACCCTTGCTGAATTCTTTCACGACAATGTTCAAAAGATAAACCTTGAATTCTCTACCTCGCCACCTCTCCCTCCACTAGTCCGTTCCCCTCTCTCTCCTTCCCATCATTCCTTTTCCTCCTTTCCTGAAGTTACTATAGAGGAAACTACACTTCTCCTTTCTTCCTCAAAATGTACCACCTGTTCCTCTGATCCCATTCCCACCCACCTTCTTAATGCCATCTCGCCTACTCTTATTCCTTTTATGTGTCCCATTCTCAACCTCTCACTTTCCACTGCAACTGTCCCTGCTGCCTTTAAACATGCTGTGGTCACACCTCTCCTTAAGAAGCCTTCACTCGACCCTACTTGTCCCTCTAATTACCGACCCATCTCCCTCCTCCCTTTTCTCTCCAAATTACTTGAGCGTGCTGTTCACCGCCGCTGCCTTGATTTTCTCTCCTCACATGCTATTCTTGACCCACTACAATCTGGTTTTCGCCCTCTCCACTCAACCGAAACTGCGCTTACTAAAGTCTCCAATGACCTATTACTGGCTAAATCCAGAGGTCTCTATTCCATCCTCATTCTTCTTGATCTTTCCGCTGCTTTTGACACTGTCGATCACAGCATACTCCTTGATACCCTGTCCTCACTTGGATTCCAGGGCTCTGTCCTTTCCTGGTTCTCTTCCTACCTCTTCCTCCGCACCTTCAGTGTTCACTCTGGTGGATCCTCTTCTACTTCTATCCCTCTGCCTGTCGGCGTACCTCAGGGTTCTGTTCTTGGTCCCCTCCTCTTTTCTATCTACACTTCTTCCCTTGGTTCATTAATCTCATCCCATGGCTTTTCCTACCATCTCTATGCTGTTGACTCCCAAATCTACCTTTCTACCCCTGATATCTCACCTTGCATCCAAACCAAAGTTTCAGAGTGCTTGTCTGACATTGTTGTCTGGATGTCTCAACGCCACCTGAAATTAAACATGACCAAAACCGAGCTTCTAATTTTTCCCCCAAACCCACCTCCCCACTCCCCCTGTTTTCTATTTCTGTTGATGGCTCTCTCATTCTCCCTGTCTCCTCAGCTCGAAACCTTGGGGTCATCTTTGACTCTTCTCTCTCCTTCTCTGCTCATGTCCAGCAGATCACCAAGACCTGTCGTTTCTTTCTTTACAACATCTGTAAAATCCGCCCCTTTCTTTCCGAGCACTCTACCAAAACCCTCATCCACACCCTTGTCACCTCTCTTTTAGACTACTGCAATCTGCTTCTTGCTGGCCTCCCACTTAGTCACCTCTCCCCTCTCCAGTCAGTTCAAAACTCTGCTGCCCGTCTCGTCTTCCGCCAGGGTCGCTTTACTCATACTACCCCTCTCCTCCAGTCGCTTCACTGGCTCCCTATCCGTTTTCGCATCCTGTTCAAACTTCTTCTACTAACCTATAAATGTACTCACTTTGCTGCTCCCCAGTATCTTTCCACACTCGTCCTTCCCTATACCCCTTCCTGTGCACTCCGCTCCATGGATAAATCCTTCTAATCTGTTCCCTTCTCCACTACTGCTAACTCCAGACTTCGTGCCTTCTGTCTCGCTGCACCCTACGCCTGGAATAAACTTCCTGAGCCCCTACGTCTTGCCCCATCCTTGGCCACCTTTAAATCTAGACTGAAAGCCCACCTCTTTAACATTGCTTTTGACTCGTAACCACTTGTAACTACTCACCTCCACCTACCCTTTCTGTCCTCCTTCCTGTACACATTAATTGATTTGATTTGCTTACTTTATTTTTTGTCTATTAGATCGTAAGCTCTTTGAGCAGGGACTGTCTTTCTTCTATGTTTGTGCAGCGCTGCATACGCCTTGTAGCGCTATAGAAATGCTAAATAGTAGTAGTAGTAGTGACGATTCCGTTTTACAATTCTCTTTCAGAAATAAATAGTAAGATTGAGTATGGTTTTTAAAATCTTAAATGAATGGACCTCATTGTTCTGATCAAACTTGAACAATGAAAAAACAACATTAATGGTGTTGGGAACTCAATATAAGCATTTTGAGGAAACTACTCATTGCAAATAGTATTACATTTCAATTAGAAAGACAAACGAACATTCTGGGAGTAATGTTTGACGAATATCTCTCCTTCGAATCTCATGTGAACCAAATGATAAAGAGAGGTTTTACAATATGAAAGGATTAAGGAGATTGAGACCCAAATTGAATTTTAATGCTTTTAGATTTTTGATACAATCTTTAACGTTACCACATATAGATTATTGTAATGCAGTTTTATTGGATTTAATGGAAGGTCTCTGGAAAAAGCTTCAGACACTGCAAATACTGCAGCAAGACTGATTTGCAGTTCTTCTATGTATGAATCAGTTGCTCCACTTTTGAGGAAACTGCACTTGTTGCCTGTAAAGGCGCGAGTCGTATTTAAACTGTGTACCATTACCTTCTCTATTTTGAATGGTTTAGCTCCTGCATATTTATTGGATTTCATAACTCTTTCACAATGTCATAGTGGCCTATCAGATAGATGAGCTCATTTATTGCAATATCCCAACCCTAGAGGTGTTGTTTACAGATCTGTTTTTGAGGGGTTATTTTTCTTTCAGTCTGTAAAGTGGTGGAATTCTTTACCATTGGATATTAGAATAGATCAGTCTAAAAAGTTTAAGAAGGCTCTTAAAACACATCTTTATCAATTATTTAATAAGTAATGATATACATTTGTAGCTCGCAGGGAATGCTTTGTTTATGATCTTATTGTAAACCGCAGGGCAGTGGCGTACTAAGGGGGGGGCGGTGGGGGCGGTCCGCCCTGGGTGCACGCCGCTGGGGGGGTGCCACGCGTCTGTCGGCAACTCTCGTTCTCTGCTCCCTCTGGCCCCGGAATAGGTTATTTCCTGTAATGGGGCAGAGGGAGCAAGGAACGAGCGTTGCTGACAGACACGCGCCGCCACCCCCCCCCCCCAGCAGGTAAAGATGCACCGGGGGGGGGTGTCATTTCGCTGGGGGGAGCTGCCCCTTTCTCGTCCCCCTGTCCCGCCCCTTCCACGCCCTCACCTCCCCCCTGTCATCTCTCCACCCCCTCCCCTCCTCTCCCCTCCCCTTACTCTGCTATCCCAATTCCTGGTGGTCTAGAGGTACCTCTTCGGGGCAGGAAAGAGCCCCCTCTTTCCTGCCCGGAGCTGCTAGCTGCCCTGCATCCTCCTGTCCTGTGGTGAGTCCGGCTCTCGGCGTTTCAAAATGGCCGCCGAGAGGAAGTCTCGCGAGGCTGCTTCAACTTTCAGTGGCCATTTTGAAACGCCGAGAGCCAGACTCACCACAGGATAGGAGGATGCAGGGCAGCTAGCAGCTCCAGGCAGGAAAGAGGGGGCTCTTTCCTGCCCCGAAGAGGTACCTCTAGACCACCATGGATTGGGATAGCAGAGTAAGGGGAGGGGGGATAGTCGCGTTTTGTTGGGGGGGGGGTCATGTTGCACCCAGGGGGCGCTGCACCCGGGGGGGGCACATCGGCGATCTGCCCCGGGTGTCAGCCCCCCTAGGAACACCACTGCCGCAGGGAGCTCTTTTGGGATCCTTCGGGGTATAAGTGCCTTATGTAAATGTCTCATTTTTTTTGTTATAATTTTTTCTTCCATTCTCCTCTTCCTTCCTTTTCATACCCTCTTATTCCTCTCCTCACACATATCCTTCCTCTTCCAGCATTCACTATTCCCTATCTCTCACAAACTGCTCTGCTTCTGCTCCCGTCACACACCTCTCACCTGTTTCTCTTATTCTTCACTTCTACTTGTCTCTATGCTCACCCTCACCACACTCTCCCCTCCACCCCATTTATTGCTTGTCCTCCCTCCTTTCTCTTCATCCACTCCACTGTAATATCGTAGTTGTGCTAAGTGGTAGATAAAGTAAAAAAAAAATCAAACTTATCCTCTACCTCATCCCTTTTTCCCTGACCTCTCATCTTTTGTCTCTCCTCCAGTCTCCCTTTTTGCCTGCCTTTTCTCCTCCACATGTGCTCCCTCTTTTCCTTTCACCTTCTCCATCTCTCTCCTTCCTCCTTCACACTCTCATATACTTTCAAGCCCCATTTCTTCCCATCCCATTTTCTCACTTCCCCATCTCTTTCCCTTCATTTTTTTCTCCCTTTTCTCCATAGCCAGCAGCAAGAAGACTTAGCATATTGTTTCTAGTACCCATGGCCATCCCATCCTCTTACTGATGTGCTTTTGTTTAGAGAACAGGGAACATACCAGTAAAAGGAGGAAAGGCCCCTGGGGATTGATAGGACTGAGCTTGCTCTGGTGGCCCAATTCACTAACAAGAGCAGAAAGCATGGAGCAATTTAGCTTCTGTCTGCCTACTGCTAGCTGCTGCCCACTACAGGTTCAAGTCATGAGAATTTGGGAGTTGTTGCCCTCTTCCTCCACCAAACTCCTCCTATGCACAAATTCCCTTAAGAGATCAAGTTTGTTAATAGTGTACACTATCATTCAATGGTATGAAGTATTGAGCAATAGTATATGCTGAGTGATAATGCACATTGTGAACACCCTCTAGTGGCAAAGTTGAAAATTACACTTTTGGGATGTTAGATTTGGCTGAATGGTATATGTAATAATAATATTTATTCTTCTATGCCGTATGTGCCAAGATTGGTTCAGTGCGTATCACAACACATAGAAACTGGAACAACCTGGGAATACAATAACAATTATATAATAATTGGGTATTACATAATATTACATAAAAATAAAAAGCAGTATATTATCGCCTATAATTAATATCAAATATAGTTATTAAAAAAAAACAAATTAATTTTTCATACACTATCATAATTATAAAAAGTCATTATTGCTGTATGACAAATCTTTGAAATAAAAATGTCTTTAAAACTTCCTAAAAGACTTACAATCAGTAATAGACCAAAGTTCAGTTGAAATGAATTTCCAAAATTTCACTGCTTGGTATGCAAAAGAAGATTAAAATAAACAATTTCATTCCTTTTAGACTAGGAAGAACAAAAGGATTTGGTTTTCTCAATGGCCAGGTTACATAAGTACATAAGCATCGCCATGCTGGGACAGACCAAGGTTCCATCGAGCCTAGCACCCTGTCACCGACAACGGCCAAAAGAACAAGCAATTTGTCCCGCCTATCCTAGAAATACTGTATTATTCCCTCGTCCATTCAATATCATTCTATGGCTTTTTGCTCCAGGAAGCCATCCAACCCTTTTTTGAAGTCCACTAAGTTAACTGCCTTAACCACCTTTTCCGGCTGCAAATTCCAGAGTTTAACTACGCATTGAGTGAAGAAAAATTTCCTCTGATTCTTTTTAAATTTTCCACACTGCAGCTTATTTATTATTTATTTATTGCATTTGTATCCCACATTTTCCCACCTTTTTGCGGGCTCAGTGTGGCTTACAATAAGATATGAATAATGGAAATACATTTGTTACAACTTGGTTATGGATTACATTGTACAGAGTTATGCGAGACATTCAAATATCATTAGGAATATAACAATGGGACATCAACATAGAAACATTGGAAGGAGACAATGGGAAGCTAAAAGGGCTTCATCGCATGCCCCCCTTGTCCTAGTATTTTTGGAAAGTGTAAACAGAGGCTCCACATCTTCTTATTGAAGATGCAAATAAGATAAAGAATACATATACAATGGGGCTAAACCATACAAGATCTTATTAAAAAAATACAGCAGAACTTAGAAAAGCACCATAGTCTCCTCTGGAAGCCAGTGGAGGCACAAATACAACATAGAAACATGATCAAATTTTGATAATGAGAATTGTTTGTAATTTTTTAAGACTGCCCTTAGAACAATTCAAATAAATCACATTGCAATAATCAATTTGAGATACAAAATATTTGTGAATTCCATGCAGTTTTCTCATTAACAGAAAAGGTTTTCTGACAATATGATTAATTTGTACATCTAACGATAGTGTTTGATCAATCATTATCCCCAAAACTCTAATTTATGGTGTTTTATTTAGCTTAAAAGAATTATCACAAGATGAATTAAAATTTCTGCTAACTAGCATGAACTTTGTTTTGTCATTGTTTAATTTCAAGTGATGTTGCAACATCCAGTCACATATTAGCTGCATACCATTTTAATGGTTTCCTTTGAAGCCTCAAAGGATATTCATTCTCTTGGGTTTGTTCTAGAGAAGGCTGGGTTTTTGATTTATATTTTCAAAACAGCAAACCATTTATCTTTTTGTTTTGAAAATGGCCATTTGCTAGATGTTGCTGTAAACAGTCCCCCAGATTCTATATAGTGCGACTAAAATTGTGCATGCAAATCTGGGCATATTCTGATTGAGCCTGCAAATAGGTGAGAAAATGTGGGATACAAATGCAACAAATTAGTGTGCGCAACTTAATTGGTTAACAAGCCAATCAGCAATGATAATTGGATGTTAAGCGATTATTGGCCCTAATTGGGAATAATTAGAATTTACGCGCACTACTCAAGCATGTTAAAGTGCAACTTAATTGGTTAACAAGCCAATCAGTGGTGATAATTGGTTGTTAGCTAGCAAGCAATTATTGGTACTAATTGGGATCATTAGCATGCACTACTCAATAAGCGTATTCTATAAAGCAGTCAGTGTAAATTCTATCACGCGGATCTGAAAAGGTGTGCTGAGGGGCATGACATGGGCGTTTCTAAATTCTATCCATGTGGTTATGGAATTTGGTGCTCCACGTGGAATTTTGATGCTGACATTTACACTAAGTTCTCCTTGGTGTAAATGCCACATGTACCTCAACGATGTGGATCCCAGCTTTAGGCACTATTCTATTTCTGGCACCTTGGACTTAGACTTTCTCTTGAACAGACTACCTTTTGCTAGGGAGTAACCTGTTGCTGTAACTTGGGGTTCTGATATATTTCATATTGTGTAAGCCATCCTTTTTACTTCCTCAGAACATTCTAACATAGACATGTGTCTAGGTTGATGGGAAGAGCTGGGTGTTGCTCTCGATTTAGGGGAGCTTCCAGGTCACAGCTGGCCAGACACTCCCAACTGTGTTGAAAGGTGTCTCATCTATAATAAGGCTATAAGCTGTCCATGTTGTATAGTCTAATGACTAGCACTCTGACCTTTGATGCTACTGAGTGAGGTTCAAGTCCTGCTGTAGCTTGGGGTTGTGATATATTTACTTTTTTGCCCAGCTATACTTCTCACTTCCTCAGAACATTCCAACATAGATATAAATCTAGGTTGATGGGAAGAGCTGGGTGTTGCTCTCGATTTAGGGAGCTTCCAGGTCACAGCTGGCCAGACAATCCCAACTGTGTTGAAAGGTGCCTCATCTATAACGAGGCTATAAGCTGTCCAAGTTGTATAGTCTAATGACTAGCACTCTGATGCTACTGAGTGGGGTTCAAGTCCTGCTGTAGCTTGGGGTTTTGATATATTTACTTTTTTGTCCAACCATGCTTTTCAATCCTCAGAATATTCCAACATAGTGAAAGTACTCCAACCTGTCTGCCCTCCTTCAGGTAACATAAACACAGTTCTACACAGATGCTGCAGTGTCCACCACTACAACTAATAAAATGACTTATAATTACTAAAGAAGGCGAGTCAGACACAGAAGGCTTTAGTAATATGGGAATAAGCAGTTTTATTAAATTTACCAATTAAGGGTACACAGGTATAGCGAATGATACATACCTGTAGCAGGTGTTCTCCGAGGACAGCAGGCTGATTGTTCTCACGACTGGGTTGACGTCCACGGCAGCCCCCACCAACCGGAACAAAACTTTGCGGGCGGTCCCGCACACAGGGTACGCCCACCGCGCATGCGCGGCCGTCTTCCCGCCCGTGCGCGACCGTTCCCGCTCAGTTGAATGACAAGCAAAAATGAGTAAAAACGCAACTCCAAAGGGGAGGAGGGAGGGTAGGTGAGAACAATCAGCCTGCTGTCCTCGGAGAACACCTGCTACAGGTATGTATCATTCGCTTTCTCCGAGGACAAGCAGGCTGCTTGTTCTCACGACTGGCGTATCCCTAGCTCTCAGGCTCACTCAAAACAAGAACCCAGGTCAATTGAACCTCGCAATGGCGAGGGTATAACAGAAATTGACCTATGAAGAACAACTAACTGAGAGTGCAGCCTGACCAGAATAAATTCGGGTCCTGGAGGGTGGAGTTGGATTTAAACCCCAAACAGATTCTGCAGCACCGACTGCCCGAACCGACTGTCGCGTCGGGTATCCTGCTGGAGGCAGTAATGCGATGTGAATGTGTGGACGGATGACCACGTTGCAGCCTTGCAAATCTCTTCAATAGTGGCTGACTTCAAGTGAGCCACCGACGCTGCCATGGCTCTGACACTATGAGCCGTGACATGACCCTCAAGAGTTAGCCCAGCCTGGGCATAAGTGAAGGAAATGCAATCTGCTAGCCAATTGGAGATAGTGCGTTTCCCGACAGCGACCCCTTTCCTATTGGGGTCGAAAGAAACAAACAATTGGGCGGACTGTCTGTGGGGCTGTGTCCGCTCCAAATAGAAGGCCAACGCTCGCTTGCAGTCCAATGTGTGCAACTGACGTTCAGCAGGGCGGGTATGCGGTCTGGGAAAGAATGTTGGCAAGACAATTGACTGGTTAAGATGGAACTCCGACACCACCTTCGGCAGGAACTTAGGGTGAGTGCGGAGCACTACTCTGTTATGATGAAATTTAGTATACGGGGCATGAGCTACCAGGGCTTGAAGCTCACTGACCCTACGAGCTGAAGTAACTGCCACCAAGAAAATGACCTTCCAGGTCAAGTACTTCAGATGGCAAGAATTCAGTGGCTCAAAAGGAGGTTTCATCAGCTGGGTGAGGACGACGTTGAGATCCCATGACACTGCAGGAGGCTTGACAGGGGGCCTTGACAAAAGCAAGCCTCTCATGAATCGAACGACTAAAGGCTCTCCAGAGATGGCTTTACCCTCTACACGAAGATGGTAAGCACTAATCGCACTAAGGTGATTCCTTACTGAGTTGGTCTTGAGACCAGACTCTGATAAGTGCAGAAGGTATTCAAGCAGGTTCTGTGCAGGAGAAGAACAAGGTTCTAGGGCCTTGCTCTTACACCAAACGACAAACCTCCTCCACTTGAAAAAGTAACTCTTTTTAGTGGAATCCTTCCTAGAGGCAAGCAAGACACGGGAAACCCCCTCAGACAGACCCAATGAAGCGAAGTCTACGCCCTCAACATCCAGGCCGTGAGAGCCAGAGACTGAAGGTTGGGGTGCAGAAGCGCTCCGTCGTTCTGCGAAATGAGGGTCGGAAAACCCTCCAATCTCCATGGTTCTTCAGAGGACAACTCCAGAAGTAGAGGGAACCAGATCTGACGGGGCCAAAAGGGCGCTATCAGAATCATAGTGCCGTGGTCTTGCTTGAGCTTCAGTAAGGTCTTCCCCACCAAAGGTATGGGAGGCCGGTCCCCCAATGGAGGAGAAAGGCATCCGACGCTAGTCTGCCGTGTGCCTGTAGTCTGGAACAGAACAGAGGCAGCTTGTGGTTGGTCTGAGAGGCGAAAAGGTCCACCGAGGGAGTGCCCCACTCTCGGAAGATCTTGCGTACCACTCTGGAATGGAGCGACCACTCGTGCGGTTGCATGACTCTGCTCAGTCTGTCGGCCAGACTGTTGTTTACACCTGCCAGGTATGTGGCTTGGAGAAGCATGCCGAACTGGCAAGCCTAACGCCACATCCCGACAGCTTCCTGACACAGGGGGCGAGATCCGGTGCCCCCCTGCTTGTTGATGTAATACATTGCAACCTGATTGTCTGTCCGAATTTGGATAATTTGACAGGACAGCCGATCTCTGAAAGCCTTCAGTGCGTTCCAGACCGCTCGGAGCTCCAGGAGGTTGATCTGAAGATCTTTTTCCTGGAGGGACCACAGTCCCTGGGTGTGAAGCCCATCGACATGAGCTCCCCACCCCAGGTGGGATGCATCCGTCGTTAGCACTTTCGTGGGCTGTGGAATTTGGAATGGGCGTCCCAGGGTCAAATTGGTCCGAATGGTCCACCAGTGCAGTGAAGTGCGGCAACTGATGGAGAGGTGGATGACATCTTCTAGATTCCCGGTGGCCTGGCACCACTGGGAAGCTAGGGTCCATTGAGCAGATCTCATGTGAAGACGAGCCATGGGAGTCACATGAACTGTAGAGGCCATATGACCTAGGAGTCTCAACATCTGCCAAGCTGTGACCTGCTGAGACGCTCTGGTCTGGGAAGCGAGGGACAGGAGGTTGTGGGCCCTCGCTTTGGGAAGAAAGGCCTGAGCCGTCTGAGAATTCAGCAGAGCTCCTATAAATTCCAGAGATTGGACCGGCTGGAGATGGGACTTTGGGTAATTTATCACAAACCCCAGCAGCTCCAGGAGGTGAATAGTGCACTGCATGGACCGGAGAGCTCCTGCCTCCGAGGTGTTCTTGACCAGCCAATCGTCGAGATATGGGAACACTTGCACTCCCAGCTTGCGTAGATACGCCGCGACCACCACGAGGCACTTTGTGAACACCCGTGGGGCAGAGGCGAGCCCAAAGGGCAGCACACAATACTGAAAGTGCCGCGTGCCCAGGCGGAATCTGAGATACTGTCTGTGAGCTGGCAGTATCGGGATGTGAGTGTATGCGTCCTTTAAATCCAGGGAACATAGCCAATCGTTTTTCTGAATCATTGGTAGAAGGGTGCCCAAGGAAAGCATCCTGAACTTCTCTTTGACCAGGTATTTGTTCAGGCCTCTCAGGTCTAGGATGGGGCGCATCCCCCCTGTTTTCTTTTCCACAAGGAAGTACCTGGAATAGAATCCCTGCCCTTTCTGCCCGGGTGGCACGGGCTCGACTGCATTGGCGCTGAGAAGGGCGGAGAGTTCCTCTGCAAGTACCTGCTTGTGCTGGGAGCTGAAGGATTGGGCTCCCGGAGGACAATTTGGTGGAGGGGAGGCCAAATGCAGGGCTTATCCGCACCGCACTATTTGGAGAACCCACTGGTCAGAGGTTATTAGAGGCCACCTTTGGTGAAAAAGTTTTAACCTCCCCCCGACTGGCAGATCGTCCGGCACGGACACTTTGATGGCGGCTATGTTCCCATGGATCCAGTCAAAAACCCGTCCCCGGTTTTTGCTGTGGAGGTGCCGGGGGCTGCTTAGGCGCACGCTGTTGACGGGAACGAGCGCGCTGGGACTGTCCCTGTGCCTGAGGAGGCCTTCGGGCCGGCTGGGTGTACCTACGCTTGTTGTAGGCGTAGGGCACAGCCTGCCTGGCCCGGGAAAAACGTCCACCTGCTGAGGTGGATGCTGAAGGCGCCCGGTGGGAGAGTTTGTCGAGGGCGGTTTCCTGCTGATGTAGTTGGTCCACCAACTGCTCGACCTTCTCACCAAAAATATTATCCCCCCGGCAAGGGACATCGGCCAGCCTCTGCTGGGTGCGGTTGTCCAGGTCAGAGGCACGCAGCCATGAGAGCCTGCGCATCACTATACCTTGGGCCGCAGCACGAGATGCCACATCACAGGTGTCATATATACCTCTGCTCAGTGTGCTGCTGCGGCTAGGAAAGCGAATAGAATGTTGGGTGTTATTAGGAAGGGTATGGAGTCCAGGTGTGCGGATGTTATAATGCCGTTGTATCGCTCCATGGTGCGACCGCACCTGGAGTATTGTGTTCAGTACTGGTCTCCGTATCTCAAAAAAGATATAGTAGAATTGGAAAAGGTACAGCGAAGGGCGACGAAAATGATAGTGGGGATGGGACGACTTTCCTATGAAGAGAGGCTGAGAAGGCTAGGGCTTTTTAGCTTGGAGAAGAGACGGCTGAGGGGAGATATGATAGAAGTGTATAAAATAATGAGTGGAATGGATCGGGTGGATGTGAAGCGACTGTTCACGCTATCCAAAAATACTAGGACTAGAGGGCATGAGTTGAAGCTACAGTGTGGTAAATTTAAAACGAATTGGAGAAAAATTTTCTTCACCCAACGTGTAATTAGACTCTGGAATTCGTTGCCAGAGAACGTGGTACGGGCGGTTAGCTTGACGGAGTTTAAAAAGGGGTTAGATAGCTTCCTAAAGGACAAGTCCATAGACCGCTATTAAATGGACTTGGAAAAATTCCGCATTTTTAGGTATAACTTGTCTGGAATGTTTTTACGTTTGGGGAGCGTGCCAGGTGCCCTTGACCTGGATTGGCCACTGTCGGTGACAGGATGCTGGGCTAGATGGACCTTTGGTCTTTCCCAGTATGG
The DNA here is from genome assembly GCF_901765095.1 of Microcaecilia unicolor. Classification (NCBI taxonomy): domain Eukaryota; kingdom Metazoa; phylum Chordata; class Amphibia; order Gymnophiona; family Siphonopidae; genus Microcaecilia; species Microcaecilia unicolor. The sequence goes on from NC_044036.1 coordinate 245,315,003, forward strand.
CACTACTTATGTACTTATGTACTTATGTACCCCTGGACAGGAACTTTCTGCACGCCTTCAGCTGCCTTACCACCTCCTGAAAAGGCCTGGACTGCTCCGGGGGGAGCTTGTTGACCAGGTCAGCCAGTTGCTTCACATTATTTCGCATGTGTATGCTCGTGTAGAGCTGGTATGACTGGATGCAGGTCACGAGCATTGAAGATTGGTAGGCCTTCCTCCCAAACGAGTCCAGAGTGTGAGACTCCCGCCCCGGGGGCGCCGAGGTGGTATCCCTCGAACTCCGTGCCCTCTTGAGAGCAGAGTCCACGACCGCCGAGTCATGAGGCAATTGAGGCCGCATTAACTCTGGGTCTGAGTGGATCCTGTATTGGGACTCCGCTTTCTTGGGGATGGTGGGATTAGATAAAGGTCTCAACCAGTTCCGAAGCAGTGTCTCTTTGAGGACATTGTGCAACGGTACCGTGGAGGACTCTCTAGGTGGTGATGGATAGTCGAGGACCTCGAGCATCTCAGCCCTCGGCTCATCCACAGAGACCACGGGGAAGGGAATGCAAATCGACATGTCCCTGACAAAGGAGGCAAAGGAGAGGCTCTCAGGTGGCGAGAGTTTTCTCTCTGGTGAAGGAGTGGGGTCGGAGGGAAGGCCCACAGACTCCTCTGAGGAGAAATATCTGGGGTCCTCCTCCTCCCCCCACGAGGCCTCTTCCTCGGTGTCGGACATGAGCTCCTGTAGCTCAGACCTCAACCGGGCCCGGCTCGACTTCGAGGCACCGAGTCCTCGGTGGTGTCGTCGAGCGGTGGACTCCCGCGCCGGCGGGGATGAAGCTCCCTCCATTGACGTCGACGGAGACTCCACCTGCGTGGCGGTCGAGACCGGCGCCGCAAGCGGTGTCGGCGTCGAAGGCCTCGGCACCAGGCTAGAGCATGACGGCGCCTCCATCAACGGCGCTGAGGGCGCAAGCACCCCCGGCGCCGGCACAGTCTGGCGCATCAGCCCTTCCAGGATCCCCGGAAGGATGGCTCGGAGGCACTCGTCCAGGCCCGCTGTCGGGAAAGGCGAGGGGGCCGGTAGAGGTGTCGGTGCCGGAAGCTGTTCGGGTCCAGGAGACGGCACTGAAGTGCTGGCGCCCTGACATAACGATACCTCTACCACAGAGGGGGACCGCTCCTGCCGGCGCTGCCGCTTCCTCGGCGTCGAATCGTCTCTGGAGCCGGGAGCCACATGCGCCGTGGGCGACCGATGACGGTGCTTTTTTGTCTTTTTCCGGTGCCCGTCATCGGCGCTCGGCGGTACTGAAGAGGAGGAGGTAGATCCCCCTCGGCCTCGAGGCATCGGGTCCGACAGGGTTCGGTCCCGAGGGCCCTGGTTAGAGGGAGTGACCGGGGCCGACGGGGCCGTCTCCGGAAGACCGGCGGGCCGACGGGACCTGTGCTCCTGGGGTCGGTGATTTCGTGGACATCGGTACCGAAGATCCGGCCGTCGATACCGATGCCGTCGAAGTCGACGTCGAGAGGCCGGCGCAAGTTCCAAAAAGACGGTCCCATAGAACTTGCCTCGCCACCTGTGTCCGTTTCCGTAAACCGAGACACAAGGTGCACGTCTTGGTATCGTGCTCCGGCCCGAGGCACTGGAGGCACCAAGCGTGAGTGTCGGTCCGCGAGATATGCCAGCCGCACCGACCACACTTCTTAAATCCACTCGGGACCTTCGAGGACATCGACGGAAAAATCGCGTCAGCGAAGTCAAAGTCGTCGATGGTGGCGGTAAAATTCACACCTCGAAAAATAAATCGACCGCGCGGCCACAAGGCCGCAACGAGACGCCCCCGCTAAAAAGACGAGGGAAAACAAAGTTCTTCTCGTTTTTTTTTTTTAAACAAAAATAAAACAGAGAAGCGACAAAGAAAACACAACGAAGAAAAATCTCGCGGCAAAAGCGCGATCCGGTTTCCGGGGCTGACAGAGAGAGAGACGAACGCGGCTCTCTCCAGTGCGGAAAAGAAAAGACTGAGCGGGAACGGTCGCGCACGGGCGGGAAGACGGCCGCGCATGTGCGGTGGGCGTACCCTGCGTGCGGACCGCCCGCAAAGTTTTGTTCCGGTTGGTGGGGGCTGCCGTGGACATCAACCCAGTCGTGAGAACAAGCAGCCTGCTTGTCCTCGGAGAAATGATATTTCAGTTTAGATAATACAGCAAACTGGTAGAAATCAATCACAATAATCCACAAACAATTATCATATGAGAGGGTAAAACCAGGCCGCAAAGAGTGTTTCCACAGTTATTACTTCTCTAACTACGAATGATTCTGTCAGTTTTATACCCTTTCTAATCACATGCTATTTCATCAAAGATACAGATGTCTCATATGTCTTGTGCAATTAGTAACTTTATATTAATATCTGCGCTTATTTACTGAAACATAATCATTTTTTTACAGTAATTTGGCCTATCATAATTACCATAAAGGTCATTCTCACTTGCGACATAAAATTTTCCAGTAACCTAATTCTGCTTTATTCCTTATCACCTGCTCAGCTACCCAAAAATTCCTTTAACATCAGCAAAGCCATAAACCAATTTTCAGTAAAACCATATTTCTGTTCCTTAGCATTCTGCACGCACTTCCTTAAAAGCTTCTGTTGCAAGCTTTTAGGAGAACAGCTGTCACGCTACTAACTAGCTTCTTAATAACTGTACTTTTGACCTTTTATTGAGGCCTAGCTCAACACACAACTTATGCAGGCTGCAGTTCAGTCTGCTCTATGGGTCATGTCCAGCATATCCCACATATTAACAGCTCCCCCCTTGAAGGCAGGCATATGCCGGGCCTTCACAGATGCTGGACATCTGAGACTCCAATGAGGAGCATAGTGTTTTCAGCCTGTAAGGAAAGGTGAGCTTTCAGTTGTAATGGCTAGTGTCCATCATAGGTCTTTATGTAGGTCTTTATGCAGGAAGCATAAAGGAAATATGATTTCAGTAGGATATTCAAAATATTTATCCTGCAGTGCTATGAGTCCCCCATTATGTATGGTTACAGGTAAACATGTGCAAGTGACAAGACGTAGGCAATGAATTACACTTTCAAGAATATTGTCATTAAGAGTATTAGTATCATCAATAGTAACAATATTAGTATCAACATCATCAATAGGATCAATATCATCATTCCTTTCATGTTCAAGATCAGCATACATTTCAGATTTCTCTGGAGCAACACGAATAATTCTTTCCTACATAACATATTGTCCCATGGGATCTTTTTTACTTATGGCTGTTTCAACAACACGTTCCACTAATCTTCTACTACAAGGTATGATACAGCAGCCACATAGAATAAAAACAGCAACGATCACAATTATTGCAGTTAAGGCAGAAAGTATAATATGTTTCCATTTTCCAAACATATTCTCAAACCATCCAGTCCAGGTTGTATCAATACCAGAGTTTCTCAGCTAATTCATTAGCTAGTGCAGTAAGTCCTTCTAAAGCCTTTGTAATACTTCCATCAGGGGTTGTATTGTTGGGAATAAATGTACAACAGTCTCCACTTCCAATCATTACGCAAACTCCACCTTCCTTTGCAAGTATCATATCAAGGGCCAATCGATTTTCCCAAGCCATCCGGCTGGTAGCATCCAATTGTTCTGCAATACCCTTGACAGCATCTCTTGTATAGTTGATAAATCTTTGTTGGTTATAATAAATGTAATTGATCCTGTCAACATTCTTACTTATGCAAACTGCTGGAAATAAGGCTTCAAAACCAGCAGCAATTTGGTTGTGGGCCTTGAATTCATCAGGGACCCCCCTTGGCACACCAATAGCATCAAGAAATACTTTAGTATCAAAAGAACCATGTGGAGAAGCTCTCTTAGATCTGGTTAAACCTTCGTCGGTATGCATAGCAGCAATGGTAAATGGTATTACCGAACAATAGCACATTGTCCTTCCCAATCACGGGGTAGAATAGAATATGATGTTCTATTTCCACAGTACCACCAAACATCAGCTCTAGCAGAAGTAAAATCAGAAAAGTTCATGGAGCCACTAGCAGTTAAGCTAGTATTACAGGAAGTAAAGTGTCCGGAAACATTAGTGCAAGAGACTTACAAGAAGCATTAGTAGTCTTTTCACCATGGAGTAAATATAATATACACATGGCACTAATGTAATCATTCCAGAAGTTCAATGGAAAAGGTACCACTACAGGTTGAGGGCGAGAAGCAGTACAAACATAGCAATTAGACATGTGTAAAGAATTAGTGGTATATTTTACCCAATCTAGCCATAAATTTGAGTCAGAATAGCCGGTTTCAATGGTAAATGTATCTCTAAGACTGGTAATGTTATGGACCTGAACAGATATTTTAATCTCTGGAATTTGTGGCAATAAAGGATTAACCAATTTAGGTAAGGTAGTCTTTTTAGGAGAGCGGACAAGGACACGGAAACGACCAACAGGATCTGAGTTGGTAGCTTCTATGCCTATTCCATAGGTACGATTTATAGAAAGTTCCACTCCTCTAAAAACAATCAAAAGAGGGTTACATCTTCCGTAGAGGTTTATTCCAGACAGGATGACTACTTGTAGGATAGTTTGGGCCTGTATACCACCATACATCAGACCATGAATGACATGGGCTATTGGAGTAAACAGCAGAATCTAAATGGGCATAAGTGCACAGGTAAACATGGTATTTAGAATATGATTTTTGCCAATATAAATCTCCACAGTCAGCAACTGTACAGACATCAAACTGGATTGTAACAGATCTATTACTTGGAATCAGTGGGAAAGTGGACTTGACTTGATAGTTGCCTTTAAGATAGAACTGATCCATGCCACAATTTGCAGAATACGGTCCAGACCTTTGCCATTCAAGCAGAATTGAAACACTGGGAACAAGCAGGTTGCTCCATTGGTCCACATGGTCTTTGGACGCACCCTGCTGGCCAATTATGTATATCACACCAGCAATTATTCTTGCTTCTTCATTCACTGCACTATCCCCTACACCTTAGTGCACCCACTCTGTATGATCAATTGTCTTCTAAACTGTGGGCTCCTCAGATGCTCTCCATTTGTCATGATGCTGTTAAAGCCTGTTACAAATTTTTCTTAAATACTCCCAAAAGAGGTTATACTGTCCCTGTGGGTCATTTACCTACTGTGACAGGCCCTGGAATTCACTGGTACTGTGACTTCACAGAAATGATCACACCCGTAAAAGGTACGGGGACCAGTTGCAAGCTGTTATCACCTCTCTGTCTGCTATTTCTAATGATCTGTCAGCCAGAAAGGGGGGTACAGAACCAGATCATGACAAACTCAAATCTTTGAAGATAGGAGATTTTGTATATAGAAAATATTATACACACAAAACCTGGAAGGATCCTATTTATATTGGTCCTGTCTTGTGAGTTGCTGTGTTGGGGGTGGAAAAGGGTGGGTCAGGTGCAGCACTAAACAGCAGTCTCTGACAAAACAAGGGTCCAGGCTCTGCTGTGCTGTCTCAGTCTGAGCCCTCTCTGGGCAGAGGACAGAGGTTAGCTGAGCTCCCACAAGTTATTTCAGAGCCAGATTCAGTTGGAGCAGTGAGGTCCTCTGACAAACACAAGGAGGATATTTCTCTGCTTGGGAGGGGGGGAGGGGACGGGACAGAGAGCTGACAGCTTTGGAGCCAGACTAAGATGAGCAGCAGAGATTAGATACTCAGCAGAGCTTGATTGCTTGCAAAGTGACGCCCTTGAAGGCGGACGCCCTCCTGCAGTGCTTACCCTGCTTACCGGGTTTGATCGGCCCTGTGTGCTTCTTTAATTCATGCTAATGAAATAGGCACTGGCACTTTTGTAACAGCAGAAGAAGACCTATTTCATGGGTATGTGAGATATAAGATTGAACAGGCAACACTTCTTTTGCCCAAACGCCATCTTGACGAGTTAGTCATATACTGGCTGATGTCCTTTCGGCTCCTTAGTGAACCATGGGAACCCCGATATTTCTTTAGGAAACGGGGAACACGGCCAATTGAACTTTTTGAACTCTTTCGATTGCCAGGAGGATCTCCTGTTGCTAACATAGGAGCCATACCTGTTACTCACATTTTTACATTATGAATATTTCCCCGGGTTCCCTTGACTCCTACGACATCCCTGATTTGGATTGGGACCCTGGTCCAGACAATAATGATATGTGGAACCCTTTTATCAGATACTATATTCTTTGTGAACCTTAATTGACAGCTGGAGTACCGGTCCAGGTACCCATACTTTAGAGGTATTCGAAGTTTATGGGATTGCCCAGATTAAACTCAAGGAAGGGGACATACCACTGTCCCATCCAAATAATGGGGAATTGGTTCATTTTTGGGGAATTTCCTATAATATATTGGACAGAGGATGGCATCCTTGGATTTTTATTAGAAAAAGAGGAAACAGATCTGTAGAAATGTTTCAACTTATTTACACACAAACTTGTTGGGGAGCTATTCCTTTACCTTATTAATGTTTTATTTCAGATCAAGGCCTCGCTCCTACAAGACACCTTTCCTATTTTCTTAGGCACTTACCCCCTGATATTCAGTGCTATTTACCTGGCCAGAACTGCTGATGACCAGTTAAATAGCATTTAACCGGCTATCCACCAGTATTTAGCAGGGGATAACCGGCTATCCACTGCTGAATATCCCCAGTTAATGGCTAGCAGATAGCTGGTTATATCACCTGACATAACCAACTATCAACCGATGTTTAAAGCTGGTTGAGTGGCTATATTTGGCCACATGAAAACGTGGGATATCTTCAGCTGTTTAAAGATAACCAGCTAAGTTTGAATATCGACGTAGCTGGTTATCTTTAAACCAGCCAAACATAAACCAGATATTCAGTGTTGGTCACCGGAAACAGCCTGGCATGAAATATCCAGGATCAGCACAGACCGTGGGAGTTAGGCAATTTAACTCCCGTGGTCTGAATATCTGCCCCTTACTTTTTACTTTTACTTGAGTAATTTTTTAATGTGATGTTCATTGTACTTTTTACTCAAAATATGCATTTATCTTTACTTTTACTAAAGTATTTTGACCTAATACTTTAAACAACACAGTTCAGTTGCAGCTTGCTTTCTCCTCAACCTGCTGATTAACCTGTGCTGTAATATTTATATAAAGATTGCCCCCTCAACATCCAGGGTTTCCTTCCATTGCTTCTACCCCCTCTTTCTGTGCTCCATTAATGTTACCTGGGGTGAAAATGGGGCAGGAATGATTCCTGGCCATTCATGCTGCACTGGTGCCGTACTCCAAAATGTAAAATAACATGCATTAAAAAAAATATCCCCCACTAAAAACATAATTTTAAAAAATGTTTAAAAAAAAAAACACAACAGGAATAAAATCTTGCCTACAGTCATTGGTTATAAGATATATACCGGTTTTCTACTGGACATTCAGTGCTGTTGATCATAAATTTCACAGCTATCACTCATGTCAATATTAGAACTAGCCAAGGATTGCAATGAGATCACATGTTATACTTAACTATATTCCTGGTACTTGCCGTTATTATACAACATATAAAAACCCCCAAAGGCAAGTAAGACTCTCTACATAGTCCTAATTTTGGTATAGAGTAAAACACTTCAGAAACTCGGTCACAGCTGATGTCTGGTTGATTAGCACAGCTGATCGGTTCGCTCAGAGTGTGCTAAATCTTAATGCACTCGCTGGCGAGTATCGTCATTAGTCTAAAAAACCTCTGATGACTATCTTAAATACAGTTATTATTCTAGGAAGTGCAATAGTACAATACTAGTGCTTAGCTGTGGTCTGTATCGAGACTATTGAGAACGCCCACGCCCAACAGCGAGCTCCTGTTTTGCTCAACGCTTCATAAGGAGCTGGACCTCACATCTTCTCACAGCAAACTGTAAAGATATAAATAGTTAATGAACGAGAGGAAAGTTCTTGGAACAATATTTCTTATGGTTCACGTTCCTACCTTCTAGTACCACCGGATTTTCCGTGTGAAACAATTATTTAAAAAATGGCGGTGGGAGAGGATCATGTGATACCGTGAGGAGCGTCGGACGTAAGTGCCTGGAGCTGCTCAGGGACCTGACCCTCTATCTTCTTTAATCGGTGCAATTACAGTGAATTTTGTGACTAAACCCACCTAGCCCAGTTGACTAATCGTCTATGGACAAATTTGTAAAGGTAACCGCCACGATGACTTCCAAATCCGCTAAAAAGGCTCGGAATGAGCCAAGCCACCTGAAGACAAGATGGCGGAGCAGCTACAGGCCCCGCAACTTTCTTGTACAGAGACAGTGATAGCGGACTTAACTGCATCCGTAGGCAACGCTCTAGACCCACGGCTGGTACAAATCTCAGAACAGATCTCGGGCATATCCCAGCTGACCGCAGACTTGGCCCGCCGCACTGGAGAAATAGAGGTCCACGTGTCAGAGCTGGAGGACGAAGCGAGAGAGGAGAAAGACAAGTTGATGTGACTGACGGCAACGGTGCAAGCTCAGCAATTGAAACATGATGACCTGGAGAACCGGTCTCGTAGGAGTAACCTGCGCTTTGTAGGGATCCCGGAGTCGGTCCCCGAAAAAAATCTACGAAGCGAGTTGGAGCGGTGGCTGGGGTCAGTGATGATGCTGGCGGGACAAGCTGAACTGTGAAGTTGGCACATGCACACCATCTGGGAGTGAAAAGAGCGGGTGAACAGAGGCCTCGTATCGTAATTGCGAAATTTCACAACTCTGCACAAAAGGATTTGCTCCTACAACATTATCGAGTACACAGGGAGGAACTCCGATATGAGGAAATGCCCGTGCGGGTGTTTCAAGATTATTTGGCAGAACTTTCAGCGAAGTGCCGGCTCTTCTCCCCGGTGTGCTCTCGCCTTGTGGAACAGAATTACAAATTCCAATTGAGATGCCTCGCGCTACTGAAGATTTTAGTTAATGGCCAGTGGCGTTCCCATGAGACCCCGGAGAGCGTGCTCAAATGGTTACAAGGAGAACTTGCGAGTTCTCCCTCTTCATCTTCCAAAAGTCCAGGCTGAAGAATCCCAGGGTGTATGGAAACATTGAAGCAATGGAGGAGGGCAACGCTAGATTTGCCTTGGACTACTCGCTCATGTGGAAGTCGGGTTTGTCTGTATAGCGGTTTTGTCATTAAGCAGTTAATGGAGTTCTGTTTTTGTTATGATATTTTGGGGGGAAACAGAGGGCAATGTACTTGCAGATTCAACATTTTAGGTGGTGTTGTGGTCATATGGCCTGGAGTGGCATAGGGTGGGAGGATTGTGAGAATCCCCGGTGCGAATAGTTTGAAATGTATGGAGTGAGGCAGGCATGTGGGGCGGATGGGGAGTTCTATGGTTGTATGATGCAGATGTTAGTGTAACACTGGACAAATGGATGAGTGGATTGTGGAGTGTGTGCTAGACTGCGTGCGAGATTGGCCTATGCGTCGGAGGGGACAACTTTGATTGGTTGGGGAGTTTTCAGAGAGGGAGGGCCCGGATAAGCATTGGTAAAGTGATCTCTTGGGTCGAGGAGGCTCATGCAGAGGGTTGGTGATATTCCTGTGGGAGGGAGAGGGTTGGGGAAAGGGGGGGGGGGGGGAGGGATAGGGAGGATAAGGGACATGGGATCCGTGGCCTTGGCGGGCTAAAATTGCTAGTGGGAACAGGGGGGAGGGATGGGGTTTGCTCTACACTGCGTGAAAGATCTACTCATGTGCTGGTATTTATGTCTGCGTTGCTGCCGCTGTTGGGGAGAGTCTGCCCCTGGGTGAGGGCTGGGCACCCAGGGACTGGTGAAGTATCTTGGATTAACATTTGGTGTATGTGGGAAATCAGGGATCATGGCTAAGCTTCAAGCGCCCAGATTCGTGTCGTGGAATGTGTCCAGCATTTCATCCCCTATTAAACGGACAAAACTTTTGTCTACCCTACAACATCACAAACTGGCTATAGCATGCCTTCAAGAAATTAAGTTGACGGAGATTGAACATCTAAAATTGAAACAAAGGTGGGTGGGGGATTGTCACTTTGCATCTTCTGGGGGTAAGAAAGGGGGAGTAGCAGTACTGATTCATAAAAACTTACAGTGCAAGTCTAGGGTGATAGTCACAGATCGGGAAGGCCGCTACATCCTCCTACATTTGAATGTAATGGACCAAGAAGTGTTTCTTCTAAACGTTTATGGGCCTAACATATATGACCATTCTTTTTCCCAACATTTGGTACGATTGGGGATACAACATGCCACAGCCCCGTGGATTGTCATGGGGGACTTTAACCAGGTTATGGATGGCAGTCAGGATCGATCTAACCCCAGTGCAGGACCTTCATTGGGTAGGGGGAAGGAGATATCACTTCTATGCAATGCTTTGAATTTGGTGGATTTGTGGAGATTGGGAAACCCCTCAGTACGAGATTATACTCACATGTCCAGAGCGCATGGTACTTGGTCCCGCCTTGACTATATTTTGCTATCATCCTCCTTGTACCCGCAACTATTACAAGCAGAGATTGGCCCTATGGAGGTCTCAGATCACACCTTAATTTGGGCGGACCTAGATTTAGGGATGGCCTGTCTCCACCAGCGAGTGTGGAGATTCCCTGCGTATCTTAAAGAGGATGAGAAGTTTCCAGATTATCTCCAACAGAGGTGGGAATTTTTTGAGGCCACAAACGGGGGGCATGAGCAGGAAGCACAATTATATTGGGAGACTTCAAAGGTGGTGTTACGGGGTGATATTATAGCTTTCATGTGTGCACGTTCCCAGAAGCTAGCACGGGGAATAATTCAGTTGGAAAAGCAATATCAAGTAGCAAAGCAGGCACACTTGGCAGCACCGTCTGCCAGGACTTGAGACGAGATGTGGGCCTCCTTGACAGCGTTGAATGCCATGATACATGAGCGGACCAAGAAACAATTTCTCAATCGAGTGTATTCATTCCATAAGTTTGGGAATAAATCAGGAAGGCTATTGGCGCGCCTTACTAAGTAGTGGGGAGGTAATAGATTCATTCCCTGTTTAAAGGCTCCGGATGGTACGCAGACGAAGAGCATGACGGAGGTGGTTCAGATCTTGCCAGAGCACTACACGAAACTATATGCTACACCTGAACCGCGTTCAGGACCTTCTGTGGGCGATTATCTAGCAGACTCAGGGTGGCTGCGACTGGATCCGGAAGTAGTAGTCAAGTTGAGCGCCCCGATACAGGCCAAGGAACTCCAGGCGGTAGTCAAATCACTCAAACGGGGCTCTGCTCCAGGACCAGACGACTTTGGGGCTGAATATTACCAACTTTTATTTCCCCAGGTTTGTGGCCCGCTACTGGCTTTTCTAGAAGACTCAATTGCGCAAGGGGAGTTTCCGAGGCATTCCAATGAAGCGCTGATTACACTAATTCCCAAGGAAGGTAGGCCCCCAGAACAGCCCGGCTCTTAAGGCCGATATCGCTAATAAATGTGGATTTGAAGATCTTGGCCAAAGTTCTAGCAGACCGTCTGGCCCCTTTTGTGTCAATTCTGGTCGGAGAAGGGCAAGTGGGATTTGTGCAGGGGCAACACTCGTGTCTCAATGTCCGTAAAATCTGCTTAGCAATTGCACAGAGCCACTTCACTGAGGAATGCATGTTGTTGGTGAGTTTAGACGCGGAGAAAGCATTTGATAAGGTGCGATGGGACTATCTATTCTCTGTGCTGAACTATGTGGGATTACAGGGTTGGTGTTTGCGGGCGATATGGGCCTTGTATACTCATCCGCTTGCTTCTTTGGTGGTCAATGGCCTGCGCTCTGCATCCTTCCCGGTGGATGGCGGTACTCGTCAGGGGTGTCCCTTATCGCCTATTTTATTTCTTTTGTACCTAGAACCACTGTTACGGACTATACAGCGAGATCCCGACATTTCAGGGGTGCAACTACAGAAGAGAGAGGTAAAGACGTTGGCATTCGCGGACGACGTACTAGTGACATTGACGAAACCTCAACACTCGTTGCCTCATTTACTCGGGGCTTTACTGGAATTCGGATACTACTCTGGGTTTTCCTTGAATGCACATAAGTCGGTAGCGTTACCCATTCAGGCACAGATTAAAGATTTGTGGAAGGGAGAATTCCCTCTTTCTTGGGCAGAAGGGCCATTGAAATACTTGGGAGTATGGATACCAGCTAGATGCTATATATGATCTTAATGTGACACCGTTGATACATCACACCAAAAAACTCTTGAGAATGTGGCGGTCGTATCCGTTATCTATTATGGGCCAAATAGCACTGTATAATATGGTGTTGGTGCCCAAGTGGATATATGCTTTTCAGATGGTACCGATATTACTTACTCGTAAAGATGAAGGGCTGTTGACGCAAGAGGTGACTCGTTATATTTGGGGCGATAAACGACCCAGGGTGGCCGCGGCAAAACTTTATTTACCCAAGACACAGGGAGGCCTACGGCTACTGAACCTTAAATTTTTGTCAGTGGCAAGTAATATGCACTATCTCTTGGATTGGTTCAGAACCACGAATCATTTTACTTGTACGGAGGTGGAAGTGAACTTAGTATCTCCTTACCATTTTAGTTTCTGGCTCCATGTGCCTGAGCGAGAGTTATGCACTCCTACAGATTTTGCACCAATTCTCACGCCATTGAGGAAGACTTGGCGTTGGTTATGCTGCCATTATGTCCTCTCTGCAGTAAGTTCCCCATTGTTGCCAATCCGAGGTAATACTCACTTCCCCCCTGGCACAACCTCCGCAACTTTTGCAAATTGGGCTTCCCATGGGATACAGTACTTACACCAGTTGTACTCAGAAGAAGGGGCGCTGAAGTCCTTTGGGGACTTAGCATCAGAATATGGGGTAACTAGAGGGGATTTCTTTGCCTTATATCAATTACGCCATTATTTATTTATTGCGTTTGTATCCCATATTTTCCCACCTATTTGCAGGCTCAATGTGGCTTACAGAGTTTTGTTATGTCATAGTCATTACAAGATGTCAGATTGGTAGTGTACAGAGTTTTGTTATGGCATATTCATTATAGGTAAGTCAGGGTTAAGTAAGTGAAAAGATAAGGAAGGTTTTAGGAAGGATAGTATAGAAGGTGGACTGTCAAAGCTGGTGGATTCATAGGTATTTTGTAGGTTACAGTATGGGTTCTCTTTGTATGCCTTGTTGAAGTTGCCTTGTTGTGGTCCCTTCCCCCCGCCTCCTTGAGTGTGGAGGTTTGGGAGCGGCTGTTGTCGGTCTTAGCACTGGATGCACAGTTGGCAGTCCCCCTGAAATATTTCCACATGGTACTTAGAGAACATCTTGGGGAAAACGATTATGGTAGATTGGCACAACAATGGAATAAGGAGTTGGCAGGGGCCCTTCAGCCTGACCATTTACATAGTAACATAGTAGATGACGGCAGAAAAAGACCTGCACGGTCCATCCAGTCTGCCCAACAAGACAACTCATGTGTGCTACTTTTTGTGTATACCCTACTTTGATTTGTACCTATGCTCTTCAGGGCACAGACCATATAAGTCTGCCCAGCACTATCCCCGCCTCCCAACCACCAGCCCCGCCTCCCAACCACCGGCTCTGGCACAGACCGTATAAGTCTGCCCAGCACTATCCCTGCCTCCCACCACCGGCTCTGGCACAGACCGTATAAGTCTGCCCAGCACTATCCCTGCCTCCCAACCTCCAGTCCCGCCTCCCACCACTGGCTCTGGCACAGACCGTATAAGTCTACCCCGCACTATCCTTTCCTTCAGCATCGCTTCCATTACTTTTCCAATAACTGAAGTGAGGCTTACCGGCCTGTAGTTTCCAGCTACTTCCCTATCACCACTTTTGTGAAGAGGGACCACCTCCGCCATTCTCCAATCCCTCGGAACCTCTCCCGTCTCCAAGGATTTATTAAATAAATCTTTAAGAGGACCTGCCAGAACCTCTCTGAGCTCCCTTAATATCCTGGGGTGGATCCCGTCCGGTCCCATGGCTTTGTCCACCTTTAGCTTTACAAGTTGTTCATACACACTCTCTTCTGTAAATGATGCTGTATCCACTCCATTTTCATTTGTACTTTTTCCAGTCCATCGCGGTCCTGCTCCAGGATTTTCTTCTGTGAAAACAGAACAAAAGTATCTATTTAGCAAATTTGCTTTTTCTTCATCACTATCTACATAGCGGTTCGCAGTATCTTTTAGTCTCACAATTCCCTTTTTAGTCATTCTCCTTTCACTAATATACCTGAAGAAATTTTTGTCACCCCTCCTTACATTTCTAGCCATTTGTTCTTCCGCTTGCGCTTTTGCCAGACGTATCTCTCTCTTGGCTTCTTTCAGTTTCCTCCGGTATTCCTTCCCGTGTTCCTGTTCTTGAGTTTTTGTGTATTTCTGGAACGCCAACTCTTTAGCCTTTATTTTCTCAGCCACTTGTTTGGAGAACCATATCGGTTTCCTTTTTCTCTTGCTTTTATTTACTTTCCTTACATAAAGGTTTGTGGCCCTATTTATAGCTTCTTTCAGCCTGGACCACTGTCCTTCCACTTCTTGTACTTCCTCCCAGCCCATCAGCTCCTTCCTCAGGTATTCCCCCATTTTAGTAAAGTCAGCACGCTTGAAATCCAGGACTTTGAGTTTTGAGTGGCTGCCCTCCACTACAGCAGTCATATCAAACCAAACCGTTTGATGGTCACTGCTGCCCAGGTGGGCACCCACTCGGACATTTGACACACTGTCCCCATTTGTGAGCACCAGATCCGGCGTCGCTTCCTCCCTCGTGGGAAGGCATGCATTCTGAATATTCCAAAAGTAACAGAAAGTGTGACGTTGAGGGAGACTTCCTATAAGTTTTTTACAAGGATGTTCATTTCCCCACACAGGGCATGGAGAGCAGCTATGAGGGGAGATGATAAATGCTTGAAGTGCGGCCATGCTCCAGCAGATCTAGGCCACATGTTTGGAGCAGTCCAAGAGTAGTAGAATTTTGGAGACAGCTTTGTGGTTTTGTGTCCAACCTCTGGGGAGTTATTTGGCATAGAAGACCGATGCTGTTGTTTGATAAATTTCATTTTTCACAGTCTCCTCCAAAGGGGTTGAAGGCCTTTCTAAGGAAAGCAGTCATAATAGGGAAGAAAACCATCCTTCATTCATGGATAACTCCTGACAACCCGGCTCTCTCCCAGTGGCGATCTAGGATGATTTTCCTCTGTTCAATGGAACGTAGAGAGGTGGGTGACCTAGCCTCACGCAGAGGTATGACTTTTGTCATATGTGGTCCCCCTTTTGGGACTCCCTGACAGCGGTGGCACGCAGTAGAATATTAAACTTTTAGCAGTGACTGGGTAGAGGAAGGGATGGTATCGGGGGGGGGCATGGGGGGGGCGTAATGATTTTGTTTCAGATGGGTTTTGCTTGCTTGATGTTGTATACTGTCTGGTCTTTTTGGCCTTACAAGTTTTCCAATTGAGAGAGGATGTTACTTTGTAGTGTCAATGTCTAACCATTTTTTATTAGCACACAGCAAGCATCGGACTCATTTCTAAATATGACTGTATAAATCAAGATGGCGGGCACTGTTAGATGAGGGGTTGAGGGGGGTGGGGATCTTGGGGGGGTTAATAGTAGAAAACATATGATGCAGATGGAATTGATTGTCTGAATGTCGTTTGTACTGTATTCATTCTTATCTTCATCAATAAAAATGATTTAAACATAAAAATGGCGGTGGGAATTTAACCAGACTTCCTGCTTACCATCCGCCATGCACTTCCTAGAATAATAACTGTATTTAAGATAGTCATCAGAGGTTTTTTAGACTAATGACGATACTCACCAGCATGTGCATTAAGATTTAACACACTCTGTGAACCGGTCAGCTGTGCTAATCAATCAGACATTAGCTGTGACCGAGTCTCTGAAGTCTTTTCCTCTATACCTAAATTAGGACTAAGTAGAGAGTCTTACTTGCCTTTGGGGTTTTTTAAATGAGATCACATGGAAATGTCATTCATTGTACTGCAATATGATTAAAAGGTGTGTGTGTGTGTGTGTGTGTGTGTGTGTGTGTGTGTGTGTACATGTTGTCAACTTGTGCCTGCATTCACTGAGACTCATTAAGGTATTTGCCTATGGATTGTTCAGTGCAATCCATAGGCTTAATTCCTATATAGAACATAAGCTGCATATAGGTGTATGTAACAGGGAGAAAGACTTTGAGGAGACAAACCATCTTTTTTCCCATTCCCTTCCTCTATAACACTTCCTCTGATAATAGCCAAGCCATGCTTTATAAGTTATCAGATTATCCATTTTTCTAGTAGCTTTTGCGTGTGTTAGATACAGCACAGCCCCACATTTGAACTTCTGTGCAGCACTGCTCTTTTAACATTGTAGCAATCAATACAACCATGTGGGGCATGCGCTAGGACGGCCCTAGTTAGATGCTCAGGTTTGTTCACAGACCTGTAACTTGGATGAGTTTAGTCAGCTAGACAGAGAATTTCTGCTACCCGGTGGGGCTTCAATCTCATTGCAACACTACCTGAAATCAATGGATATACTTAGAAGTTCTTGTACAGCTTCAACAGCCAGGCAAGTCTTAGAGTTGCATATATTTCAAACAATTTCCAGCTGATAATTGAATTTTTAGTTCATTATTTGGTGTGTTACTAGGCAGATCCTGCAATTTAAGAGCTTTACTTTTGAATCTTGGGCCAAATACTCCTCCCATACACTCAGGCATTAGAATAGTCTACCAGAAAGTTCTGAGTTCTACTAGCTTCCCCTAACTCTGGGGCTCTTTTACTAAAGGGTTGGTATGTGGCAACAAGCATGCCATGCACCAGACCAAAACTACTGCTGGGCTACCACGGGAGTCTGGTAGTTCCCATCTCAAGTGTGCACCATTTCCAGTGCTAAAAATATTTCAATTTTGTAGTTCCAGTGTTTACCCAGCAATAATTGGGCAGTGCCGAGTTAGCTCAGGAGCCCAACTGTCACCTCAATGGGTGGCAGTAAGTGCTCCCCCCCTAAAATGGCTGCGCTATAAGTGGTTCACTTACTGCACGGCCATTTCTTTTTGAGACAAAAAGATAGCCTTTTATCCACTACAGTAAAAGGGGGCCTCAGTGTGTATCAAAACATGTGCTATGCTAGTGCAGGAAACTTTTCCCACAGCTTAGTAGAAGGACCTCTCTAAGTCTTTTGGTGGAGCACCCGCTTAGATGAACTCTTACCATAGGCGGTCGGTGACCCAACTGTTTGGGAAGGCTAAAGGGGGTGGGGTTATGGTTGGGGCCAGGGGTGGAGCTTAAATCCATAATTGTCTGATAACACAAAGAAAAAATAAATAAATAAAAATAAAAGTCACAATACCTTTTATTAAATTTAGATATGTATATGTCAAAGAATAAAGTGGTTGCTCAAAGCATATTCTAAGCACAATCGCTCAACTGCAAAACACTATGCACAACTTTGTGCAAAAACATACTCAGAACCTTACTGTACCATAAATATTACACTGGGCAGAACCTAATACACCAATATACCACCCATACGGAAAATGCAGACCGTCAACAATATGAAACAAGGGATCATATCATCACAATTCTCATGAAGAGCCACAAAACACCCTAATTCATGTTTAAAGTGGGATAAAATGCCATAAATAAGTAAATAAATATAAACTTTTAATGTTGAGCACCTGATTCTCAAAATGGACATATTCCAAACACTATAATGAAAATAAAATGATCTTTTCTACCTTTGTTGTCTGGTGACTTTTTCTTATCATGCTGGTCCAGTATCCAATTCTGCTGCTATCTGTCCTCAGTGCAGGTCAGGAAGTCATTCTCTTTAAATATCTCCCTGGCAACCCAAAATGATGTGCTCAAAAAAAATCATTGATTGTGATTGATATAGTAACACCCTACACAGATGTAGAGGAGTATTACAATAGAGGGCCACTGTCAAACCAGGACAGTCATAGAGAGGAGCTTTAGCTTGATGAAAAGCTGCTTCCAGGGGAGGGGGGAGGGGTATAGCCCAGCCAACATATATCAAATAGTCATGGTAGTATGAGCATGCTCTATAATGTGGCAAAATGCGCAGACTACCCCTTCCTGAGGCAGAGGAAGTTCAAGAGCAGACAAAGGAGAATGTCAAACCACCTATACAGAAAGAGCTAGCCCATCTCTACCAGCTTGCCAGACAGCAAGCAACAAACTCATACAGAGGCATTTCCAATGAAGTTATGTGCATGTATTTCTCCCCAATGGTAAACTGACTACTCTTCCCCCCTTCCCTTTCCCCATCTCCTACAATTCTTCATATTTCTACCCTCTACCCTCTGCAAACCCTGGTTCAGTCAACTCAGCACCTACCTCAGTCTGTCTCCTCTCTCCAGAAAAATCCAATGCGCTGCGCCTACGTGCCACTGTCAATTTTTTCTGGCAGGAAGTGGGAGGGAACATCACCAGAGACACTCTCCTGCTTATAATCGAACGAGAAAAACGCCCAACTTCCAACCTAAATCAGGAGATGGACGTTTATCTCACAAAAACGAATAACGCGGTATAATCAAAAGCCAAACTTGGACGTTTTCAACTGCACTCCATTGCGGAAGCGTACAAAGTTGACGGGGGCGTGTCGGAGGCGTGGTGAAGGCGGGACTTGGGGCATGGTTATCACCCGAACAGAGATGGGCACCTTTCGCCGATAATGGAAAAAAGTATGCGTTTGTAGCTAGAATTTAGGGCACTTTTCCTGGACCCTGTTTTTTCACGAATAAGGCCCCAAAAAGTGCCCTAAATGACCAGATTACCACCGGAGGGAATCGGGGATGACCTCCCCTGACTCCCCCAGTAGTCACTAACCCCCTCCCACCACAAAAAATGATGTTTCACAACTTTTTATTTTCACCCTCAAATGTCATACCCACTGGCAGCAGTATGCAGGTCCCTGGAGCAGTTGTTAGGGGTGCAGTGGACTTCAGGCAGGTGTACCCAGGCCCATCCCCCCCCCACCTGTTACAATTGTGCTGCTTAATGCTTAGTCGTCCAACCCCCCCAAACCCACTGTACCCACATGTAGGTGCCCCCCTTCACCCCTTAGGGCTATAGTAATGGTGTAGATTGGTGGGTAGTGGGTTTTGAGGGGGATTTGGGGGGCTCAACACACAAGGGAAGGGTGCTATGCACCTGGGAGCTCTTTAACTTTTTTTTTTTTTTTTGTAAAAGTGCCCCCTAGGGTGCCCGGTTGGTGTCCTGGCATGTGAGGGGGACCAGTGCACTACGAATCCTGGCCCCTCTCACGAACAAATGCCTTGGATTTATTCGTTTTTGAGCTGGGCGCTTTCATTTTCCATTATCGCTGAAAAACAAAAACGCCCAGCTCACAAATTGTCGAATAAAACATGGACGTCTATTTTTTTCGAAAATACGGTTTGGTCCGCCCCTTCACGGACCCATTCTCGGAGATAAACGCCCATGGAGATAGACGTTTTCGTTCGATTATGCCCCTCTCTGTCTCTCTTCTTGTTCTTCCCTATGTGAGGCCCCTCCCGCGCATTCCCGCCTATGCGAAGGGACGGGAGCGAGCGCTCATAGGGAAGGCTCAGCTGACTTCTGCGTCCTGACTGGCTGCCTCAGGGCGAGGGTGAGGCAAAGAAGCACTGCAGCAGAGCCAGAGGCACAGGACCGTCTGCGGCGCGCTGGTATGAGAGCCCGAGCGCGGTAAGCCCCGGGCGGGCGGAACTCGACAACTGCTGGGCCTGGGCTGATGATGGGATGGGCCGGGCATGTGGTCGCGTCATCGGCGTCGGTCCAAATCAGATCCTGGCTGCGACTGCCTGGGCTGAGGCGGGCGGAACTGGGTCTGGTCGTGTGGTGTGGGCGTCGCCGTCGTGTGGGCGTCACGTGATGTCATCAGGATCCAATCATTCGGCTGCTCCCCAAGCCTCTGTTACCGGGCGCCTATCTGCAAATGGTTGAATTGAAATTCTGGAGATGTAGAAATGAAAGAATCAAGCTAAGAAAAAAGTAAGTTAATATTTAGAAGCTGCTTTCCTTCAGTTTCTATGCAGTTTCAGCTCAATCAAGACTCTTCATTTGCAGTTACCCCAGGTTTCCTCTCATTTTATACCCATTCTTCTCATTTAACCAAGTTTGGCAAGAACGAACATTTTTTACACATCAGGGCATACAAAAAAAGACTTCTTCCATTTTTCTGCACAAACTCCACTCCTTCCCCTGCACCTCAGCTGTCCAAAACCAGGAGATGATGTTCAGCTTGCTCCTGTCCCTGGTTGCTAGCAGTGGTAGCAGAAACTTAAGAAACATAAGTGTTGCCAATACTGGGACAGACTGAAGGTCCATCAAGCCCAGTATCCTGTTTCTAATGGTGGCAATCCAACAGTGGCCAATCACAAGTACCTGGTAAGATCCTAAAACAGTGAAAAAGATTTTGTGCTGCTTATTTTACAAGTAAGCAGTGAATTTTCCAAAGTCCATCTTAATAATGGCTTATAGGCTTTTCTTCTAGGAAATGATCCAAGCTTTTTTGTTTTAAGCCATGCTAAGCTAGCGGCTTTTACCACATTCTTTGGCAATCAATTCCAGAGTTTAATTACATATTGAGTGAAGAAATATTTTCTCCAGTTTGTTTTAAATTTACTACTTAGTAGCTTCATTGCATGCCCATAGTTCTAGTATTTTTGGAAAGAGTAAAAAAAAAAGATTCATGCCTACCTGTTCCACTCCACTCAGTATTTTATAGATCTCTATCTTATCTCCCCTCAGCCATTTCTTCTCCAAGCTAGAGCCCCAACTACTTTAGCCTTTCCTCATAGGGAAGTCATCCCATCCCTTTATCATTTTTGTTGCCCTTTTCTGTACCTTCTCTAATTCCACTATATCTTGTATGAGATGCAGTGACCAGAATTGCACACAGTATTTGAGGTGCAGTCGCACCATGGAGTGATGCAAAAGAATGATAACTTTCTCATTTTTTGTTTTCCATTCCATTCCTAATAATTGCTAACATTCTGTTTGCTTTCTTAGCTGCTGTTGCTGCACACTGAATAGAGGGTTTCAATGTGTCATCAAGACACCTAGATCCTTTTCCTGAGCAGTGATTCATAATGTGGAACCTTGCATCAAGTAGCATTTGCTCACATTAAACATCATCTGCCATTTGGATGTCCAGTATCCCAGTCTCGTAAGGTCCTCTTGCAATTTTTCAAAATCCTATTGTGATTTAACAACTTTGAATAACTGTGTCATCAACAAATGTAATTACCTCACTAGTTATTCCCATCTCTAGATCATTTATAAATATGTTAAAACGCAGCAGTCCTAGCACAGAGCCCTGGGAGCTGCACTATCTACCCTTCTTCATTGAGAATACTGACCATTTAACCCTACTCTCTCTTTTCTATCTTTTTTTTTATGTTTCAACTTTTTTATTGATGGAACAATCTGGCATATACAACCGAGTAACTTCAAAATCAATTATAAAATACAAGTGCTATGCATCTATACAAGGTGAATAATGTTTACCATCAAGATTTTGTTTCGTTTTCTCCCCCCCATCTCCCCCTTCCCTTTCCCCTCCCTCATGTCCAAAATGCGATTTAGACTAGGCAATGCTTATTTTTATTTAAAAAAAGAAAAAAGTCATCATGGTGTGTTTTCAATAGTTCTCAGTTCTCCTGACTCTTATTTTGGTCGTATCCTTTAGTTCGTCTCTGCATAGAACCACTGTTTGCAGGTAGGCATCCATTATCCCGGGAGGGAGCCCTTGTTCTTGTGGTCCCCTCACGGCTGAGCCATCAGTACTCTCGAGCATTGCCCAAATGCCCACCAGATCTTAATTATTAATAATACAGTACATTTGGAAACATGTATATTAATTATTCCCTTTTTATAATGATACAAGATCTCACCAATCCCTCCTCCCTCCCCCTTGCCAACCTTTGTTCGGGAGGAGATTTACTCTCTATGTAAATAACCGTAACTGTGTCACAACATGTTGATCAATAGACTTCTGCCCCTTGGGCTAAGCCCTTGTAAATAAAGTCCCCATATTTGCATGAGACATTTTTTCCGTTTTGGATTACCTTTTGCCTCTCTGGCTTCCCATGTGGCCATCTCATGTATTTGGTTCCGCCAGTGCCAATAGGCAGGTGGATCGGGAGATACCCATTTTTGCAATATAGTCTTACGTGCTATCAGGCAGACCTTACGGCACCAAAGCCTAGGCCCTTTCGCCAATGCCGCAAACGCTGGTTGCGTGTCCAGCACGTAATGTTCCCATGCCCCCCTTACCGGTGTCTGTGTCGTGGTAGTTAGAAAACATTGAATTCGTCTCCAAAACATACGGACTCCCGGGCAATCCCAAAAGGCATGAAATAACGTGGGGGCTTCTTGGTCACATTTGACACATTTCACATTCCTCCCGGTGGTTATGTGTCCCCATTGCTTTCCTGACATATATGCCCTCATTACCACTCTATATCCACTCTCCCTAAGCCTTTCGTCTATGGTGAGCATCGGAATGCGTCTCAGTGTGGCCCCTACATCCCACCTCCCTAATGACCCTCCCGATTCATGTTCCCATTTTTGTTTAATATAGTCCAAGTTTTTTATGGGAGCGTTTTTCTCCATTGCTCGGCTTATAGAAGATACTGTCATTCCTATTGCTTCCAGTGCCAGGAAGAAGGCTTGTATCTGACCTCCTATTTTTGATTGGAGTGTTGATTGGTTAAGGCTAGAAATATAATGTTTAGCTTGTACAAACGCAAAATAGTCCCCCCATGTATTCCCTATCTTATTTTTCAGGTCTTCGAATTTCATGATATCTCCATCCCTTCCTAGCAGATGTTCCACTTTTGTGATTCCCTGTGCCTCCCATCGAAGGAAGGCTGAGTTAGTTTGTCCGGGCTCAAAACTCGGGTTCCCTCTAAATGTTAAGAGTTCTGATGTTCCTGGTATTCCTCCCAGGGTCCTAACTAGCTCTTTCCATGCCTTACGCATGGATTGTAGCAAATGGCAACGTTTAAACTGGGCTGGAATTTGTCCCTGTTCTAAGTGTAATAATGTGATAACATCATATGGAGCGAAATATTCCTGTTCTATTTTCAATGGTGTGAAGACATTTGAGTGGCCTACCCAGTCTCCTATATGTCTGAGGAGACAAGCTTGGTTGTACAAGGCAAGGTCTGGCACTCCCAATCCTCCCCTATTCCATCTCCCTCTCATCACTGCGGCCTTTATTTGGGGTTTCTTTCTCGCCCAACAGAACCTGCTAAAGGCCCTGTTAATGTTCATTAATTCTTTGCGTGTCAGTTGAAGGGGGAGTGTCTGCAGGAGATACAACCACTTTGGGAATATTACCATACGTATTAAATTTATCCTGCCAACTAATGATAACGGGAGGCCCTCCCATCTATCTAGTCGATGTCTTGTCCCCTCTAACAGGGTGTGTACGTTTAAGTCATGCAGTGTTTCTAACTCCATGGTCAGTTGAATCCCCAAGTATTTAAAAGATCCTTCTGCCCAGCTTAAAGGGAACCCCTGACCCCATAGGGCCCTCACTTCCTCTGAGGAGGCCAAGGCTTCTGACTTAGTCAGATTCAGTTTTAGACCTGCATAGTCCCCATATTCTTCCAAGATCTCCATCAGAGCCGTGAACGATGACTTAGGTTTTGTAAGCATTACTAAGAGATCATCTGCAAAGGCTGCTATTTTGAATTCGGCCTGGCCTATGTGCATACCCTGTATCGTTTGACTAGCCTCGATGTCTCTGATCAATGGGTCAAGCGATAAGACAAATAGCAATGGGGATAATGGGCATCCTTGTCGGGTTCCTCTATATATCTGAAACTCCTCTGATTCCAATCCGTTGACCTGTATCTTAGCTTTTGGTCTATGATAGAGGGCCCGAATCCCTGACATAAAGCGACCATCAAACCCATATTTTTTTAATGTGGCGAACAGGAATGCCCAGTGTACTTTGTCGAACGCCTTTTCGGCGTCAAAACTTATTAGGAGGGATGGTGTATCTGTATGCTTCCTCCTTTCTAGAGCCCCTATGATTTTCCGCAAGTTCTTCGCTATTACCCTGCCCTCCACAAATCCCGTTTGGGCTTCATGAATTAGTTTCGGCAGGACCTGTTTCATGCGGTTGGCCAGGATTTTTGCTAGCAATTTTATTTCCACATTCAATAGGGAAATTGGGCGATATGACTCTACACATTGCGGATCCATACCGGGCTTGGGCAGCACCACTATGAGGCTTATTTTCAAAGCACTTAGCCTCCCAAAGTTCCATAGAAACCTATGGAACTTAGCCTCCCAAAGTGCTTTGAAAATATGCCTCAATATGTGCTAAAGATAGGCCTTCCGGGGGTTGTTCCTTGTCAACTATGCTATTGAAATATTTAGTTAATGTCGGAGCAATGTGTTCCCCTAGGATCTTATAAAATTCTATGCGGAGCCCATCAGGACCAGGCGCTTTAAGCAATTGTCCTTGTTTTATACCCAGCATTACTTCTGCCTCCGTGATTGGTTCATTCAATTTATCTTTATCCCTCTGGCTGAGGGCCGGCAGGTCCAAATTGTCTAAATAGAGAGACTCTGATAGCCCCCTGTCCTCCGGCATCATGTATAGATTATCATAAAATTTAGCAAACGCCTCACATATCTTTTCTGCTGTACGTTCCATTTTCCCTTGTTCCCCTCTCACTTGTAGGACCTGTCTTGTGCTCCCTCTCGGGTTGGCTAATCTTGCTAATAGACGCCCTGCTTTATTCCCAAATCTGTGTAAGTGAAATTTATAATATGCTTGAGACTTCGAAGCCCGCTGGTGCAACAATGTGTTTAATGTGACTTGGGTTTCCATAAGATTAGCTCGATGTGATTCTGTGTGTGTCCGGCCATAGGCCTGCCGAGCCTTGCATATCAATTTACTTAGTCTTATAATTTCCCTATTTCTCGCTGATCTAAGGTGGTGATGGTAACTAATTATTTCGCCTCGCAACACAGCTTTCGCTGCATCCCAAAATAAAATTGGGTTCTCTATGTGTTGCCGGTTCGTTGCTATATAATCTTCCCAACTCTCCTTTAACTTGGTCTTAAATTTCTCGTCACCAGTCAGTTCTAGCGGAAACTGCCAGGAGCCCCCTTTGTGTCTTCGTTCCTCCCATTCCCATTCCATACTCACCCACGCATGATCTGAGATCGTGTAAGGTCCTATATGCGTATCCTTTACCTTTCCTAGCATGTTTTCAGTGATTAATATATAATCTATTCTGGCTTGGGATGCATGGGCTCTCGCGTGGTGAGTATAATCTCTTTCAGTGGGATGTAACACCCTCCACACATCTATCAAGTGCAGCGTCTGTCCTAATCTTTTCAAGCCCTTATTAGACGCCGCCGAATCACTTCTTTTACCCTGGGTGCTATCAATCGAGGCATCCCATACCGTATTAAAGTCTCCCCCTACCAACATCTGTTCCCCTCGATATGAGAGTAAATGTTGTAGTATTTGGTTGTAAAAGTGCTTGTCAAATTGATTAGGGGCGTAGATGTTGCCTACTAACAGCTTTTGTCCCGATATCTCCACTTCCACGAGCACATAACGGCCTCTTGCGTCCGTCACCATGGGGCGTACCGCTGTGGTCAGCCCTTTACGAATTAATATCGCTACCCCTCCTTTTTTCCCTTGTGCTCCCGCTGAGACGCATTCCTCCACCCACCATGTCCTGAGTTTTGCATGTTCCTCCTGGCTAAGGTGTGTTTCTTGCAGCAAGGCAATATCTATATTATTTCTCTGTAACTGTTGCAAGATTTTTGTTCTCTTTATGGGTGAGTGTATACCCCCCACGTTCCAAGTAACGAGCCTAACCATAATCTATAGGGCCTACTATGCTCTGTAATGTAACTCTCTTTTCATGTTGTCCTGTCAGGAGGGCACCCCAGCCTATGCCCCCCCAATCCCACTCTCGACATTTGCCTTGTCTCTGTTTCAGTGTTCTTCCCCTCCCCCTAACGCATTGGTTGGCTTTGTTCCCTTTTATCCCTCCCACCCAAATCTCTACTCCTTCCCCTACCCATCCCCCCACCCCATTCTTCTGACCCCTCCCCCCTTGTTCCATGTTTCCCAATATAGGAACCGATCACATTTGTCGCCTCCCAACCTCCCTCCCCTTCATGATCTCATCCGTTATATACTCTGGACTTTTAAAGCCCATCCAATTCGTTTTCTAACCCCCTTAGCAATCGACCCTCGACAAACAATATAATCCCCTAATACAGATTCCTTATACTTCTCAGATTATGTCTCCCCTCATATGATAGTACATATTAAGATCATTTATACCATCAATCGGGCTTTGGTGTGGGCAGGCCCCGATCAATATAAATTTTTCAGGTTCCACCTCCAGTCATAGGTATTACACCTCCTATCTGTCTTAAATCTCTAGGTTTGTCCTTTATATTCTTGAGGTCTGTCCCTGTAATGTAAGTTATGCGGGTATGAACCCCTCCAGTTAGTCAGAATCCCTATGCCCTATACAACTTTAACAAACATTAACCTCAACTGTTCAAACGATCTGTTATCTAGTCAAACCTGTCAAAACTGTGGCTGATGTCCATGAGGTCTCTCTCTAGTTAACAAACGTTAACATCCGCTGTTGAGATGATCTGTTATCTAATCAAACCTTGCGAAACTGTGGCTGATGTCCAAAAGATCTTTCTCTAGTTAAGAGACAGCGTAGCACCCCGTCCTCTCCTCTGATTCATGCCGGGGTGTCTCTCCCAGTGCTTCCCATGTCTTCTGCCTCGATCTGGGCCACAAATTTCTTCGCCTCCTCCACTGCATCAAATACATGCGTTGATCCTTTATACACGATCTTCAACTGCGCTGGGTACATCAGGTTGAATCTAATCTTCTGATTAAACAATGCTGTACACACCGGGGAGAAGGCGCGGCGTCTCCCCGCCACCCCCGCCGAATAATCTTGAAAACATAGTATTCTTTTCTGTTCATATATCAGCACATTGTCTTTCCTGGAGGCTTGCAAAATATATTGTTTGTGTTGAAAATTCAAAACCCGCAAAATGAGTACTCTGGGTTTATTGGTGTTGTCTGTACGAGGTCCCAGACGGTGAGCCCTCTCTACTCTCAAGGGGCCCATGTGCGCAGGGAAGGCCACTCTTGCAGTAAGCCAGCGTTCCAGCTCCATAATTAAGTCCCTGCCACCCATGGCCTCTGGAAGTCCCACCAGACGCAGATTGTTGCGTCTAGAACGATTCTCCAGTTCTTCTACTTTTTGTTCTAGCGCTTCAACACGTCCTCTGGACGTTTTTTGTTCGGCCTCCACCTCCTGTAATTTATCCTCCACCACGCTCGTTCGAGTTTGACAGGCCACGCATTCTCTCGCCAAGTCCTCCATTCGCGAGTGCAGCTTCTCCAATTTGGAGTCGATGGGGGCTAATCTGCGTTCTAATAGCTCCTCCATAACGGCGGACATCTCCGCCGTTATCTCCGCCACCCACGCTGAAGAAACTGCTGTGCTGGATTTTTCCGGCGAGGACGCCATTTTGGGGTCTGGTTGTTTTTGCCGCAACTTCTCTTTTTGAGCAGTTTTCGCAGCCATCCCCGGCGTATGCTGTCCGATACTCACTCGCTGGAGTTTAATCTATGCTCCGATGTATTGTAGCACGCACTCTGGGTCCGTGATTGTCCAGCTCAACGGGGAAGGAGGATCGGGGTCGGAGAGCTCTTCAGGTACGTCTGCTCTCCGCCATGGTGTCACGTGATCCCGGTATCATACTTATCTGAAAGTGATACTGTTGAAGGGATGAGATTCTGTAAATAAAAAACAACAAAGCAGTGGAATCAAATGCATTTATTGGAACAATACCCGACGTGGCCACGTTTCGCCCTCAGGCTGCGTCAGGGGTACAAACTATCAAAAGTGTATGTAAATACAGTGGGGGAAATAAGTATTTGATCCCTTGCTGATTTTGTAAGTGTGCCCACTGACAAAGACATGAGCAGCCCATAATTGAAGGGTAGGTTATTGGTAACAGTGAGAGATAGCACATCACAAATTAAATCCGGAAAATCACATTGTGGAAAGTATATGAATTTATTTGCATTCTGCAGAGGGAAATAAGTATTTGATCCCTCTGGCAAACAAGACCTAATACTTGGTGGCAAAACCCTTGTTGGCAAGCACAGCGGTCAGACGTCTTCTGTAGTTGATGATGAGGTTTGCACACATGTCAGGAGGAATTTTGGTCCACTCCTCTTTGCAGATCATCTCTAAATCATTAAGAGTTCTGGGCTGTCGCTTGGCAACTCGCAGCTTCAGCTCCCTCCATAAGTTTTCAATGGGATTAAGGTCTGGTGACTGGCTAGGCCACTCCATGACCCTAATGTGCTTCTTCCTGAGCCACTCCTTTGTTGCCTTGGCTGTATGTTTTGGGTCATTGTCGTGCTGGAAGACCCAGCCACGACCCATTTTTAAGGCCCTGGCGGAGGGAAGGAGGTTGTCACTCAGAATTGTACGGTACATGGCCCCATCCATTCTCCCATTGATGCGGTGAAGTAGTCCTGTGCCCTTAGCAGAGAAACACCCCCAAAACATAACATTTCCACCTCCATGCTTGACAGTGGGGACGGTGTTCTTTGGGTCATAGGCAGCATTTCTCTTCCTCCAAACACGGCGAGTTGAGTTCATGCCAAAGAGCTCAATTTTTGTCTCATCTGACCACAGCACCTTCTCCCAATCACTCTCGGCATCATCCAGGTGTTCACTGGCAAACTTCAGACGGGCCGTCACATGTGCCTTCCGGAGCAGGGGGACCTTGCGGGCACTGCAGGATTGCAATCCGTTATGTCGTAATGTGTTACCAATGGTTTTCGTGGTGACAGTGGTCCCAGCTGCCTTGAGATCATTGACAAGTTCCCCCCTTGTAGTTGTAGGCTGATTTCTAACCTTCCTCATGATCAAGGATACCCCACGAGGTGAGATTTTGCGTGGAGCCCCAGATCTTTGTCGATTGACAGTCATTTTGTACTTCTTCCATTTTCTTACTATGGCACCAACAGTTGTCTCCTTCTCGCCCAGCGTCTTACTGATGGTTTTGTAGCCCATTCCAGCCTTGTGCAGATGTATGATCTTGTCCCTGACATCCTTAGACAGCTCCTTGCTCTTGGCCATTTTGTAGAGGTTAGAGTCTGACTGATTCACTGAGTCTGTGGACAGGTGTCTTTCATACAGGTGACCATTGCCGACAGCTGTCTGTCATGCAGGTAACGAGTTGATTTGGAGCATCTACCTGGTCTGTAGGGGCCAGATCTCTTACTGGTTGGTGGGGGATCAAATACTTATTTCCCTCTGCAGAATGCAAATAAATTCATATACTTTCCACAATGTGATTTTCCGGATTTAATTTGTGATGTGCTATCTCTCACTGTTACCAATAACCTACCCTTCAATTATGGGCTGCTCATGTCTTTGTCAGTGGGCACACTTACAAAATCAGCAAGGGATCAAATACTTATTTCCCCCACTGTATATCATACACACTAGTAGTTCCAAAAATCTAGTTCCATTTATCTGCTACTTCCAACTCTCTTTTCTATCTTTTAACTAATTTTTAATCCACAATAGAACATTACCTCCTATCCCATGACTTTCTAATTTCTTCAGGAGTCTTTCAAGAGGTACTTTGACAAATGCCTTTTGAAAATCCAGATACATAATATTGACTGGCTCACCTTTACCACATGTTTATTCACCCCTTTAAAGAAATGTAGTAGGTTGGTGAGGCAAGATTTCCCTTTACTAAATTCATGTTGGCTTTGCATCATTAATCCATGCTTATGTATATGCTCTGTAATTTTGTTCTTTATAATAGTGTACCATTTTGCCCAGCACTGACATCAGAATCACCAGTCTATAATTTCCTGGATCATCTCTGGATTCCTTTTTAAAAATTGGTGTCATATTGGCCAACCTCCAATCTTCCAGTACCATGCTTGATTTGAAAGATAAATTACGTATTACTAACAATAGTTCTGCAAGTTCATTTTTCAGTTCTATCAGTACTCTGGAATGTATACCATCCAATCCAGGTGATTTGTTACTCTTCAATTTGTCAAATTGCCCCAATACATCTTCCAGGTTTACAGAGATTTGTTTTAGTTCGCTGACTCATCAGTATCTATATCAATATCAGTAGAAGTCTTAAAAACACTATTTCCCCAAAATGGGTTCTGCATGGTGTACAATTAAAAGCATAAAAAAATAAAATACAATAAACAATCTAATGTACAGAAAATTCAACAGAATACATAAAGAAAACATTCAGAATGAAAAATTATGCTTCTTTAAACAGCCAAAGTTTGACTTTTTTTTGAAATGCCCAATAACTTCGCTCCAGTCTTTGATGAAGAGGAAAAGCATTCCAAAGAGACACATCACTGATAGAAAATAAAGGCCACACTGTAAAAAAAGACATTGTAAGGGAAGGAGGATGAAGAATCAATTTATCTTGTAACCAAGATGAATATCTATTTAAAAGGACAAAAATATGTTGACCAGTAATTCAGAAGTGGTACTATAAAGTGTTTGATAAAACAAGTAAGCCACTTTCAAGTTGATTTGTTTGTTAACTGAAAGCCAATGAAGTTTAGTAATATAACCTTATATACAGTACTACTAAATTTACTGAGTTGAAAATCAGCCTAGCAGCAATATCATTAGATAAGCTACATGAAGAAGGTATGGAAGGGCATAATCGAACGCGAACGTCTATCTCCATGGGCGTCTATGTCTGAAAACAGGTTTGTGAAGAGGTGGGACAGACCGTATTTTCGAAAAAATGGACGTTTTTCAGCTGGGCGTTTGTTTTTTTTAGCGATAATAGAAACTAAAAACGCCCAGCTCAAAAACATCCTAATCTGAGCCGTTTGGTCGTGGGAGGGGCCACGATTCGTAGTACACTCGCCCCCCTGACATGCCAGGACACCAACTGGGCACCCTAGAGGTCCGTGCGGTGGATTTCAGACAACGCTCCCACATGCATAGCTCCCTTACCACGGGTGCTGAGCACCCAACCCCCCTCCCCCAAAACCCACTACCCACAAATGTACAACACTACCATAGCTCTTAGGGGTGAAGGGGGCACCTACATGTGGGTACAGTGGATTTTGGAGACCTCCCATTTACCAGCACAAGTGTTACAGGTAGGGGGG
Organism: Microcaecilia unicolor; assembly: GCF_901765095.1. Taxonomy (NCBI): domain Eukaryota; kingdom Metazoa; phylum Chordata; class Amphibia; order Gymnophiona; family Siphonopidae; genus Microcaecilia; species Microcaecilia unicolor. The sequence continues at coordinate 245,346,297 of NC_044036.1, forward strand.
ATGGGCCTGGGTCCACCTGGCTGAAGTGCACTGCGGTACCCACTAAAAGTGCTCCAGGGACCTGCATACACGCAGGCCTCTAGGACTTGTTGCTGCTATATAACATTGGCACACCAGTTGACACCTGAAGGCTAATCTCTCCAAAAACGTCCTTTATTGGAATAAGCATGCTTACTCACAGTTAACTGCAGATCAGAGGTTGTGCCCCACTGGCAACGAGTCTCCCTGGTACTGAGATTAGCAGTAGGTCAGAGCTGGCAGAATGCTGTACAATGACCTCTTTCAGCCACATTCAAGGTAAGAACTAAGTTCTGTAACGTGGCTAACACGTGAAAGGGATCTAAAGCTGCCTTACAAAAATGGACACTACCTCATGGACTACTGGAAACAAAACAGGGCACACTGTGACCCAGTAAGCAGGGGGAAAAGCACCTTGGGAGTAGAGCCTACCAACTACCAACATCGTGAGCATTTGCCACAAGCTAGTGGAATCACGGAGCCCAATACCCTACACCCACCACAATGCATTGCTGATGTGACTCTGCAGTGCGCATAACAGAAAAGGTGTCACACCCACCCGAGAGCCACATCAGAACCAGGGAAAGGCTGTCACAGGATAGAACACATTCTGCTGTCATGGAGGTGGGTACGGCATTTGAGGCTGGCATAGAGGCTGGAAAATTTTTTTTTAAGTGGGGGTTTTTTGGTGGGAGGGGGTTAGTGACCACTGGGGGAGTCTGGAGAGGTCATCCCTGATTCCCTCCAGTGGTCATCTGGTCAGTTGGGGCACTTTTTTGGGAGTTGTTCGTGAAAAAAAAGGGTCCACAAAAAGTGACCAAAAATCGCGGTAAAAATGCCTTTTTTTTTTTCGATTATCAGCTAAAGTCGCCCATCTCTCCTCGGCCGATAACCACGCCCTAGTTCTGCCTTCATCATGCCTCCGACACGCCCCGTCAACTTTACCCGTTTCCGCAATAGATTGCAGTTGGAAACGCCCAAAATCGGCTTTCGATTATACCAATTTGTTTGCCCACGGGAGAAAGACGCCCATCTCCCGATTTGGGTTGCAATATAGGCGTTTTTCTCTTTCGATTAAAAACAGGATAGTCACTCCTGGGTTCCTAAACCAAAGTATCTTTGTTTTGTTGGAGTTTAATTTTAATGTTCAAAGACTAATCCTGAATCTTATTCATGCCCAATAACATAGTATCCACAAGATCTGAGGACTTAACAGGAACCGGTAACAACAATAGAATGTCATCAGCATAAGAGAGGAGCAATTCCCCTAGCCCTAGTTCAACTTTGCCCAATGAGGACCTGAAAAAATAAACTGCATCAGAGACAGGGGGAGACCTCTGAGGGACCCCACAGCCAGAAGCCAGGGGTTTGAAAGTAAATTATTTTGCCTTTCACTATATCTACGGTTACCAAGAAATTCCTGAAAACACTTGAGAATACTGCCTATAATGCCCATTTCTTCCAGTCGTTCTAGCAACAAAATATGGTTAACTGCATCAAAAGCAACAAAAATATCAATTAGAACAAAGCTTTTGTTCACTTGCACATAATTGTTCCTTTACAAATGAAGTTAAAACAATCAAAGGAGTTTCTGTACTATGGGCCAATCTAAACCCAAATTGTGTGGAGTGTAGGCAAGAAAACATATATAAATAGGTAGAAAATTAATGACCTACCCAGGATTGATTCTACCATTTTGGTAATCAGAGGAATGCTGACAACAGGGCGATAGCTAGAGGGAGAATATGGGTCAAGTCCCACTAAGGAGTGAGGATAATCTGTCCCATTTCATTAAATAGAGAACCAGACTGTAACAACTCATTAATCCCGGAAGTAAACCACTGCAAAACAGCCTAAAGTACTGAAGAAAATAATGAAACAGGGCAACTATCAAGTATGCACTGTGTGTGAGAATTTTTTCAATACTGCTACTAATCATTTCTATAGTGCTACTAGATGTATAAAGCATTGTACACATTATATGCAGGTACCTTCCTCTGTTCCAAGAGGGCTCACAATGGAGGGTTAAGTGACTTGCCCAAGGGCATGAGGAGCTACAGTGAGAATTGAACCCAGGTCACCAGGATCAAAGCCTGCTGCACTAACCATTAGGCTATTCCTCCTCCAATGTACCTCCATAGTAGGAATGGGTAGAAAGGTAGCCCAAATTTGATCCCCAAATACTGGTTCTTCCAAAGCCGCTATTACCCAACAAGGGCCAGACTTTACCTTTTCCAGAATCCTGCAAATCTGAGATACCTTGTCAGAAAAAAGTCAGCCAGATCTTGAGCTGACTGAGAACATTGAGAGATAGAGTGAAAAATTGGTGGAATAGTCAAACTGTTGACAAGAACAAAGTTTTTTGCTCACAGGTCCCAAACCTACTAATTTAATATAATAAGTCTTCCTGGCATCTATAACTTTGCTTTTGTAATACCTAAAAGCTGTTTTCCATAAAGTTTTGTCTTCAGAAGCCATACTTTTATGCCATCATCTCTCAAGACATCGGCAATTTTGTTTCAGAGCCCTAAGATCTTCAGAAAATGAAGGTGAATACCATTTCTGGCACTGGTATCTCTCACATCTTCCTTGCTGAAGACTGAAGCCAAAAATTAATTTTATTCTCCGCTATGGCCTTGTCTTCCCTGAATGCCCCATTACCTCTCAGTCATCTAGTGGTCCAACTGATTCTTTTACCATCTTCTTTCTTCTAATATTCCTAAAAAAAAGTTTTTCCATGTGTTTTTGCCTCCAGTGCATTCTTGTTTTCAAAGTCTCTCTTTGCCTTCCTTATCAGCACTTTTTTATTTGACTTGCAATTTCTTGTGCTGTTTCATATTATTTTCAGTTGGATCCTTCTTTCATTTTCTGAAGAATTTTCTTTTAACTTTAATAGATTCTTTCACTTCACTTTTGAACCATGCCGACTGTCGTTTGGCCTTCCTTCCTCCTTTTATAATACAAAGAATTCATTCAGTTTCTCTGCTATGACCTTGTCCTCCCTGAGAAGCATTATATGTTAACGAGGGCCTTGAATCGAATAGACTAAAAATTCTGCTTGACATAAAACACATCTTGGAATCCCTATGGATAGAAATTCCATGTATAAAGGGGAAAAGGCTAGTGATAGCAGTATACTACCGTCCACCTGGCCAGAATAAACAGACATGTGCAAACATTACCAAAAATTAGGAAGGCTAACAAACTGGGTAACATAATAATAATGGGTGATTTCAATTACCCTGATATTGACTGGGTAAATGTAACATCAGGGCATGCTAGGGAGGTAAAATTCCTTGATGAAATCAAGGACTGCTTTATGAAACAGCTGGTTCAGGAACCAACAAGAGGGAGAACTATTCTAGACCTAGTCCTTAGTGGAGTGCATGATCTGGTGCAGACGGCAATGGTCCTGGGGCCACTTGATAACTGTGATCATAACATGTTCAGATTTGATACAAGCTCTGAAGTATACACAGGAAATCCAATACATTAGCATTCAACATTCAAAGGGAGACTATGACAAAATGAGGAGAATGCTTCTGTCTGTACAGAAGATGATGTAAGAGATCTGCCTGCACCGGAAATGGTTTTCAAGTGTAATAATGCAGAGGAACTGAAAGAAATCTCGGTGAACCTGGAAGATGTGCTGAGCCAAATTGACAAATTAAAGAGTAGTAAATCACCTGGACCATATGGCATAAATCCAAGGGTACGCAAAGAACTCAAGCATAAAATTGCTGATCTGCTGTTAATAATATGTAACCTGTTGTTAAAATCATCTCTAGTACCTGAAGATTGGAAGGTGACCAATGTGACGTTGATTTTTAAAAAGGAAATTACAGACTGGTATGCCTGACGTCAGTGCCGGGCAAAATAGTGGAAACTATTATAAAGAATAAAATTAAAGAACACATAGACAAACATGGTTTAATGGGACAGAGTCAGCATGGGTTCAGCCAAGGGAAGTCAGGCTTCACCAATTTGCTTTGCTTCTTTGAAGGTGAGAATAAGCATGTGGATAAAGGTGAGCCGGTTGACGCAGATTTCCAGAAAGCTTTTGATAAAGTTCCTCATGAGAGACTCCTGAGAAAATTAAAGTCATGGGATAGGAGACAAGGTTCTGGTGTGGATTAGGAATTGTTTATTGTACAGAAAACAGAGGGTAGAGTTAAATGGTCATTTCTCTCAATGGAGGAGAGTGAACAGTGGAGTGCCGCAGGGATCATCAGTACTGGGACTGCTGCTATTTAACATATTTATAAATTATATGGAAATCAGAACGATGAGTGAGGTAAATAAATTTGCAGATGACCAGTCTATAGTTTCCCTGATCACCCCTAGAACCCTTTTTAAAAAGCGTCACATTGGCCACCATCCAATCCTCAGGTACTATGGATGATTTTAACTACAGATTACATGTTACTAACAACAGTAGTTCTCAACCCAGTCTGATTTTCAGGATATTCACAATGAGTATACATGAGAATGATTTTCATAGCAAGGGAGTAGTGTATGCAAAACCATCTCATGCATATTCGTTGTGGATATACTAAAAATCTGAATAGCTGGATGTACCTTGAGGACTGGTGTCACAATCACAGGAATGGTGAGCTCTTGGACCGTAGCCAGAGCTGTGGCAGACAAGACCTCTGGACTGGCACAAGGCTGGAACCAAAGCAAGATAGGACTAGGCTAGATTGAGCAAGGCAAAACTAGACAGGGCAGGACTAGGCGAGGCTAACTAGGACAAGGCACGAGGGACAAGGCAAGGCAGACAAGACAGGGACCGGATCCATACGAAGCAAGGAAGACAAGGCAGTGTGGCTAGAACTGGAACCCAGACAGGACAAAGCAAGACACGGAACTAGACTAAAACTGGGTCCAGACAGCCAAGACAAGGAAAGAACTAGATCTTGACACAACAAGGGACAGCACAAGACTAAGCACTGCTAGACAGGATCAGGACTGGACCCAGACAGGGCAAGGAAAGCAAGGCAAGGGGGCTAGGAACTCTGACAGGACAAGGCATGACTAGGCTAGAACTGGGCCCAGACAGGCATGACAAGGGCAAGGCAAGAATTGGATCCAGAAGAGACAAGGCAACAAGCAAGACAGAAAAGGCTAGAACAAGGTAAGGCACGAAGGAAGCCAGACAGGACTAAACAGAGCAGGTATAAGAGTCCAAGGCAAGGCAAAGTCCAGAGACAAGGCAGGGCTTGGAACTTGACAGGAACTCAGAAACAAGAAAGGGCTTGGAGCTTTCAAAACTGTCAAAAATTGAGGCCTCTGCCGACATGGCCAGGTTTTGATTGCTTCATCAAGATTTCTGACATTGGCCACTAAGTGGCACTGTCATACAGTGATTAGGATCCCTCCACACCTGGGATTGTGAATAGTATGTCCACAGCATCTCCAGAACCAGCTCAGGAGCAGCAGAAATGAAAAGGGTCTTCTGTATGGCACTGTGTGCAGCACTAGCACTAAGTCACCAGATTAGCCAACCAGGTGCTAATTTATTTATTAGGATTTATTTACCACCTTTTTGAAGGAATTCACTCAAGGCGGTGTTTGAAGTGTGTTGCTGCTTTACAGAGAACAGAGTGATTTAACAGAGTGATTTTTTTGGAGCTAGTTTAGAAAACAAATGGAGGTCAAAAGGAAGCCATGCAGGAATCCACTGTATAGTGTTGCCCCTTAGTGATAGGACAGTAACAGGATCCTGCAGGCTGGTTCAGTGGTGAGGATGCAGCACTTTGGACTAGCTGGAGAAGGATTCCCCTTAAGGCTCTGGCAAGCAGATGACCAAAAGCCCTGCGCTGTTCCAAACAGCGCTCTAAAATAGCGCTGGAACAGCGTGGGGCTTTACCGCACCGATGATCAGAGATAATTGCATGCAAATTTAAGCACGCAATTATCTCTGATCATGGGGTAGAAGTGCAGGAGAATTGTGCCTGAGCATGCACTCAGCACAATCCTCTCGCACTTGACAAGTCTGGGCTGTCAAAAGCCCAAACCTGTCAAACACAGGGGCTGGAGGTCCATGGGACCACCAGGCCCCAACTACCCCTGCCCCGAGCAATGGGGGCTGAAAGTCCAGCGGACTTCCGGTCCCCCCCCCCACAGGTTCAGGGAGGGCTGGAGATCCAGTGGGTATCCAGCCCCCCCTAACTCTCTCAACAAAAGGTCCCTGGTGGCCTAGTGGCGACCAACCAACCCCCTCCCCCCAGCGACAGGGGGGCTGGGCGTCCGCTGGACCTCTGGTGCCCCCCCAACGATCCCCCCCCAGGTTCAGGAAGGGCTGGAGATCCGGCGGGTCTCCAGCCTCCCCTAGTCCCCCAGCAAGGGGTCCACCAGTCCCCTCTACCCCCCTACCTTGTGTGTTGGAGGAGGGAGGGTAGCTTGCCTCCCTCCTCTTCCTGCGACACTGCAAAATGGCGGCACCCAGCCCTGTCCAGTGTGAGGGGGGGATTGTTGGGGGGACCAGAGGTCCAGCGGACCTCCAGCCCCCCTGTCGCTTGGGGGGGGGGTTGGTTGGTTGGTCGCTGCTAGGCCACCAGGGACCTTTTGCTGGGGAGTTAGGGGGGGCTGGAGACCCACTGGATCTCCAGCCCTCCCTGAACCTGGGGGGGATCATCAGGGGGGAACAGAGGTCCAGCAGACCTCCAGCCCCCCTGTCGCTGGGGGGGGGGGGGGGGTTGGTTGGTCGCCACTAGGCCACCAGGGACCTTTTGCTGGGGGAGTTGAAGACCCACTGGATCTCCAGCCCTCCCTGAACCTGGGGGGGAATCGTCGGGGGGGACCAGAGGTCTGCCGGACCTTCAGCCTCCTGTTGCTGGCAGGTTTGCTGTTGGGGGGGAATGCATGCTGGACAGGGCTCACCATTCCTCTCCAATGATCTGCAAACCCTAACGCCAGTTCAGAGCTGGCATAGGTTTTGCCGCGGCCAGCGAGCCATTCTTTGGCGCACTGGCCGCTGATCATTGGGGATGAATATGTTTAGCTCTGTTTAGCATGCATTTGCATGCTAATTGCATTCAGAGCCCTCGAGCGCGTTGTTTCACGTGCTCAAGGGCTCTGATCATGGGGCGTTAGCAAACACCAGCGCTAGTATGGTACTAACAGCCTCTAGCACCGGTGTTTGCTTCTGATCATCCCTCAGTGGGATAGGAAGACAGTTGCCTATATAACTACAATGAGAGATTGATAACCTCAGCACCAGATACTTCAAGCCATGCATCAATACAGTATGAACTGTGCCCTGATTTTACCAAGTCCTACATCAGCAAAAACGGCATTTCTTATGGATTGGTTGCTCAATAATATGCACCTCAAGTCAGGCTGAGCCACTTTGGAGCTTGGGCATGATATCAGGACCACAGAACCGATGTCCTTGGACTGTTTGGAGCCCGATACTGAGGAATTGCAAATTTGCTGACACAAAGTGAACATTACTACTACTACTACTACTACTATTTAGCATTTCTATAGCGCTACAAGGCGTACGCAGCGCTGCACAAACATAGAAGAAAGTCCCTGCTCAAAGACCTTACAATCTAATAGACAAAAAAAAAAGTAAGCAAATCAAATCAATTAATGTGTACAGGAAGGAGGAGAGGAGGGTAGGTGGAGGCGAGTGGTTACAAGTGGTTCCGAGTCAAAAGCAATGTTAAAGAGGTAGGCTTTCAGTCTAGATTTAAAGGTGGCCAAGGATGGGGCAAGACGTAGTGGCTCAGGAAGTTTATTCCAGGCGTAGGGTGCAGCGAGACAGAAGGCGCGAAGTCTGGAGTTGGCAGTAGTGGAGAAGGGAACAGAAAAGAAGGATTTATCCATGGAGCGGAGTGCACGGGAAGGGGTGTAGGGAAGGACGAGTGTGGAAAGATACTAGGGAGCAGCAGAGTGAGTACATTTATAGGTTAGTAGAAGAAGTTTGAACAGGATGTGAAAACGGATAGGGAGTCAGTGAAGCGACTTGAGGAGAGGGGTAGTATGAGTAAAGCGACCCTGGCGAAGACGAGACGGGCAGCAGAGTTTTGAACCGATTGGAGAGGGGAGAGGTGACTAAGTGGGAGGCCAGCAAGAAGCAGATTGCAGTAGTCTAAATGAGAGGTGACAAGGGTGTGGATGAGGGTTTTGGTAGAGTGCGCGGAAAGAAAGAGTAATTCCAGTAATTTTCCAGGCCAGAAGGTCCAGAAAATTGAGAGGAGCTTGCTTATCTTCAAGAGCTTTGCTTCCACCATAAGAACATACAAATAGCCATACTGGGTCACCCCAATGGTCCATCTAGCCCAGTATCTTGTTTCCAACAGTGGCCAATGCAGGCCACAAATACCTGGCAGAAACCAATTAAGAGTGGCCTAATGGTTAGTGCAGCGGGCTTTGATCCTGGAAACCTGGATTTGATTCCCACAGCAGCTCCTTGTGACCTTGGGCAAGTCACTTAACCCTCCATTGCCACAGGTACAAAAACTTAGATTGTGATCCTTCTAGGGACAAAGAAAGTACATGCATATAATGTGTACAGCACTACGTACATCTAGTTTCGCTATAAAGCGAATGCTACATACCTGTAGAAGGTATTCTCCGAGGACAGCAGGCTGATTGTTCTCACTGATGGGTGACGTCCACGGCAGCCCCTCCAATCGGAAACTTCACTAGCAAAGGCCTTTGCTAGTCCTCGCGCGCCCATGCGCACTGGGCATGCGCGGCCGTCTTCCCGCCCGAACCAGCTCATGTTCGCCAGTCTCATATGTAGCAAGACAAAGACAAGGGAAGACACAACTCCAAAGGGGAGGCGGGCGGATTTGTGAGAACAATCAGCCTGCTGTCCTCGGAGAATACCTTCTACAGGTATGTAGCATTCGCTTTCTCCGAGGACAAGCAGGCTGCTTGTTCTCACTGATGGGGTATCCCTAGCCCCCAGGCTCACTCAAAACAACAAACATGGTCAATTGGGCCTCGCAACGGCGAGGACATAACTGAGATTGACCTAACAACTTATCCAACTAACTGAGAGTGTAGCCTGGAACAGAATAAACATGGGCCTAGGGGGGTGGAGTTGGATTCTAAACCCCGAACAGATTCTGAAGCACTGACTGCCCGAACCGACTGTCGCGTCGGGTATCCTGCTGCAGGCAGTAATGAGATGTGAATGTGTGGACAGATGACCACGTTGCAGCTTTGCAAATCTCTTCAATAGTGGCTGACTTCAAGTGGGCTACCGACGCTGCCATGGCTCTAACATTATGAGCCGTGACATGACCCTCAAGAGCCAGCCCAGCCTGGGCATAAGTGAAGGAAATGCAATCTGCTAGCCAATTGGATATGGTGCGTTTCCCCACAGCCACTCCCCTCCTGTTGGGATCAAAAGAAACAAACAATTGGGCGGACTGTCTGTTGGGCTGTGTCCGCTCCAGATAGAAGGCCAATGCTCTCTTGCAGTCCAATGTGTGCAGCTGACGTTCAGCAGGGCAGGAATGAGGACGGGGAAAGAATGTTGGCAAGACAATTGACTGGTTCAGATGGAACTCCGACACAACCTTTGGCAAGAACTTAGGGTGAGTGCGGAGGACTACTCTGTTATGATGAAATTTGGTGTAAGGGGCCTGGGCTACCAGGGCCTGAAGCTCACTGACTCTACGAGCTGAAGTAACTGCCACCAAGAAAATGACCTTCCAGGTCAAGTACTTCAGATGGCAGGAGTTCAGTGGCTCAAAAGGAGGTTTCATCAGCTGGGTGAGAACGACATTGAGATCCCATGACACTGTAGGAGGTTTGACAGGGGGCTTTGACAAAAGCAAACCTCTCATGAAGCGAACAACTAAAGGCTGTCCTGAGATCGGCTTACCTTGCACACGGTAATGGTATGCACTGATTGCACTAAGGTGAACCCTTACAGAGTTGGTCTTGAGACCAGACTCAGACAAGTGCAGAAGGTATTCAAGCAGGGTCTGTGTAGGACAAGAGCGAGGATCTAGGGCCTTGCTGTCACACCAGACGGCAAACCTCCTCCATAGAAAGAAGTAACTCCTCTTAGTGGAATCTTTCCTGGAAGCAAGCAAGATGCGGGAGACACTCTCTGACAGACCCAAAGAGGCAAAGTCTACGCTCTCAACATCCAGGCCGTGAGAGCCAGAGACTGGAGGCTGCGATGCAGAAGCGCCCCTTCGTCCTGTGTGATGAGGGTCGGAAAACACTCCAATCTCCACGGTTCTTCGGAGGATAACTCCAGAAGAAGAGGGAACCAGATCTGACGCGGCCAAAAAGGAGCGATCAGAATTACGGTGCCTCGGTCTTGCTTGAGTTTCAACAAAGTCTTCCCGACCAGAGGTATGGGAGGATAAGCATACAGCAGACCTTCCCCCCAGTCCAGGAGGAAGGCATCCGATGCCAGTCTGCCGTGGGCCTGAAGCCTGGAACAGAACTGAGGGACTTTGTGGTTGGCTCGAGATGCAAAGAGATCTACCAAGGGGGTGCCCCACACCTGGAAGATCTGTCACACTACCCGGGAATTGAGCGACCACTCATGAGGTTGCATAATCCTTCTCAACCTGTTGGCCAGACTGTTGTTTACGCCTGCCAGATAAGTGGCTTGGAGCACCATGCCGTGACGGTGAGCCCAGAGCCACATGCTGACTGCTTCCTGACACAGGGGGCGAGATCCGGTGCCCCCCTGCTTGTTGATGTAATACATGGCAACCTGGTTGTCTGTCTGAATTTGGATAATTTGGTGGGACAGCCGATCTCTGAAAGCCTTCAGAGCGTTCCAGACCGCTCGTAACTCCAGGAGATTGATCTGCAGATCGCTTTCCTGGAGGGACCAGCTTCCCTGGGTGTGAAGCCCATCGACATGAGCTCCCCACCCCAGGAGAGACGCATCCGTAGTCAGCACTTTTTGTGGCTGAGGAATTTGGAAAGGACGTCCCAGAGTCAAATTGGACCAAATCGTCCACCAATACAGGGATTTGAGAAAACTCGTGGACAGGTGGATGACGTCTTCTAGATCCCCAGCAGCCTGAAACCACTGGGAAGCTAGGGTCCATTGAGCAGATTGCATGTGAAGGCGGGCCATGGGAGTCACATGAACTGTGGAGGCCATGTGGCCCAGCAATCTCAACATCTGCCGAGCTGTGATCTGCTGGGACGCTCGCACCCGCGAGACGAGGGACAACAAGTTGTTGGCTCTCGTCTCTGGGAGATAGGCACGAGCCGTCCGCGAATCCAGCAGAGCTCCTATGAATTCTAGTCTCTGCACTGGGAGAAGGTGGGACTTTGGATAATTTATCACAAACCCCAGTAGCTCCAGGAGGCGAATAGTCATCTGCATGGACTGTAGAGCTCCTGCCTCGGATGTGTTCTTCACCAGCCAATCGTCGAGATAAGGGAACACATGCACTCCCAGTCTGCGAAGCGCCGCTGCTACTACAGCCAGGCACTTCGTGAACACTCTGGGCGCAGAGGCGAGCCCAAAGGGTAGCACACAGTACTGGAAGTGACGTGTGCCCAGCTGAAATCGTAGATAGTGCCTGTGAGCTGGCAGTATCGGGATGTACGTGTAGGCGTCCTTCAAGTCCAGGGAGCATAGCCAATCGTTTTCCTGAATCATGGGGAGAAGGGTGCCCAGGGAAAGCATCCTGAACTTTTCCTTTACCAGATATTTGTTCAGGGCCCTTAGGTCTAGTATGGGACGCATCCCCCTGTTTTCTTTTCCACAAGGAAGTACCTGGAATAGAATCCCAGCCCTTCTTGCCCGGATGGCACGGGCTCGACCACATTGGCGCTGCGAAGGGCGGAGAGTTCCTCTGCAAGTACCTGCTTGTGCTGGAAGCTGTAAGACTGAGCTCCCGGTGGGAAATTTGGAGGCTTGGAGGCCAAATTGAGGGCGTATCCTTACCGGACTATTTGAAGAACCCACTGATCGGAGGTTATGAGAGGCCACCTTTGGTGAAAAACTTTCAACCTCCCCCCGACCAGCAGATCGCCCGGCACTGACACGTTGATGTCGGCTATGTTGGATTATTTGTAGTAAATAATTAGCAGATCTTAGTACACACAGCTTCAGCTTTAGAAATGTTAATTTCTTTCTTCATCTCTCTCTCATTCACCCCTGAATAATTCACTGCTGAGTCACTTTAAAGTTGAAGTAACAAAACATCTGTTTACTCACAGTTTGTAGTTAGATTATAATCAGACAGGCTTATATATACATATTACTATACATTTGTATTATCAGCTCCTTCCATGTGCTTAGATGGTAATGGATGCTCACACCACCATAGATCCTCTCAGGTTAGGAGAGATCATGAGCTCCATGTGCTCCATGTGCTGCATGTGCTGCATCTAACCCCCACAGGAAGTTGCATAGCTGTGTGACCTCTCTAAGTAATTCACATCAGAGGTCACAGAGTAATCACAGAGAAATAATAGGTGACAGGCAATGCATGTAAAAATACAATACATTCCAACAAACCCCTTCTCATGCATAACTGTCATGCAATTATTTATTCATACAAAGTCCAAGCTTTATACGCAGATTCACAAAATGTTCTCTGGGTAATGGTTTGGTCATGATGTCAGCTGTCATCTCACTGGTGTGACAATAGTGTAGACTGATGACCCCTTCTTTCGCCAACTCTCGCACGTTGTGGTATTTCGTTGCGATGTGCTTGGTGCGTGACTGAACCTTGTCATTCTGTGACATTCGGATGCAGCTCTGATTATCTTCCATTATCTGGATTGGTCTCTTTTCAGCTATTCCAAAATCCAGCAAAAGTTTTTCAATCCACATCAGTTCTCTGCACGCTTCCGATACGGCCACGTATTCAGCTTCTGTAGAAGACAGACTCACAATACTTTGTTTATGACTGGCCCATGAAATTTGTACATTTCCATACATAAACACATATCCACTTGTGGATTTATAATCAGAATGATCCCCTGCCCAATCTGAATCACAGTAACATATTAGTTTTGGATTACTATTGGCTGAAATCTTTAATTTACAATCAATGGTACCCTTTAAATACCTTACCATCCTTTTAACTGCAGTCCAATCTGATTTGGTAGGTGAGCTGACCCTTCTGCTCAAAATTCCTACTGCATTTGCTATATCAGCCCTGTATGTGGTAGCTAGATATAAAAGCTTACCTATGGCTGATCTATATTGGATGTTATCTGGTAAAGGTTCTCTTACTGTTTCATCCTTCAGAAAATCAGTGATCATGGGAGTGCTTACAACTTGGGCATCTTGCATACCTAAACTTTCAATAAGCTCATTTATTTTCTGCTTCTGGCTTAGAAGATAAGAACCATCATTTTGTTTCTCAATTTCTATACCAAGATAGTATGACACATTACCAAGTTCTTTTATCTCAACATTGAGGTTTAAACATTTTACAATGTCCTTGTACTCTTGCTCACTTTTGCTTGCAATGAGCAGATCATCAACAAAAGCTAAAATGTATGCATATTGTCCATTTGTGCACCTAGTGTACAAACATTTATCTGCTTCACCTTGCTTAAATCCTAAATTTGTCAATATTTCATGCAATTTTTCATTCCAACATTCTGCACTTTGCTTTAATCCATAAAGACCTTTGTTTAATTTACACACTAGCTGTCTTTGTTTTGTATTTATGAAACCTGTTGGTTGTTCCATGTACAAATCTTCAGTTATTTCTCCATGAAGAAACGCTGTTTTCACATCAATGTGGTTGACTTGCATGCCTTTTGAGACTGCAATGCTCAGAAGTGTTCTTATTGTCGTGTGTTTCACTACAGGTGCAAACACTTCATCAAAATCTTCTCCATATTTTTGAAGATATCCCTTTGCCACTAATCTGGCTTTATACCTTTCCACTTTTCCTTGTGCATTCCTTTTTAACTTGAATACCCATTTGCATCCTATAGCTTTCTTGCCAGGAGGTAATTTTGTAAGAATCCAAGTATTATTTTTATCCAATGCATCAATTTCTTCTTGTGCAGCTTTATGCCATTCAGCAGCTTCTTCTGCTGGCATTTTCTCAATCTCATCCCATGTTAAGGGCTCTTGAGCTTCTGCTGACTTTGTTAGGTAAGACAGTCTTGGGGGTGGAACACCTTTGTTTTCCCTGGATGAGCGTCTGACAACAGGTTGGTCTGACCTTTCCGCATCCTCTAAATCTGAGAGTCCTTCTCCAATTGATTCCCCTTCTCCAACTGTACTGTCTTCTTCAATGATCCTTTCTGTGTCTGCTTCCTCTGTCTGTTCCTCGTTAGATACAGGTGAGTTGCTTTCAGACATCTGCCTTGGTATGGCATTTATATACACTGGCATGTCTATTATGGTTCTAGTTTCATATTCTGGATGATAAGGCTCATCTGGGATAATCCAGCCTTTATCAACCCTTTTGTTTTCATCAAAATATGTAACATGTCTTATGCCAACAATGCCAGTTTTCAGATTCAAAATTCTATATCCTTTGTGTCCTGGAGCATAGCCAACTAAAATGCCCCTTTCTGTTGTGGAATCCAGCTTATGCCTTCTTTGCTTTGGTATATGAGCATATGCTGTACTTCCAAATGTTCTTATGTGTGACAGGTTTGGCTTCCTACCATGCCATGTCTCATGTGGTGTGCGCTCAGCGCCTTTAGTTGGCATTCTGTTTTGTAGGTACACTGCTGTGAGAATGGCTTCCCCCCATAGTCTTTTAGGGAGATTGCTATCTGACAGCATACATCTGGTCATTTCCACAAGTGACCTAAATTTTCTCTCTGCAACAGAATTTTGCTCTGGTGTATAAGCTACTGTTGTGATATGTTGAATGCCTTCTTGTTCTAGAAATGTGCGCATGCTTTGCGAAGTGAACTCACCACCATTGTCGGTCTGAAGAACCTTTGGTTTTCTTTCAAATTTATTGCTCACCATGGCTACGTATTTCTTCAGCATGTCTGTGACTTGACTTTTTTCTTTCAGCAAATAGGCCACACAATATCTAGAGAAATCATCCAAGAATATTAGCACAAATCTGTTATTTCCCAATGATGGGATATTAAACGGTCCACATAAGTCACTGTGTATTAAGTCCAGCACTTTATTACTCCTATTTCCTGTGTATGCAGGAAATGAGGGTCTCACTCCTTTTTTGAGTAACACAGTCTATGCATTTCTCCATTTTACCAGCATCTGCACTTATCTGAATGCCGGTGGCCAGTTGCTTACTGTAAAGATCCTGGATCACCTTAGAATCACGATGTCCCAGGCGGCGGTGCCAGATTTCCAGACTACATTTACCATCATTCTTCCTTACTTGCGCCATATGTGAGGCTTCACCTGAAATGCTCAGTTTATAAACATCATTATGCATAAAAGCTTCAGCATACACTTCATCATTTTTAGAGATTGTGCACTTACTGTTTTCAAAATGAATCACAAATCCCTTCTTATCTAATGTAGATACACTAAGCATATTGCAAACTGCTTGGGGAATATACAAGACATCACTTACAGGAATTTCTTTAACTTCATTAGACACTTTGCATTTTAAGAATCCAATACCTTTTGCTTGGATCTTAGCAGTCCCTGCGTTTGCAGTTTTAAGAATACCTTCCTCTGGACACATTTCCTGAAAGAAATCTTTACAATTGGTTAAATGGCATGTGCTCCCCGAATCCAAAATCCAAGTACTTTCATTTGAATTATTATTTACCATAGTCAAAGATTTTTCTGCCATTAGAAAGCCCTTGTGTTTATCTTTGTCCTTCATACATTTCCTGGTTTGAAAATTCTTTAGTTCCATTGGCTTAGGTGAGCTAGAGGGAGTGTTTTGTGTTTCCTTACACCATTTAGATACATGTCCCTCCTTTCCACATGAGTAGCAAATCAGCTTGCCCTTGGGTGGAGTTTTCCCATAGCTCCGCCTTCCTCTGTTCTTTGCCAAGAAATTTGTTTCATTTCTCTCTGACTTGCTTTGAGAACACATCTCCTCAGAATCATTTATTATGCATTCCTGCCTTAGTTTTGATGTTGCCTGTTCAAAAGATTGCCCTTCAATGGCCTCATTTACAGACCTAAAAACATCAAACTTCTTTGATAGTGAGGTAAAAGAAATGCTCTTTTCAATGCATCACACATGGGAATTCCAGAAAGTTCTAGCTTTTGAAATGAAGACATAAGATGCATAATGTGATCATTACATTTACTTTTATCCCTTAATTTGGTTTCATTCAATTCTGCCAACCAAATTGGTTGCTGCTTTGCATATGTAGTTGCATACATAGTTCTCAGTTTATATAAAATGTCCTTTGGTGTATCTTTTCCCTCCACTAATATGGCTTGTTTCTCTGAGAGAGCTTCCAAAAGCATGCACTTCACATAATAGTTTGCATTGTCCCATTCAGCCATATTTTCAGCTGTTCTGTCTTGGTCTAAGCATATATTTAATCCTTTTGCTCGAAGGAGACATATGAATCTTAGTTCCCACTGCTGATAATTAAACTCAGTTAATCTAGGCACCTTGAGAGAATAGAAAAATGGTGAATTTCTTCCCTCAGCCATTTTCTTAGCCTTCTGTCTGCTGTGTGGGGGGAGAGAGAGACAGACTGAATCTTTCCTTTAAAACTTAAGAGAAAAATGTGGCCTTTTTTTTCTGCCTGGTAATATTTCTCTTCTTTTTCAATTCCTGGACCCTGGGCCCATAACCCTTTTGTTGGATTATTTGTAGTAAATAATTAGCAGATCTTAGTACACACAGCTTCAGTTTTAGAAATGTTAATTTCTTTCTTCATCTCTCTCTCATTCACCCCTGAATAATTCACTGCTGAGTCACTTTAAAGTTGAAGTAACAAAACATCTGTTTACTCACAGTTTGTAGTTTGATTATAATCAGACAGGCTTATATATACATATTACTATATATTTGTATTATCAGCTCCTTCCATGTGCTTAGATGGTAATGGATGCTCACACCACCATAGATCCTCTCAGGTTAGGAGAGATCATGAGCTCCATGTGCTCCATGTGCTGCATGTGCTGCATCTAACCCCCACAGGAAGTTGCATAGCTGTGTGACCTCTCTAAGTAATTCACAT
Organism: Microcaecilia unicolor; assembly: GCF_901765095.1. Taxonomy (NCBI): domain Eukaryota; kingdom Metazoa; phylum Chordata; class Amphibia; order Gymnophiona; family Siphonopidae; genus Microcaecilia; species Microcaecilia unicolor. The sequence continues at coordinate 245,363,382 of NC_044036.1, forward strand.
CAGAGGTCACAGAGTAATCACAGAGAAATAATAGGTGACAGGCAATGCATGTAAAAATACAATACATTCCAACAGGCTATGCTCTGCTGGAGCCAGTCAAAAGCTTGTCCCTTGCTTTTGCTGGGGAGCCGAGAGACCTTGCTGAGGCGCACGCTGCTGACGAGAGCGAGCGCGCTGGGGCTTAGCCTGGGCCGCAGGCTGTCGAGAAGGAGGATTGTACCTACGCTTACCAGAAGAGTAGGGAACAGTCTTCCTTCCCCCATAAAAACGTCTACCTGTGGAGGTAGAAGCTGAAGGCTGCCGGCGGGAGAACTTGTCAAAAGCGGTATCCCGCTGGTGGAGCTGCTCTACCACCTGTTCGACCTTCTCTCCAAAAATATTGTCCGCACGGCAAGGCGAGTCCGCAATCCGCTGCTGGATCCTATTCTCCAGGTCGGAGGCACGCAGCCATGAGAGTCTGCGCATCACCACACCTTGAGCAGCGGCCCTGGACGCAACATCAAAGGTATCATATACCCCTCTGGCCAGGAATTTTCTGCACGCCTTCAGCTGCCTGACCACCTCCTGAAATGGCTTGGCTTACTCAGGAGGGAGCTTGTCCACCAAGCCCACCAACTGCCGCACATTGTTCCGCATGTGTATGCTGGTGTAGAGCTGGTAAGACTGAATTTTGGCCACGAGCATAGAGGAATGGTAGGCCTTCCTCCCAAAGGAGTCTAAGGTTCTAGAGTCCTTGCCCAGGGGCGCCGAAGCATGCTCCCTAGAACTCTTAGCCTTCTTTAGGGCCAAATCCACAACTCCAGAGTCGTGAGGCAACTGAGTGCGCATCAGCTCTGGGTCCCCATGGATCCGGTACTGGGACTCGATCTTCTTGGGAATGTGGGGATTACTTAGAGGCTTGGTCCAGTTCGCCAGCAATGTCTTTTTTAGGACATGATGCATGGGTACTGTGGACGCTTCCTTAGGTGGAGAAGGATAGTCCAGGAGCTCAAACATTTCAGCCCTGGGCTCGTCCTCCACAACCACCGGGAAGGGGATGGCCGTAGACATCTTCCGGACAAAGGCCACAAACGACAGACTCTCGGGAGGAGAAAGCTGCCTTTCAGGGGAGGGAGTAGGATCAGAAGGAAGGCCATCAGACTCCTCGTCAGAGAAATATCTGATGTCCTCCTCCTCCTCCCACGAGGCCTCACCATCGGTATCAGACACAAGTTCATGAACCTGTGTCTGAAGCCGTGCCCGGCTCGACTCCGTGGAAACACGGCCACGGTGTGAGCGTCGAGAGGTAGACTCCCTCGCCCGCACCGGCGAAGCTCCCTCCGCCGACTGGGAGCCTTCCTGGGAGGCGACCGCAGTCGGTACCGCAAGCGGCACCGATGTCGGAGACCTCACCCCGGGCAAGGGGCCAGCCGGCGCCTCACTCGACGGTACCGGTGGCGCAAGCACCCCCGGTACCGGAGGGGAAGGGCGCAACAGCTCTCCCAGGATCTCTGGGAGAACGGCCCGGAGACTCTCGTGCAGGGCAGCTGTGGAGAAAGACATGGAAGCCGATGCAGGTGTCGAAGTCAGAGTCTGTTCCGGGCATGGAGGCTGTTCCGAGCTGTCCAAGGCGGGGCGCATCGACACCTCCTGAACAGAGGGTGAGCGGTCCTCCCGGTGCCGATGCCTACTGGGTGCCGACTCCCTCGGCGACCCAGAGCTCTCGGTACCGACGCGGGAAGGAGACCGGTGTCGATGATTCTTTGACTTTTTCAAACGAAGCATGTCACCAGAGCTTCCCGGTACCGACAAGGAGGACGTAGAATCCAGCCGTCGCTTCCTCGGGGCCGAGGCCGAAGAAGGTCGGTCTCGGGGGGGCTGTACCGCAGGAGCCCTCAGGGTAGGGGGAGACCCACCCGAAGGCTCACCGCCACCAGCAGGGGAATGGACAGCCCTCACCTGCACTCCAGTCGAAGCACCACCGTCCGACGACATCAGCACTAGTGGAGGTCCCGGTACCACCGACGCTGACGTAGCCTTCCGATGTCTCGGCCCCGACGATGCAGAGGGTCGATGCCTTGATGCAATCGATACAGTCGCGGCCGAGGGCGGAGGTCTTGACGCTGTCGACGTCGATGCACTCGATACTCCCTGTGCCGATGCCGACGAACAGCCCGAGAACAACACGTTCCACTGGGCCAATCTCGCTACCTGAGTCCTTTTTTGTAAAAGGGCGCAAAGACTACAGGCCTGCGGGCGGTGCCCAGCCCCCAGACACTGAAGACACGACGCGTGCCTATCAGTGAGCGAGATTACCTGGGCGCACTGGGTGCACTTCTTGAAGCCGCTGGGAGACTTCGATGGCATGGGCTGAAAAATCACGCGGCAAAATCAAAACTCGTAATTGCGGTAAGGCACCAAAAAGGGAGGGAGAAAAAACTCGACCCGAGGCCTCAAAAGGGCCTACCCCGAAAACGAAAGAAAACTTAACGGGGCAAAAACTGGAAATACAGGAAGGGGAAAAAGACCGAAAGGCCCTTCTCCGAAATCCCTTTTTTTTTTTTTTTAGAAGCGAAAGTCAAAAGACGCGCGAGGGTCAACTTAAGGGGCGTAAACGGCGCAAACACGACTGTACCGAGCGCGGACAAAAGAAGACTGGCGAACACGAGCCGGTTCGGGCGGGAAGACGGCCGCGCATGCGCGGTGCGCAGGGGCGCGCGAGGACTAGCAAAGGCCTTTGCCAGTGAAGTTTCCGATTGGAGGGGCTGCCGTGGACGTCACCCATCAGTGAGAACAAGCAGCCTGCTTGTCCTCGGAGAATAGTATAGTAATAGTAGTTGCTACCAATCCCAGGGCAAGAAGTTGCTTTCCTCATGTCTATCTCAATAACGGACTATGGACTTTTCTTCCAGGAACTTGTCCAAACCTTTTTTTTGTAACAATAATTTTTATTCAATTTCTACAGTTTAGTACAAACACATCCGAGAAATTGGTACACATTAATAATCCATTCCCTCCGCCCCACTCCACCCCCTGCTGTGTGAAGAGGCATCCCTGTTGAAACCCTATGTCCACTCAGTTTAAAATCCTACTGCGGGCTAAAGTGTGGATCAAAATTGTTCCCAACATCTTTGAAATCTCTGTTCTTTAGTTGAAGATGTGTCTTTGATACTGAAGCGCTCCAGAGAGAGTAGGGTAAGCATTTGTGACCTCCAGTTCTGAAGTGTCGGAGGAGTAGCTTCCCTCCAATGGAGCAGAACAGACTTCTTTCCTAGTATCACTCCTCAACAGAGAAAATCCTGGAGTCCAGGGACTTTCGGCACAGACAAACCATAGTCTTTAAACATCACCAGTGGAAATAATTGAAAGGTCCGGCTCCACTGTGTCTGAATCTCCTGCCTTATTGCTTTCCAAAATTTGATCAGCAACATTTAGGATAAGCTGCTGTGTTCGCAAATGTTGCTCGCCAAGTTCGTTGAGGGGGGATGTAGAGAACAAATTTATATTGCAACTCCCACATGATTGCACTTGTCAACCAACAAAGAGGTTTTTTTTCCCTGTGATGAGTTCTCCAAGTTTCGCTGACCACTGGGCTGCCAAGCTGTCAAAGTCGAAATCCTCCTTGGAATACTTCAGATATCTTTGATGATAAGTCAGAGATACTCGATTTTGTGACTTAAGTTTTAAAGACTCATTCAAAGTGTCTTGCTCATCCCCACTTAGCTCCGTCCAAGGCAGACTGCTCACATAGTGATGCAATTGAAGGTATGCAAAGTAATCCAACTTTGGCAGCGAGTATCGATTACTTATATCTTCAAATGATTGCAGATGACTTTCGTTCGTAATTAATTGAAACAAATGTCGCACTCCCATAGTTCTCCAACACACAAAAATTGGGAATCAGTGCCTGGAGAAAAGTTAGGATTGCTATGGAGATATGGGAGAGATATGGGGTTACTGTAGCAGAAAAGTGATGCCTCCTATACAGCCATCTCCATGCCGCCCTCACTACATTCACAAATATGTTTCAATGTAAGTTAGCTGGGGCATGCCCTGGGACAGTGTACATTTACCAACTAAAGTGAGTGTTTGAATGCATATTGGTTTCCAAAAAGGCCACGGAAAAGTCCCCTGTGCCCCGGTACCAGTCATTTAAATGTCTCATAATGCAAGCCACATTCAGATACCTCATAATTAGTAAACCCAATCCTCTATGCAGCCTGGTCTTCTGCAACACCAATATAAGCAGCCTTTGCACATCTTACATAAGTATTGCCATACTGCCATCCTGTTTCTGACAGTGGCCAATCCAGGTCACAAATACCTGGCAAGATCCCGAAAAAGTTCAATACATTTAGTGCTGCTTACCCCTCAGTCATCTAGTGGTCCAACTGATTATTTTGCCGGCTTCCTGCTTTTAATATATCTAAAAAAAAATTTTCTATGTGCTTTTGCCTCCAACGCAATCTTTTTTTCAAAGTCCTTCCTTGCCAGAGGTAGTCCTCTAGGATTTGCGTTAGAGCATATTCCTCCTTCCCTCTCAAATACAATGGCAACATCTGTAACACATACAACCATTTTGGAGCCAGAACCATATTATACAAAGCAATGCATCCCATGAGTGATAATGGGTATGCTTGCCACAATTCCAATGTGTGTTTAGTAGTAGACAGCTATGGTTTGATATTAATAGCACATAGGGCTGTCAGATCATTCAGAATGAGCACCTCTAAATATTTAATATGACTTTCCACCCAACTAAAGGGGAACTCGCCCTGCCACGAGTGACACAGCTCTGGTGTAGAGGGAATGACTTGGGATTTGGTCATATTAAATTTGAAGCCAGAGACATGCCCATACTGTTCCAAATGGGTAAGGAGGTATGGAATTGACATCTGTGGTTGTGTGATTGTCAACCTTATGCTGTCTGCAAAGGCTAGCACTTTAAATTGCCTCCCTCGAATCTCCACCTCCCCAGGCACTCCGCCCTTTGAAGCCCACAGAGAAAGGGCTCCAAAGTTAAAATGAAGAGCAAAGGAGACAAAGGGCAGCCCTGTTGAGTTCCATGATGGATGGGGAAGGCCTCAATAACAGCCCCTTTTACTAGGAAAGCCACTCTTGGGTTAGTATACATCACTTCCACTGCTCTCAAGAATCACCAAGTGATTCCAACGTAGGACAAAATAGCAAATAAGAATGGCCAAGAAACCCTAAAAAAGGCTCACTGTGCATCTAAGCTGGTCATCAACATGGGTATATATTGCCACTGGCTATAAGAAAGTTATAAGCAATTTCCTAATGTTGAGCACTGACTGCCTGCCCCTCACAAAACCAACTTGATCTGTGTGTATGACCTCAGGGAGACAACGCCAGTCTGGAGACCAAAATCAGGGAGAGGATTTTTATGTCCACATTGATAAGTCAAATAGGACAGTAACTCCCTGGGTCATTTCCTGATCTGTCAGGTTTGGGTATAAGACTTATCAATTCTGTATTCTTGTATGGGGAGAAGTGCAAGGCCTCTACTACAGCTTCAAAATAACTAATTAATGGTCCCTCCAGCTGTGGTTGTAGTAGCTTGTAATACTCTCCTATGTAGCCATGTGGGTCAAGTGCCGACAACCTCTTTAGGGTTTTTATTGTTATCTGCACTTCTTTGGCTGAAGTAGGTTCATTGAGTGCTTCTCTAGCCTCTTGAGTGAACTTAGGCATGCCTAATTTCTTAAGATAATCACAAATGTGGTTAGTGTTTTCTATTGAAGTGGAATCCTTAGCATATATACCTCTAAAGTGAACCACAAACACCTCCGCTATCTCCTCCTTCTCAGAGACTACCTCCCCTGTTGGGGTCTGAATTGAGGGGATCTATCTCTGGCCTTCCCAAGCTTGCAATATCCTGGCAAGTAATCTACCAGCTCTGTTCCCAAATCTGTGGAATGTATGTGCTCGATGTTGCAGCCACTTATGCATGCACTCATGAATAAATGAATTCAGTGCAATTCTTGTGGCCTGCATAGCTTCAAATATTGAAGGCATTGGATGGGCAATGTATATTCAACAAGCTGCTTTTAGCATACATTCCAAGTCAATTATTTCTTGCACTAATCACTTTTTCCTAGCGCTCACAAATGCAATTATGGCACCTCTCATCACTGCCTTTCCCACGGGCCAAAAGAACTCTGGATCGGAAACATACAAGTGATTATTATTTTCATTGTCCATTGATCTCTTAAATAGGCTAGAAACTCAGGAAAAGAAAACAGGTATGAAGGAAATCTCCATCCCTGTTTTTGAAAAATGTGTTCCCTCTAGGTCTATCCAAATCAGCGTGTGATGTGACAAGGCAAGCCCCAGAGATTCCCCAGTGAAGCAGTTGAGCCCAGAACTACAGGTCCCAGAAGTCCTTGCAAGAATGAGAGACGAGAGTAGTCCTAAAAAGGTGGAATGGATTCCCAGCCCCAGCAGGGGGAGCAATGGCTCGAGGCAGGGTGAGCCTGTTACTCCCTTCCCCGCTAGAGGGAGAGGGAAGGATGAAGCTCAGTTTCCCTGGCTTCGCCATCAGTATATAATTCCCCCCAGCTGTGAGAAGGGCAGAGCAGATTTCCTGGAGGCTCTCAATCACCATGAGAGAGGGGAGACGAATGGAGAGGTTCCATGGAGTATGTGGAGGAAGGAAGTAGCCTGCCACTAGAGCTGCCCAAGGGAGAGGAGCCAGCTACCATGGAGTGGGAGAATTCAAAGGTTGCCCTGCCCAACACTTGAAGGCAGTGGAGGAGGCCACAGCGGGCGTGGTGCTGAGAGGTGGGAGAAACTGCCAACCTTGCTCCTTACAGGGCTCCCTCTGTGCTGTGAAAAGGCAGGTGATTTGTGGTATTCATTTGGTTTGATGTGCAAAGACTGTCCATGAACATTTGTTCTGAACTGTTGTGCTATATTAGAAGTGTGCTGAACTCTTACTAAACCCTTCTGAAGGAGGGGAAAGGGAAAGCTAATGCCCTAATAGAAGACCTGAGGTCTTGAGGAGCTGAGCATTTGCTGAGAGATTTTGAGACCTAGACTGTACCTTTTTCCTTTTGGGACTGTACCTTTTTCTTTTTAAGACTATATTAAGAGGGCTGTACCTTTTTATTGTGAAGAATATAATTTATGATTTTTGGTATGAAATTGCCTTGATAATAAAATACTTTGGCCCTGAGTCCCAGTATAAGCAGTATTCTGTCCTGGAACCCTGGGAGCCCTGCAGGCTTGCTGGCTCCACCCAAGAGGAGGAAGTGGACCCCCCCCCCCCCCCTTGGGGCCTATGACAGCTTTTGTTACTTGAGCAATCCACTACTCACCAATATATAGTCTAAGTGTGACAGGGTGTGATGGGCCTGCAAAGTGTGTGTGTAGTCTCTTTCATCTGGGTGAAAGAGCCTCCAAGGATCCAACAATCCCAATTTCCGACTAAATAAAGCCAGCTCCCCTGTTCCTCCCCCAATACTAGCAAAGTACCCTGAATATCTAAGAGTGTGTCCATTACCCCATTGAAATCTCCTGCAATTATCAATGGCATGTTTGCATATTTCTGACAGATTTGTAACAGTTGTTTATAAAAGGAGCGATTATGGGGAGCTGGCATGTAAAGGCTCACCAAAATCAATTCTCTACCTTGCAAATTAAGATGTACTCCCACATAATGACCATGGACATCTTGGAAAATTTGCTTTGCTGTGCATTTAACTGTCTTTCTCACTAAAATAGCTACACCCTCTTTGTGGCCCTCCAATGGAGAAAACAAAATACATCTCCCACCCACTGGCACTTTAATTTCTGATGCTCCTTGTAGGACAAGCTGGTCTCTTGGAGAGAAACCACATCTGCCTTATGTCTATTTAGGGCTCCTGGAATTTTTGCCCGCTTAATGGGTGATCCTATGCCACAGTCATTCCACGAAACAATGTGTATTGCCTGGTGTCATGTTACACCCTTTACATGATACAAGTGGTTGTTGAATTCCTTGCATTAAATTTTAACTGCCAGACCCTTGACTATTCTTCCAACATCCTTTCTCATGGTTTTTACTTCCTCCAGGGTATCCACTCTATTTGCTATCTTCGTGTCATCTGCAAAAGGGCAAGCTTTTCCTTCTAACCCTTCAGTAATGTCTCTCACAAATATATTACACAGAATTGGCCCCAGCACCTACCCTTGAGGCACTCCACTGCTCACCTTCCTTTCCTCCGAGTGAATTCCATTTACTTCTATCCTCTGTTGCCTGTCGGTCAACCAGTTTCCAATCCAGTTCACAACTTTGGGTCCTAAGTTCAGCCCCCTCAGTTTATTCATGAGTCTTCCGTGAGGGACCACATCTAAAAGTAGATTACATCTAGCGAATGTCCTTCATCCAGTTCTTTGGTCACCCAGTCAAAGAAGTCAATCAGATTTGTTTGGCAGGATTTTCCTTCAGTAAAGCCATGTTACCTTGGATCCTGTAACCCTTTGGCTTCCAGAAAGTTAACCATCTTTTCCTTCAGAAATGGCAGTGTTAATGTTGAGGACTGTTAGAAGATTTATCCAGCAGTGATCTATGTGTTGAGAACTGGTGTGGCTGAGCTGGAGAACTATACAGGTTTAGCTGCAGGAAAGGTATTGTTTGTAAGTATGGATGTATTACTTGTGTGCATGGATCAGAGCTCTGTAGAATGGTTGTGGAGTGAGAGATTGATGATTATTATTATTTTCTTGGTTTAAAAAAAAAGGATTAGAAGTCTGTGTCTTTGAAAAGAGAGTTTATTTTTGCAATGTTTGAAGATGTGGCATGTAGGGCTTGGAACCTTCACGTGCATGAGCCTGGTAGAACGTGTGATGTCACCAGGAAAAATTCAGTTGTAGGAGACACTTGGAAAACCTGAAGAGAGACAGAAGCAAGTGTGGCTACAGTCTGAGTTTTAGATAAAATTAAGAGGAAAAAAGGTCATAGGTCTCTAGTTTCAGGATTTTTAGTAGTTTGGGAAGCTGAGGGGCATTTTCGAAAGGGACGTCCAAGTTTTGATGAGGATGTCCTCGCAAAATGTTCTGATCCAGGGGCGGAGAAACCCATATTTTCGAAACAAGATGGATGTCCATCTTTTGTTTCAATAATACGGTCAGGGATGTCCAAATCCTTAGATTTGGTCGTCCCTAAACTTAGTCGTTTTTGATTTTTGGCGATAATCAAAACCAAGGATGTCCATGTCAGAAACGACCAAATGCAAGCCATTTGGTTGTGGGAGGAGCCATCATTTCTAGTGCACTGGTCCCCCTGACATGCCAGGACACCAACCGAGCACCCTAGGGGGCACTGCAGAGGACTTCATAAATTGCTCCCAGGTACATAGCTCCCTTACCTTGTGTGCTGAGCCCCCCAAAACCCACTACTCACAACTGTACACCTCTACCATAGCCCTTACGGGTGAAGGGGAGCACCTAGTTGTGGGTACAGTGGGTTTCTGGTGGGTTTTGGAGGGCTTACTGTTTCTTCCACAAACGTAACAGGTGGGGGGGTATGGGCCTGGGTCCGCCTGCCTGAAGTGCACTGCACCCACTAAAACTGCTCCAGGGACCTGCATACTGCTGTGATGGAGCTGAGTATGACATCTGAGGCTGGCAATCAATATTTTGAAAGATATATTTTTTGAGGGTGGGAGGGGGTTAGTGACCACTGGGGGAGTAAGGGGAGGTTATCCCCGATTCTGTCCGGTGGTCATCTGGTCATTTCGGGCACCTTTTTGTGCCTTGGTCGTAAGAAAAACATGACCAGGTAAAGTCGTCTAAGTGTTCGTCAGGGACATCTTTGTTTCTTTTGATTATGGGTCGAGGGCACCCAAGTGTTAGGCACGCCCAAGTCCCGCCTTCACTACGCCTCCGATACGCCCCCTTGAACTTTCGCCGTCCCTATGACGGAAAGCAGTTGGGGACATCTAAAATCGGCTTTCGATTATACCGATTTGGACAACCCTGTGAGGACGTCCATCTTCATTTATGTCGAAAGATGGGCGTCCTTCTCTTTCAAAAATGAGCCCATAAGGGTACTGTTTTAGTGAGAAAGGGGAAAGAAAACTTCTCTTTGCAGGGGATGAGAAAAACGTTGGAAACTAGAAAATTATTCCAGTTGATGTCAGAGCTCTGAAAAGAGTTTGAAGAACTGGGGATTTCAGAGAAACAATATTCTCCTGAAGGATATGACAGGTGATTATTAAAGAAAGTTTATTAATTTCATGATTCATTTTTAAAAGAAACTGGTGTTTAGAGAGGCTGGGTTTAAAGAAAAGAGAGCCTTTTAAAAACCTGATTCAGGGAAGAGTAACTTCAGGGCAAAACTGTTTTATTTTTAAATTAATTTCTGATTATTTTCCTGAGTTTCTTGGGAGAAAGGGAAAATCAGAGCTGAGAAACAGTTTAGAATGTTTAGTGCTGCACTGGAACTAAAGAGGCAGCTTGGAATTTGAGCAGTGCTGGAAGCTGCTTAGAGACTGACAAAATCTGAGACTTGCCATGTTGTAGAATCTATGATTTCTTAAGCAGAAAAAGGGTTTGTGTGCTGCACTGTTGTGATTAGCATTGCTGAGAGTGAACTGTTCTGTGCATTAAATGACTTTATGGGATTTTGGGACATTAGCGTAGGGACAAATTATTTTTTATTTTCTGAATTTGTCAGTATTCATGGCTTTTCTACCAAAGAAGATACTGATTCAGCTGCACACACAGGGAGTCAGGGTCTTCCTTCTTTGATTTTGTTGAGAAGGTTAGTAGGTCCTGAGGATACCCTAAAGAAGAGATTCCAAGGACAGGATCTGGAGACTGGACCAGCTGCTGAGAACCTAAGGTACCCACCGCAAGAAAGCGCTAGAGCCGGTGAAGTTTTAAAAAAATATATTTTTATTTTTTTTGGTGTGCACACTCAGTTTTCTTTTTAAATGCAAATGTCAATGTTGGTGGCATTTTAAATGGACATTGGGCCAGGGCAGAGCAATACTCATGTAAAAAACTGAAGTAGCACATTCCTGCCAGAAATAGAAAGGCTGCTTAAGATAATTTAATTTTGAAGACTCTCGTTGAAGTAAAGCTATTTATCAGAGTTCAAAGGGTCTGTAAAGAAAAGTTTTAGTAATACATACATGCAAACCTAGAAAAAAATTAAAAGAATAATTTAAAAAGTACTTACCTGATGTTTTGATCAGATGATCTGCAAGAGAAAGAACAATTGTTGACTTAAATAAATACTGCACTTTAGAAAACTCAGTTGGGTTTTAAATGTCTTTGAGTTTTAGGAATTTTAAGATGACTTTTAAAATGTAAAAATGCACTTTAATTAATGGTTTTAGCTCACTATTTTAAAGCTGTTTAGGATATTTATTTTTTTAAACATTTATGTGCAATAAAAACTTGACGTACCTGTAAAGCCTGTAGAAGCCTTTTATTGCCTGTTGCTTGCATGGAGGTCTCACTCACTCTGGTAAATCAACACTGGTTGATATTTTTAGCGGCAGTAGTGACAGGGGTGGAAGTGTTTCTTTTCAGGGGAACCATCTTACCCCTGGTGCTGTGACCAATAGCAAGTTTTGTTATTGTTTTGAAACTAAGCAGCGCTGAAACCTAGGGGGCGCTACACTCTCATGAAAGAGGTACAAGAACTAAGAGAGGAGGTGGCAAGACTAAGAAGCATCTGTGACAACCAGAAATTCATCCCAGAGACGCATGTTGAAACAGTGGGGATCTCCAGCAAAGGGACAGACGATCTTGTGCAGAAAGAGGACAGCTGTATACAGGTCACCAGATCCTGCAAATTCTACCCCCTAACTCCATCTTCTGTACAACTGAAGAAGCAGTTCACAGCTCTGGAGGCTGAAGAAATTAAAACATCTCAGGAACAGGAGGAAACAACAATCAAACATTCCAAAGCCGCTGGATCAGTGGCCAATAAGAAGCGAAAGGTAGTGGTGGTTGGTTATTCTCTCTTGTGGGGTACTGAGGCGCCCATCTGCAGACCACACAGAGGTGTGCTGTCTGCCCGATTCCAAGATTCAAAATGTAGCTTAAAGATTGCCTAGATTCCTTAAGCCTACTGACAACTATCCTATGCTGGCTCATCCATGTTGGCACAAATGATATCAAACATGAATTCATGGCTCTGGGCCATAAGGTGAAGCACCTACCTGTTCAGGTGGTGTTCTCATCGATCCTTCCTGTTGAAGGTAAAGGCCGACTGAGGGAAGCTCGCATCCTGGAGCTAAATGTGTGGCTGGTGCCAATGTGAGTGCTTTGGTTTCCTGGACCTCAGGATGATTTTCCACGAGCTACTGAGAGGTGATGGTGTTCATCTTTGAAGGAAGCGACAAAGTGTCTTCAATACCGGACTGGCTTTAAACTAAAGAGGGCTTTAAACTAAATTTGCTGGAGATGGGTGAGAAAAGCCCCATAGTCATTATTAACCCTTCTTGAGAAAAACCAATACAGAGCAAAGTCTTTTGGGAAAAAAAAAAGTCATAAACCTGAAATGTAGAGATGGAGTAACAAAAGCCATAAAGAAATCAGAGAATGAAACTGTAAATCCACAAGACTGTGCCTCTCAGTGCTCTCACACCTGAAAAATTAGCACTAGAGCTTCTAGAAGTTATAGGAGTGGAGAAGCCATTCCAGCAAGTCCGCTATGGGCTGTATTGCTCTTACATGTTTTCTGCTCTTTCCAGGGTGTCCACTCAGTTATAAATCTTGGTATCATCCTCAAAAAGGGAAATCTTACCTTCTAACCCTTCAGCAAAGTTGCTTACAAATATATTGAACAGAATCATTGTCAGCACCGATCCTTGAGGCACTCCACTACTCACCTTACTTTCTTCTGAGAGAATTCCATTAACCACCATCCTCTGGCATCTGTCTGTCAACCAATTCCTAATCCAGTTCAGCACTTTGGGTCCTAACTTCAGCCTGTCAAGTTTAATCATGAGTCTCCTATGAGGAATTGTGTCAAAGGCTTTGCTGAAATCTATGTAGCTCATGGCCTCGATCCAATTTTTTGGTCACCCAGTCAAAGAATTCAATCATATTCAGTTGGCACGATTTACCTTGGTAAAACCATGCTGTCTCGGATCTTGTAACCTATTGGCTTCCAGGAAATTCACTATCCTTTCCTTCAGCATCGCTTCCATTACTTTTCTAATAACCAAAGTGAGGCTAACCACATCCACTCTTCTCCAATCCCTTGGATCCTCTCCTGTCTCCGAGGATTAAACAAATCTTTAAGAGGACCCACCAGAACCTCTATGAGCTCCCTCAATATCTTGGGATGGATCCCATCCAGTCCCATGGCTTTGTCCACCTTCAAAATTTCAAGCTGTTCATAAGCACCCTCTTCCAATAACAGTGCTATATTCATTTCATGCTCGTATGCACCTTTGCCAGCCAATCATGGTCCTTCCCCGGATTTTCTTCCATGAATACAGAAGTATTTGTTAAGAACATTGCTTTTTCCTTTTCATTCTCCACATAGTAACATAGTAAATGATGGCAGAAAAAGACCTGCATGGTCCATCCAGTCTGCTACTTTTTGTGTATACCCTACTTTGATTTGTACCTGTCCTCTTCAGGCACAGACCGTATAAGTCTGCCCAGCACTATCCTCGCCTCCCACCACCGGCTGGCTCTGCCACCCAATCTCGGCTAAGCTCCTTAGGATCCATTCCTTCTGAATAGGATTCCTTTATGTTTATCCCACGCGTGTTTGAATTCTGTTACCGTTTTCATTTCCATGGTGGTTCACAGCATATTTCAGTCTCAAAATTCCATTTATAGCCTTCTTCCTTTCACTAATATACTTGAAAAAAATGCTTGTCTCCCCTCCTTACATTTCTAGCCATTTGTTCTTCCGCTTGCACTTTTGCCCTATGTGTATATCTCTTGTTTGTTTGTTTTTTTATTTAGTTTCATCTGGTATTCCTCTCTGTGTTCCTCTTCTTGAGTTTTTCTATATTTCATGAATGCCAACTCTTTTGCCTTTATTTTCTCAGCTACTTGCTTGGAGAACCATATCAGTTTCCTTTTTTTTGTTGTTTTTATTTACTCTCCTCACATAAAGGTCAGTAGCCTTATTTATAGCTCCTTTCAGCCTGGACCATTGTCTTTTCACTTCTCATATGTCATCCCAGCCCATCAGCTCTGTCTTCAGGTATACCATTTTACAAAAATCAGCATGTTTGAAATCCAGGACTTTTGTTTGTGGTCCTTGCATTCCTACTACATTTCAGTGGCAATCTCCTCTTCTGTTTAGTTTTGTGTTTATAATTTGTACCAAAGGTTTTAACCACTCCCCTAGCTCCTGAAAAGCTCTTTGTACCACAAGTGGGGTATTATTGGCCAGGTCATTTGTTCCCAGGTGGATAACAACATCAGTGTTAGACTCCTGCTGCATTCTTTTGTTACTAACAAGATCAATTACCTTAATTCAGTATGTTACGGGGTTACCCATAGGCAACTTCATCTTCTACAAAATATGGCAGAAAGGCTAAGAGCCTTTTCCTGGTTAAACCACACTGAGCAGGCTGAAGGGGATATGCAGTGGCACTGCCTGATTATCTCATCCGACTTTCCAGCTAGCGTTAGGGCAATTCATTGGTGGAGCCAGCCTTAACCAGTTAGTGGTGATATTTAATTCACTAGCCAGTTAAGCAAGAGGACAGGGGCGGCCCAAGGTAAGATGCTGCCGCCCCCTCCTCCTGGGCTGAGATACAACTGCCTGCCCCCCTCCCCAGGCCTAGATGCCACCACTCCTCCCATTCCTCCATTTTGTTCTGGAGTTTATCTTATTTTCTTCATGTGCCAAAAGCCACTAGCAGCAGGCACAATTCCCATGCGCTGCCCTACTGCTGGCACCGGCCTCTTCTCTACTGCAGCCGCCTCTAAGGAAACAGGAAGTTATATCAGATAAGATGTGGGTACCGGCGGCAGGGCATAGCATAGAAATTGTGCCTGCTGCCGCTGGCTTTTGGAGCCTGAAGAAAAGAAGGCAAATTCTGGAACAGGGTGGAGGAAGGAAGGGGGAGATGCCACTCCCCAAAAGAGTGCCGCCTGAGGCATAGCCTAATGGTCAGGCCGTCCCTAAAGAGGATAAACTTAATAAGGCTGGCCTAATTTTATCCACTGAGCTACCCAAGCACCAGTATGAATGTTGGCCAGTGCCCAGGTTCTGGTGCTGATAGTGGCTTAAAATTTGCTGACTGCTACTGGCTGGATATCAGCCAAATTAGTTTTAATTGAGAAGAGAGGGATCAGGGTTGGTGGTTTGATTTTTATTTTTTATTTATTTTTATTTATTACATTGGTAATTATTTTATTGTACTGACTTTGATGTTTACTTAATGAAAGGTGCTATAATAAATGTTGATAAATATTCTTAACAAAAATTTTATTTATTATTTTTATTTATTATTAGGATTTATTTACCGCCTTTTTGAGGGAGTTCACTCAAGGCGGTGATTACAAGAAAAATTGGAATGCAGAGTCAGTTCTGTTGTTGTTGGGTATTTTTTGGGTCTCTGTTAGTGTCTGCCTGTTTTGCTGTGAGAAGTTGCTAGACGCCGACCGAAACTGCCTTTTTCAATTTCAGCCAAAGTTGAAACTGCCACTGACACTGTCTGAAAGCTTTTGACTGAAATCTAAACTGCAGTTGAAATTCATCACCTGGTTTCAGCCAACGCTGAAAGCTAAACCTCAGGTTTGGTTATGAATGTGAACCAGTGAGGGCCGCTGGGCATAGTCAGAACTTGCAGTCTGTTTCCCTCTGCTAAACCCACAGTATCCAAGCCAGAATATTTTTTAAATAATGAAAGACCAACAATCTTTGACTGCGGAGATAGGGGATAAACTTACTGAACTGTTGGGTCTGGAGGCCCAACAAAGAGTACCGTTGAGATACTTTCACTCTTTTATAAGAGAATCTTTACCGAACTTTGACTTTTCCAAAATAATTGAACAATGGAATGCAGAACTGGGACTTAATCTACAGGAGGAGCACTTACACAGACAGTTGGTATCGGTGACTAAGTTTACAGAGAACGTAGCCTGGCAGGAATTGCAGCTAAAATTTTTGCTGAGGCTGTATATCTCACCGTATAGGGCCTGGAGAGCAACCATAGCAGACGTGGATTCCTGTCCAAAGTGTGGGGTTTCCGGAGCACACCTGGGGCACATGTTCTGGACGTGTCCCGGGGTGCAAAAATTTTGGAAGGACGTGGGACTACAAGTATCTAACTGTTGGTGCACAAGATGGAAGATAGCTCCAGGACAATTATTTGAGTCTTTTGCCAGTGCAGGGTGTATGCCAGCGAAAATGAAAGCCTTTTTAAAGCGCACTGTGCTGATGAGTAAGAGAACAATACTACAACTGTGGAGAAATGCAGAAAGCCCCTCCCTGGCACAGTGGCGTATAGTAATGATTCAAATGTACTCATTGGAGAAAAGGAAAATAAAAGACTTGGAGGCTCATTTTCAAAGCACTTAGCCTCCCAAAGTTCCATAGAAACCTATGGAACTTAGCCTCCCAAAGTGCTTTGAAAATATGCCTCAGAGCGTCTGACAAAGGGGACATTTTTTGTGCCACTTGGGCACCCTTTTGGGACACGCTTACCCCTACTGCTCGAAGCCGTATCCTGAACCTATGAGGGGGAGAGGGTAGGGGGGTGATAGGTTGGGTTGGGGGGGGGTGGGTGGGCACGTTCTATGGGAAGGGGGGAGGCATAGGAGGGGAAATAAGTTTAAACCTTGGCAGAATTGTTGTTTGGTTTAGTAATACCAAGGTTGGTAAACGCTGTAACTCTGTGCTAATTCTGTTTCAATAAAAATGAATAAAAAAATAAAAATAATGAAAGACCATATTTTACCCTCAAGCAAAATTGCCTCTACACACATGGACCACAGCTAATGAAAAAGTCACGGTTCTTTTACAGTGGCTGACTTTGCATCACACTTGGAGTGACAGCTGATATCATAACTCCATAGAGAGGCTAATTCCTGAGGAGCTGCTTATCCCAAATTTACAGACTTAAATTTCAGCTAACATTTTGTTTCAAAAGCATTTATTTGGAGCATTCTATTTACCATAAACAAATGTGCAAGATACCTGCATTATTTGTAATTGCAGTACAAAGAATGATGAGTAGCCTCCCCTGCCCCCCAGAACTACATTACAATTCCTGGTGGTCTAATGGTATAGTCAGGGCAGGAGCAATGCTAAAGTCACAGCAGCCATTTTGAGAGCAGAGCCAGAATGGGCAGGAGTAACTGGAGATCATTCCTGCTCCAACTACACCCCCTAGATCACCAGAAATTATAAAATAGGCCCAGGAGGGCCCATAGGAAGGGGGGAGGCACTTAGGGAGGGGTTGTCCAGAGGAGGATCAACTCCTGTTCAGGGAGAGAAAGCAAATGGAACAATGCACAAATTTTCATCTTCCACTGAAAACACAAGGTCATTTTCAGCTAAATATTAAAATAGGCTTCTGGAAGAAACTAAAACTGAGCAGAAAAAGGATTTTGTGCTGATTTTGACTCCTTAGCCAAAATTGAAATTCATTCAGCCTCTAGAAGGTGCCAGGGTTGGTAAGGTGGCTGGATTCTAAAAGGGACACCTTACCTCTCTTCCACTGTCTCTGCATCTCAACCACCAACCATAATGTTAACTAAGGCCCTACAAACACACACCAGCCATTTTATTTTTGACAAATAATTTGTTTAAGTTTGTAGTCAGGGTACAAACCTTTGAACATATTATAAATAGAACAAGTAAGCAAGGTGTATGCCAAAGACTTATATACAGCCTGGCCAACATCATGTTTTACTAAAGAGATTCAGTTGGAAGGGATTGAAGATCTGCCTGTCCCCTCATCTCAGCTGCTCATGGGGCTATTGTTTCACTTTGTCTTGGCCGAGCAGGAGCTGGGCCTTGCTGATCTTATCCTCCTGCTAAAAGTATCATTTTTGATTCTTCGTTAGTATTCAAGTTTCATATTTTCAATGCAGTCTACGCACTGCCTTCTATAAGCAGACTGACAGAAGCTACCAAAAAAGTGCATATTTAATAGATTACATAACCTAGTGGCATAACCAGGGCTAATGTTTTGGTGTGACCTGAGATTATTATGGCTGGGCACTAGGCAGTGCAGATGTTGACACCTCTTCTGGTTCTTTTTTTCATTTACCTATGCTGCTCCTGCTGACTGGACTTTCTTAACCCTCCTTCAACCCCTGCCTTCTCACAGGTCTCCTCCCACTAAGCCATCTCTTCCCCTTCAATCTGTTCAAAATTCTGCTGCACGACATATTCCACCAGTGCCACTCTGCTCATATTAGCCCTCTCCTCTAGTCACTTCATTGGCTCCCTATCGTTTTCACATAGAGTTTAAACTCCTCCTATTGACTTACGAGTGCATTCACTCTGCAGCACCTCTCCACTCTTATCTCTCCCTACACACATTCCTTCCCGGGAACTCTGTTCACTGGGTAAATCTCTCTTATCTGCACCCTTCTCCTCATCTGCTAACTCCAGACATCGTTGCTTTTTTTTTTTAAATTCTTTATTTATAATTTCAAATATATTCATTACAAGAGAATCTTGTTACAGAAAAGCAGACAAGAATTATCTTTAGGATTACATCATCCATAGGAAATAACAACCATATTTAAATGCCTTCTTTAGATCACAAATGGGAAAATTAAAAAAAATGAAGGGGGGGGGGGGCATGTTCAGGAATATTTGGGAAAAAGAAAGAATATAAGGTACAGACTTCACACGCATTTCTATCCTTCTACATTTATCCATTGGCTGTTTACCGTTTAAACTAATGTTTCCTAGAATCTATGAATACTCTTAACTGTTCTGTCTGCTCTTTGAGCAGGGACTGTCTTTCTTCTATGTTTGTGCAGCGCTGCGTATGCCTTGTAGCGCTATAGAAATGCTAAATAGTAGTAGTAGTAGTAATTTTAAACCTTCATATTTTAAGACACATTTGCACGGATAATTCAGGAAAAATGAGGCTCCCAGTTCCTGGGCCTCTTTTCTCATACTCAAAAACAATTTTCCAGTCTCCTGTGTCTGTTTAGTAACATCTTGAAAGATATGCACTTTTTCCATAAAACAATTCATTCATTTTACGAAAGTATCAGACATCGTTGCTTTTATCTTGCTGCACTATATGCCTGGAATAGACTGAGTCAGTACGTCAAGCTCCATCTCTGTCTATCTTCAAATCTAGGCTAAAAGCCCACCTTTTTTTTTTTTTTTTAATTATATTTTTATTAAAGATTTTGCCTTACATAGAATGCAAAAGTAAACACATAATCAAACAAAACCCCCCTTAAAAAAAAAAAAAAAATTCGTTATTAAAAGGCAATACCTGGAGACAAATTGCAGAGTTACACAAGTTCAAGTTCAAGGCGTGCTATGTGGCTCCTGACAAAAAAGGTCTAAACGAGCCCAGGTCTTCAAAACAGACCTAATATTTCGGCGTCTATGAGCCAAAATTGTTTCATATTTTCTGATCACGCATACATAACTCCACCATTCATTATAATTCAGGTACACATTATTTTTCCAATTGGAGACAATTAAATGTAAGGCAACAGCTAGCAGTATGTTATACAATTTCTTATCAGACTCCAAAAGAGGGATAGTAGGACAAGAAGCTCGTAAGATCACAACCTCATACGAGATCGCAGTGGTCTCAGGCAAATGAAAGATACGACACATTTTTGCCCAAATTAATTGCCAGTAAGCTCTGACATTTTTACAGTAGAAAACCATATGTGCCAGTGAGCCATCTCTTTCCTGACAAGACCAGCAGTTGAAGTTGATACTCTTAGTGATTCTGGCCACTCGAGCAGGAGTCCAATAAGCTTTATGAAAGATGAAATATGAGGATTGAGATATTGCTGCTGACTTCGTGGGACGTATGGAGTTAAGCCAGAAGGTAGACCAATCAAATTCAGACGCATCCAAACCAAACTCCGCTTCCCAAGATATCCTCAATGGAGCAACTGTATCAGCATGTAGATTCTGAAGTTTTTTATATAGCAAAGAAGCCTTCTTACGACCTGATGTAATGGTGTGACAAAAGGAGATAAACTCTGAAGGGTTCGAGCTAAGTAAATTGGAGACCTGAAAGGTTGCAAAACATGTAGAGATTTCCTTCCATGTGTCGGAATCTAGCAAAGAAACATTATACAATGCAGACATAGTAGCAGGCGATAACAGGGTACCAGCAATATACAGTTGCGACAGCTGCCATACACCCCTTTCTTGCCATTCCGCTGTTTGAGACTGCACCTTTTTGATGCTGCTTTTAACTCCTAACCCTTACTCGTTCAGTACCCACATTTTATCACTGTCACCTTTAGTAATTCCCTTATTTGTCCTGTTTGTCTGTCCTAATTAGATTGTAAGCTCTGTCAAGCAGGGGCTGTCTCTTCATGTCCAGGGTATAGTGCTGTGTACATCTAATAGTGCTATAGGAATAAGTAGTGGATCACCCCATTCAACAAATCTATGCTTGAAAGCATTCTTGAAATCAGTCACTGCATTCTTTCCCTACTTGTTCCTTTATTTTATGTACTATCTTAATATAATTACTCTTCTTATAACTTCTTTTTATCTAGGCCAATGCACTACTGTTTCAAAAAGATTTTTCCCATCTTGTCGATACCTCCTTAAGCTATGCCCTCCCATTTTAACAAATTAGTATCCTTAAAGTACAGGACTTCTACTTTTGTATACCCTCTCTGCACATTACAAATTAAATGTCAAAGTTATGAATCAGCATAGCAATTAGCAAGATTAAGTTTTGTTATTTCCATGAAAACCATGGCTGTTAATAAAATAAACAGAGGCAATTCCATAACAGGGTGCCAACATTTAGGCACCAGATTTGTGTAAGTGTTATTATAGTGTAAACCACATTAGTGTGCTTAAATGTAGGTGTGCTCATTTATGCTAGGTCTGTGACTGGCATTAATGTGCACACCTAAATGCCACATTTATGCACACAACTTAGTTTTGCTATAAGGAGCCTGTGTAAATGCCAGCCATGCCTATGACAAGCCTATATCTCATCCCTTTGAATGGCTCCCTTGCAGTTACATGCTAAACCATTGTAGAACATAATTACAGAATAGTGATTAGGCACTATACTGCCATTTATGTGTATAAGTGTATTACCTTCATGAGTGGCAGCATGTTATAAATTTAAACATGGAAATTGCACTTAAATTTAGGCAACCTTTACGCAGAATGAGAGAGTGTGAGTATATACAGAAATTTGAGGTAAAAAGCCCACAGCAGTACTAATAGCAGTGGGCTATCTTTTGAGGTTTCTCCTATTCCTGTTTGTGCCAAAACCACTGAGATACTGTATAGACCAGATAGGGACGTGGCAACGCAGACAGATAGCACTCGGGGCAGGCCTTTCTATAAACAACAAGTGTTGACAAAATGTGGGGCTATAACTTTTGTTAGCATTAGCTTACTGGCAGTCAGTTTCTTGGCACTGAACATAGGCTCTTCGTTCAGTGAACATTACACCCTTGGAACTGCTAAAGAAAAGGCCAGGAAACCTTTAATTTGCAGACGAATTGTCCTATATCCTGGCCCTGTAATGCAGGATGTACCGTTTCTATTCCTTTTGCTATTTTTAAAATACATTCCTGCTAGTCTCTTCCCCCCTCTTATTCATAGCCCCTGAAAGAAGCCTCAGGGGATAAGTTACTAAGCTGTGTGAAATATTGCATTTCACGGCAGCAAAATGTAGTAGTTAGTAACTTGTACAGTAAATTTCATTTTGAATTGCTGCAGTCAGGAACATTATATACAGTAGCGTAGCCAGACCTCAGTTATTGGGTGGGCCAGGGAGTGAACCGGCATTTCCTCTCTGTCTGCTACTCGCCCTCACCCGTCC
Organism: Microcaecilia unicolor; assembly: GCF_901765095.1. Classification (NCBI taxonomy): domain Eukaryota; kingdom Metazoa; phylum Chordata; class Amphibia; order Gymnophiona; family Siphonopidae; genus Microcaecilia; species Microcaecilia unicolor. Next base: position 245,385,320 of record NC_044036.1, read on the forward strand.
CTACCCCATTAAAAATAAATACCTTGGCTGATGGGGATTCCCGGCCCTGCCAGCTAAAGAATCCCAAGCAGTCTCATCCTCACGGCTGTTATTAGCCCATTTGCAGCCGCTGACATAAGCACTGCTCCACTCCAGGCTCCAGCACATGCTCAGTACAACCAGCATGCCCCATGCATGAGGGTGCCAATTGAACTGAGCATGCATAGAGGAGTGGGGGTGTGCTGGTGTCGGCAGCTGAAAATGTGCTGCTGACTGCTCCAGGAATGAGACTAACAGGGAGGAAACTAGAGAGGACTCAGGTGACAGGGATCCCCACCAGCAACACTAATGATATGAGCTGCCACTGGGTGGGCCCAAAGCCCCTGCCCACCCATGGTTATGCCACTGGTTGTATATACTTGGACACTGCAATGCAAGGCCAGCAAGTAGGCTCCAAGTTGGGCCCACTATCTTTTTAAAAGGGACCAGTGCATGAAAAAGACGTTTTAGCCTCCTCCCCCCCCCCCCCCCGAGATCATTGGGAGTTTCCCTGGTGGCAAGCATGATCCCCAGTTGCTCCTGTCCTGTCCCTTTTGGTGCCTGGCATCATAATGGCACCAAAAATCAGCATATTGGTAGGCTCCCCTTTTCTTCCACTAGAGGCTTTCCAGCCCTTCGGGGGATATTATACTTTTCTCAGACCCCTCTCCCAAATGTCCTTCCTCCTCCCAGATGCTCTTCCATCCTTTTCAGCCCCATTGCTATTTTCCCTTCTTCTTAGTCCTGGCTGTAGACCAGGGGTTGTCAGCCCAGTCCTTGGGACACACCTTCCTTATTGAATATGCATGAGATAGATTGGAGGTAGTACGCACACAGATCTCTCTCATGCATATTCACTAGGGCAGTGGATCCCAAACCTGGTCCTGGAGGCACCCCAGCCACTCAGGTTTTCAGGATATCCACAATGAATATTCATGAGGCTTGCATGCAGTGAAGGCAGTGCATGCAATTCTCTCATGAATATTCATTGTGGGTATCCTGAAAACCTGATTGGCTAGGTGTGTCGAGAGCAAGGTTGAGAACCGCTGCTCTAGACCAATGTTTCCCAAGTCGAGTCCTGGAGTACCCCTTGCCAGTCAGGTTTTCAGGAGATTCACAACGAATATGCATAAGAGATCTGCATATAATGGAGGCAGCATATGCAAATCCAGTTCATGCATATTCATTGTGGATATCCTGTAAACCTGACTGGCAAAGGGTACTCCAGGACCAGACTTGGGAAAACACTGCTCTAGACCTTTAGAAAGACAGCCCAGACCTAGTCCCAATGTTCCTGGTTGCGCTGTCTCTTGCTCGCTCTCAGGCTTCCTAGATTAGCAGCAGAAAAATCATTTAATTTGACATCATCTCCTGCAGCCATGGGGCAGCAGCAGATATCCAACTAAATTCTTCTCTTACTTCCTGGTCAGGAAACAGAAGATTGGAGGCAGAAGACAGCACATCCCTTTGAGTTGGGTAAGGCTTTGGGTCATCTCAGGGTCTGAACCATTTTCAGGGTAGGCATTCGGGGCCTCCCCCCCCCCCAAATAGTTATGATCTAATGATGCTTGAGGAATGGGCTGGAACAGGAGAATGTAAGAACGACCATGCTGGGTCAGACCAACATGCATTAAGCCCTGCATCTCATCTCTGACAGTGCCCAATTTTGAGCTACAATTACCCCGCCGAGCCCAAAAACTAGATCTGTATTTCATAGCTGATTTCCAAGATTGAGCAATAGCTCTCCCATTCTATACAATTGCTAATTTTTATGGAATTTTTCCTCCAGCAGCTTTCCCAAATCTCTTTTGAACCTTGCTACGTTGGTTACCTTGTCTGTATCGTCCACCAACTACAACTTAATTAAGAACTGTGGGGGAAAAAAACAATTTGTTTTAAATTTGCTGGTAATTAATTTCATAGACTGTCCTTGTGTTGTGGTTAACAGGTTAAGGAACTGTTTTCTCAGTTCCACTTTCCTCTTCATGTTACAAGCTTCATCCTTTCTCATTCATTGTTTTCTCTAAGCTGAAAAGCCCTAAGCTGTTTAGGGTATCAAACTCATTTCATTGTTGGGCCACACTGAAAAAAAAAAACAATGGACTTTAAGCAGGCTGACAGGAGAGAAGGTTCAAATTTTTAATACATTTACACATTTAAATATATAAATTTGAGTTTCACTTCATTGAAACCTGTCTAACATTTGTCGTGTATCCGAGTTTTAATTGAGTTACTTCTTTTTGGTTGAAAGGGGTCTTAACAACTGGTTCTAGGAAGGTGGGGGGGAATGTTGGATGAGAGACAGCAGCAGTTGATTTATTCGGCAGGAGAGGCAGAGGGAGGGATCTGGGGGAATCCAGAAAGGAGAAGAGAATGTCAAGATGGAGGGGGGAAAGAGATCCTGGGGTGAGAGACAGTTAAAAAGGATGATCTTTTTATACCCTACACCATCTAATCCACTCACACAGTCCCCACTTTGCTACTTCCCACTTCTGATCCAACCACCCCCTCACAACCAATCCTCTTTTAGTCCCTCATAACTATATCCAGCCCCCAAGACACAGAACTGACAGTGGGGGAGGTGGTATAGCAAATCACTCCCCCTGTACTGTGCATGGTCAGAAGACAGGGCTGTATTGTGCCCCCCCCCCCCCAAAAAAAAACAAACCCAGCCATTTAGCAGTGTCTCAGCTTCCAATCCCCTACCTTATAGCTCACATTGATGCCAACAAGGAAAGGTCTGGCCCTTTTAAAAGGACTGCATTCTTCAGCAGCCTCCCTGGCTGCAGGCATGGATAACAATTTTTTTTTATTTCCTACCGGTGAAATCGTTTGCTGCCAAGAGTAGAGATGCCAAGTCATCCCGGTCCAAGAAGGGATATACTTTGGTCAATCCTGGTTTTGAAGTTACAGCTCAAGGCAGAGTGGGATTTATAGTTCCTGATGATTCTACCCATTTAAATTCATGTTGCAGGCCCCATAATGCATCATGATAGGGCCATCAGAACCCCAGAACTAGACTAACTAGGTAACTTGACAGTTCCAGAAGAGGGTGTTTGAGGTTGACAGAATACAGTCATCCTGGGTTAACCCGATGCTCCAGTATCCTACTTCTTCTAACAGTGGCCAATTGGCAGAATCCCAAAGTGGCAAGATTCCAGGCTACCACTCCCAGGATATGCCCGAGTGTGTTTGGGCAGGCCACCATTGAAGCAATAAGCGTTGTGATCCAATGATGTTAATCTCATGCATTTCAAGATTAACAGCCCCAGACTGCAAGTATAAAAAGTACTAACTTAACAGTAATCTGCTCAAGCATTTTCAGATGGCATTGTGTCCCTTGTAGGATGACTCTACTCAGCAACCTAGCCCCACCTCTTTTCTCCTAATTCCATAACAACCCACTACCAAAAACTGCTTCTGGTGAACCTTGGTAAGAGCCTTGGAAGGGTAGGTACAAGCAAACAGTCCCTAAATGCTTCACATGTAGCCTGGGGATGAGGGAGAAACTTTCTGCTTGGGTCAAAATATGGACTAGATCAGTGGTTCCCAAAGCCCCCCCCAGTCAGATTTTTAGGATATCCACAATGAATATTCATGAGAGATTTGCATGCACTCCTCTCATGCAAATCTCTCATGACTATTCATTGTGGATATTCTAAAAATCTGACTGGCTGGGGGGCCTCCAGGAGCAGGTTTGGGAACCACCGGACAAGATGATCATACAATCTACAAGTTTTCAACAGCCTTCATCTAGGTTTTTAGTTAAGAAATGCAGGGTCGTGCTTTAGGGCTGCACAACTCCATGTCTCTGGTATAAGGGTGAAATTTTGTGCATGAAAACAAGAACAAGGCTCACTGAATATCTGTCAGATGATCGTACAGTGACTAACAAGTAGATAAAGCAACAGCCAAAGATGGATGGTTGGGTAAACAGAAAAAGGAATGGTCAGCCAAAAAAAAGGGGTGTGTGTGGTGATACTACTTCTCTACAAGTCTTTGGTGAAACCTCATTTGGAGTATTTATGTGCTATTCTGGAGACTGCACATTCAGAAGGATATGAATCTTGTAGTCCATGCAGATGGCAGCTACAAAAATGGTCAATGGTCTTTATCGTAAAGCATATCGGGGCAGATCTAACAATCTTAAATATGTATACCATGGAGGAAAAACAAAGTAGGGGAGATTTGACAGTGATTTACATACTCCCAAGAAGTTTATACAGAGAAGGCAGGCCTCTTTCAATGGACTGAGGACTGGTGAAAGAGGATAGACCCAGATGTAGTCTAAATAAATATTTCTTTACATAAAGGATGATGGTTTTGTGAAGATGGTGGAGATGAAGGCAGCAAAGATGCCAAGTTACCCAGTTCCAGGCTGGAGCCTTTTTGCAAGTGCTGGTTTTGAACTAGCATCCCAAAGCAGTGTAGAATTTGTAGTGTCTGATCCTGCCCATTGAAATCAGTGCTGCAAGTCCCATAATTCATCAGGATGGGGTGGCCAGAAATCCAGGAGTGGTCCAAAATCTCCAACCTGGAACTGAGTAACTTGCATCTCTGAAACAGTATTTGAAAAATATTATAGAGCCTGAGCAGTTGGTTTGAATTGGCAGATAAAATAAAATGACATATGGCATGGTCTATGTTACAAGCAGCACATTATGTGTAGCAAAACCCAGATTATTATTACCAACTTGTTGATTTGAAGAGCAAGGCATATCTAATTTTTCCCAACTTTTCTCTCACATTTATCTATTCTTTTAAGCATAGCAGACTTGATTTAAATTGCTTTTGGTATCCTAAAATGGGAGAGGAAAACAATTTTTCCACAGCACAAATACTGATATCCTTGCTGTAATTGGCCAGCTGGCAGAAAAACACCACTAACATTTAAATTCTAGTTACCCATTTCAAAAGATCATTGTAAAGTGTCACGGATTTGATATATTGCCTTTCTCTGAACCTAGTGGGATCACCGTCAGTGTTTTTTTTTTTTTTCTTCCATACCTGGGGCAATAGAAGATTAGATTACTTGTCCGGGATCACAAGGAGCTACAGTGGGAATCAAATCCAATTCACCAGATTCTCAGCCCATTGCCCTAACAATTAAGCAGCTACTCCACTCCCTTTAAAGCAGTTAATTGTAAGAACCTGGGAGTGAAATCTGTTGTATCACTCTGTGGTTGAAACACATCTCTATGACCCAAAACAGCCCAACATGCTGGTGTATTTACAAGACCTTTGTAATGCTATAGGGGGAGATTATTTTTCCATTAGTTGATTGTGTGGTTTCTTTGCTCAAACTTTCATATGGATGTAAGAACCAGCCAAATTCAAGGCCGTGGTCCTGGGATCGGGCTAAGGGAATTCCCAAATAGGCCTCTCACCAGGCCCAAGAAAGGCTGGGTCTCCGAATGAGAAGCAGACAGAAACCTGGTTATTTTCTAAGGTCCTTCCTGGCTCAAGAGGGATTCTTGTCTGAACTCTGTCTACCTGGCTAGGGGACCTTGCCACTGCTGTGCAGATAGGTACTTGAACGTAACTTTACCTAAGACTTCTGACCATATTGGACACTGGGGTCAGCACCTAGCAACTGTGGTGTTGGGTTTGGTGAAGCAGTCATACTTAAAATTGATATCAAGAACTCATCTACTTTAAAAGGAATGACCAAAACAGACAGCATATACTGTATAACTATAGCCAGGTCTAAGTATAGCATTGCCTTGGTATGTTCTCAGATATAACCAAGGGTTGGGGGGGGGGGGGATTCCTAGCTTGAGCTGCAGGTAGACAGCAACATTTTCTGACGGTAGTCCAGCTTGTACAGTTCAGAGCTATTAACTACCTTCACCATGATTGGTGCAGACAGGGCCATATGGCTCTCAACTAACTACAGATGTACAATATATTACTAATCTAGCACTACTCTAGAACTTTATATGCACAGTGAAATAAATGAAACCATTCACACCTCAGTAATGATTATTTTATTAGCACAAAAGATATTTAAAAAAAAAAATGAGAGATCTTCCTCCCCCACTCCTTTTTTTAAATTATTCATATAAAATGGAAGAAAACAGCAAGAGTTAGTATTTAGCAGTGGAGGAGCAAACTAACACACTGAAAGGGAAATAGGAGGAGTAAAGACTTATTTTTATAACTGCACACATACCCTCAAAAATATTCCACATCACTAAAAGTGAACTCGGCCATCTACAGCAGCAAAGCCAGCCAAACCCTGTACAAAGAGGCTAGGCCTCACCCGATAAACTGGCTGAAATGTAAAGGTAGCTTCCAGGTAATTAGCTCGACACCGAGATACACAAGAGCTGTCATGTTTCAGTACATCCTTTTCAGTATATCATTATTAAGCCAAAAGGATGTACTGCATGAAAAGCTAGTTTTCAAATTATACTGGGCACAGGACATCTTTATCTACAGAGAGTGGAATACGGATCAGATGTTTTTTCCTTTCAGGTGCTAGTTTTCATTCTCCTGGGTGTTTGGGGACTTACGGGTGGCTTTGAAGCCATAGGGCTGGAAGCTCATTTTCAAAGGCAAACTGTTCAGGCATTTCCTTTGAAAATGCTGGCCAGCATACACACTGCAAGGGCTTGCTTTGTGTCTGTTCTAGTGGTGACACATGATACATAAAGTGATTGCCTTCAAATGTGGCAGTTGTTTATGAAACAAGATTTAACTGGCAAAGGCAGTATAGTTACTATATGGAATATATATACCTCAACTCATTATCTTTTATGTCTACTTTGCATGTGAATACATTTCATAGATTCCCATCCAATTAAGACCTAAATCACATTTCAAATAGGAAATCTGCACATTTACTTCTCTCCCAAATTAATATCAGATGTTTACTCCCATACTTTTACCTATGCTATTGTTGGGGGAAGGAGGCAATTAAAAAAAATTTTTTTTTTGTTTACACACAGGTGTAAACACACAGTTAACTGCATAAGTAGTTTTGAAAATTGGCCTCACTGTATGCTAAAAACAGCAAAAAATGCAGTGAAGTCCTTGTTTAACTTTCTCACATTGCATTTACCGGTTGTTTTAAGTCTATGCCATGAGAGCTAAAGACAGATGGACATGTGTGTAGCATAAAGCAAAGGGGCCTGTTTACCACACATTAGTAAAGTTCTGTACTTAAGTGTACAATAATTTGTGCAACGAATGCAAACTAAATGCAAAGCCTGTGTGCTGGCTTTGGGGGCACGTTCCTATATAGTTATTGTACAGAAATCTTCTTTACCATTAGTTACGTATTCGCAATTAGCACAGATGCATGTACCACCTCTTATTTCGAAGGTGGTAAGTGCACCTGCACTTGCTGCACTAGTGACCATTAGCATGCAATAGATGCACAGTCCATGTCCATTTCCCACCCCAAACCAGGCTCTGCAGTTAGCAAGCAAATTAGCACAATCTGTCATGCCAATATGGTAATAGTTACTGCACTCATGCACTAATTCACATACTAATTACCTAGCACACTTTAGTAAACAAGCTCCAAAGTCACTGAACTAATTTGATACTATAATGACCAAGTTTGATGGGAAAATTGCTTAATCTAGCCATATTATGAGTGGGTAGAAAGATCCCATATGTTCTCGAGGTAACTGGAATTTTACTACACTATCATACAGAGCTTGTCTGCCCAAACATTTCAGCCTGGTGTCATTTTGTAACAGTAAAATATGTGTTTAAAGCTTATCTGATGCAGTCAGCCATATTAGCCTGACAGCACCTGTGCCCTGGGTGAAACCCCTCATCTCATGAAGCTAAAGAAGATATGTATTCTTGCACAGCACCTCGCTCCTCATCCACTCCCCCCTAATCTCTCAATCCAGAGTTCCTCAATTTGACAGTGGAGTTAGATAACCTTATTAATCCAATCCCTTTACCTTGTGTCCATGGGTTACTTTCACCTATTAACTCTTCTTACCAGTGAGCTCTGACTACATAGAGAACTGTATCTCCTATGTACCCAGTGTAGGATGTCAGAAATTCATCTCCTGCCCAGGGCCAGAATTTTGATAGGTACATGCCTTAGGAAGCATGGGAAACACATGTTTAAAATGACTGGAGATGCTGAATTCAACAACAACAACAACAAAAAAACTCAGATTACCCGTCCCTGGGCACAGTGAAGGAATCCACTCCAACAAGCACTCCTTGCACCCACAGAGCTAGCACCTATCTTAGGGCTCCTACACCACACAAGACAATGCACGAGTTTGGGGCCCTTCCTTTGACATCAGATCAGCACAATCCTCTCTGTTCCATTGGGCACATGAAATGTAAATCCAGCTCTGCCATAAAGGCCAAAGTTACCTGTAGTGATGGTAAAACTAAGCGTCAAGAGTAAGAGACCTGCAGATTCCCTTAGCATCAGTGGATATCAGTAATTTCACAGTGATCTATTCAGTGCCAAGTCACTTCATGTTGAAGATCCAGTTGGTGAAGAAAGTGATGGAAAGTAGGTATAGGGCTAAGCAGACAGCAACCCACAAAATGTTCACCATCAAACAAATGCCCAGAATACTCAGCAACTCACACACCTTGTGTCAAAATATACAGTCAAACACAAAGGAGTATATATAAAAATTTAAGAGACACTAAATCATTTGACCTTCATTGTGCCAACCCATGTGCTTTGGGTTTATTTTTCACCCTCAGCTAAGGTGGCATCATTGTTTTAAATCTGTTAATTTCCTCACCATCTTCCTTCATAGGCTCCAATAGTGGTAAACTCTATCTGTTCTAATGGACCACACAGGTTATTTTTAATTTCCAATTTCTATCGAGAAGCACCATATTACTCTTCTTAGTAATGCAGGATAAAAGGAATTTTTTCCTCAAAGGAAATGTCATTGTCAGCTCCATTCATTATGCAAATGAAAGTGCTCCCTTTTATATAACTATGATCTTCACCTTACAGCGCAGTGTTTAGCCTTAAACTTTTTTTTTTTAATTCAGTTGAGGCATGAGGGCTCTTTCAATAGGTATCTATTTTCTAATAAATGCTGGGAGTCCCGACTCTAATCTATTACTGGTTATTGTAAACTCACCTCTTGCATATAAGCCAGAGTGAGCCATTCTCCTTTTCTCTCAAGTTCAAACATAGTCATTTTTTTCCTGGTAACCAATGAATATTACAAGATGCTTCATGATAAACGAAAATGCCACTGAATACAAATGAACTGACAAGAAGATGATAAAACAGTGGTCAGTAACAAATTCTTCCTAAATGACAGCCGGGAAAAATGCCATCTTCCTCCTTTTTTGACATGATAAAACTGCATAAAATATAATGCAGAAACATATCTTTTATACAGATTACATCCCCATATCTGATTTATAATTAGTGGTCACTTTCCCAAATTTGAAGCATGGAAGACTATTTGCTTCTCCTCAGCAATGCCAATTGGAGGGTAAATGGGAAGAAGCATGGACCTCACTGTACATTTTCTAAATGAACAGATTTGTTCCATAATTATTCATGTACCCACATCTCAGCAGAGGGTATAAGATGGTTGGCTCTTCCTTTCTGTTCTTAGATAGAGCTATGGTCCTTCCCATTACGAAACAGAAAGAACAGCAGCACCAGAGCGATTAGGATGATGGTCACAAAGAGAAGGATGAGAACAACCCAGGAGCCATATTCTGTTCCCTTGCGCAAGATTGGCTCTTCAACAGGTATCATGTTGGTGAGGTTCAGCATGTAACCAAGAGCCCAGCCAATTGAGGTGTCTCCAGCCTAGAAATTCAGGAAAAAAGGAAGGTATTATTAGAAACAGCAGCAGACATCTCCCATATTCAGAATAACCATCCCATGCTATAAGACTACTTTTCTGCTTCATTAAACAAACAAAATCCACCAATATAAAGTTTTCCAATGGCATACAAAAGTCCTAGCCCAGAGGTTGCTTATCAGTTATTTCTGATAAAATCAGTCATCTCTTCATGACCAAGCATGGTAGGGTTTTCATCTCAAGGGCACTGGACTACCTTCAGATCAAAAGACTAACACCTATTACTATTATAAGATACAAATGAGGTACAGAAACAAACTGTTTACTCTTGTCACATGCCAAAAATCATCATCAGTTAGGTAATGGTCTAAAGACAAGCATGCTTTTAAGGTGTTTTATTTGTAATATATTTATTTGCTGCATTTGTACCCCACATTTTCCCACCTATTTGTAGGCTCAATGTGGCTTACATTATATTGCAAAAGGTATAATTATGAACAGAGTAAGAGGTTTGTTCTAATTTAACATATTACTTTGTAAGAAAAAAGGTAGATAGGTTTGTAGAATGATTTACATAACACATAAAAAACAGTAAAATATAATGACCAATAATAATAATATGACTAATATAATCAATTCAGAGGGATCAGTAAGTGGTTAGTTTAGATATAGAATGAATCAAGCCATTAAGGAGGATTCTTATTGTAAGTCTCTTCGAACAAGTGCATTTTCAATAATTTCCTGAAGGCTGGTCAAGTCACGTGTTGTTTTTATAACATTCGGTAGTTTATTCCATGCTTTTGTGCAGAGGTATGTGAAGGTAGATGCGTGTAATGATTTGTATTTGAGTCCTCTACAATTAGGGTAGTTGAGGTTTAGGAAGGTACGTGATGAACTTTTGATGTTTCGTGCCGGTAAGTCAATATTCTATGATGTTCCTGTGGGGAGAGGGGGCAATGTCTCCATACAGTAACTAATCTCCCTCTTAATGATCTTTCCGTACTTGCATTGTGCCAAAGAGAGACTCCTTCTGGAGTTAAGATGTAACAAGAATAATAGACAACTCATCCAGGTGTTCTTAAAAATTCTTTTTTTTTAATGAAGTCTGCATCTCTCCCAAACCACCATGTAAGCCTTTCTGGGAAAGATGTGGGCTTGCATGTACATATAAATAAAAAAAAGAACATAACTGATCTTTTACAGTTGTACTCATTCTTAAAAGAATCAGCTCAGCATGGGGACCACTCATATTTGGAAAAACAAAATATGAAAGTGCAAAACCCCTAAGAAAGTACCTACACTGGCTCCCACTGAAAGAACGTACCACATTCAAGATATGCACGATTGTTCATAAAATCATTCATGGAGACGCCCCGACCTACATGCTAGACCTCGTGGACCTTCCACCCAGAAATGCTAAACGATCTTCCCGCACCTTTCTCAACCTACACTTCCCCAGCTGTAAAGGGATCAAATACAAACTAACACATGCGTCCAGCTTTTCCTACATGAGTACGAAGATGTGGAATGCACTACCAACTCACTTGAAAACGATCAACGAATTAAATAGCTTCCGCAAAGCTTTGAAAACCTCTCTAACAAAGCCTACCTCGAGAACCCATAATTACTTGAACACAACCCTTACACTCCTTTATTCAGAATGTCTCACTGTACAGCTGCATAACCAGATCCTGTTTTCTTTTACCCCTTTGCAACACCAATTGTATTTCTTCCCTGTTATGGCGATGCCATAACAGATCTTTGTAAGCCACATTGAGCCTGCAAATAGGTGGGAAGATGTGGGATACAAGTGCAATAAATAATAATAATCAAGCATAGATGCCACCAATTCAGCCCTGAAATACCAGCAACCAAAATCGAAATAGGCCTACCTGAAAAGATCTGAAAGGAATCAGTTTGGATGCATCCAGAACTGAAATGACAGTAAAGCCATAAACAAAACTGAAATTACTAGAATATTCTCATTGAATACCAAGATCCTGCATGGAAGTTGGACATGTAGCCACAAAAGGGAAGAGGGAGGTTGTCTCTGATCTTGTGTCTACAGGTAAAACATGTACAACACACAGGCTCTATATCTTCTTCAAAACTGATAGAAGAAAGGGAGAACATTGCTAGGAATTAAGAAAGGTATTGAAAATAAGACAAAGAATACTAAAATGCCTCTATCACTCCATGGTGCAACCTCACCTTGAGTACTGTGTGTAATTCTGGTCTCTGTATCTTGAAAAAGACATAGCGGAATTAGAAAAGGTTCAAAGAAGGGCGACCAAAATGATTACAGGGATGGAATTCCTTTCATATGAGAAAAGGCTTAAGAGGTTAGGGCTCTTCAATTTGAAAAAGAGATGGCTTGGGGGGACGCTGTAGAGGTCTACAAAATCCTGAGTTGTGTAGAATTGGTTAACATGAATCAACTGTTTATATTTTCAAAAAGTACTAAGACTGGGGACATTCAATGAAGTTGCATGGTAATATTTTTAAAACAAATAGGAAGAAATGTTTTTTTTCAATTAATGAATAGTTAAAGCTCTGGCACTCATTACCAGAAGATGTATTGACAGTGGTTAGTGTATCTGGGTTTCAAAAAGGTTTGGACAAGTTCCTGGAGGAAAGATCAAGTCTGTTACTGAGACAGAAGTGGGGAAAGAGTGCTGTTCCTGGGATTGGTAGCATGCTTGCTGCTATAGTGGATTCTGCGAGGTACTTGTGACCTGGATTGGGCACTGCTGGAAGCAGAATCCTGGGCTTGATGGACCATCAGTCTGCCCCAGGATGGCTATTCTTATGTTATGTGAGGGTCCCAGGTAACCTCTGCTCTCATGAGCTATAATAAAATTAATTTGAAAAGATAAAGTGTGGACATTCCTTGCAAATAGGACCAGAGAAGGGAGAAAAGGCGCCTATTAGGTGGAAGGGGGGAATATCTGTTCTCCCCAGTATTTCCTACGGCCAACAGGGATGGACTGTAGGGAATCACCAATTCAAACTGATTGTAAAGGGAGATCCAATTTTGGACCCAACGGGTGGTGGGACTAAGGATTTGGAGATTGTTCTCACCCTTGTTGAAGGTGAGAGACCCTTCTCGTGGAAAGGATCGTGGACTAACCCTTGTTTTGGATTGCTATAAAGGGATAGTGAACTAACCCTTGTTTTGGATTACTATAAAGTAATCACAGACTAACCAGTTTTGTAGGATGATCCTGTTTGGATGGTGTAGAAGAGGGAAAAAGAAAAGTCTTCACAATCACTCGGCCCATGTTTATACGTGTGGGTGGTGAATGACGAGACCACATGCAGTATTGGAAAGCCCAAGGACCCTTGCAAAGTGCAGACTCACCTGTACCACTTTTAAGAGTACCTTGGGGATACAGGTTGTAGATAGAAGGCAAGGGTTCTGAGATGGGCTGGTTGGGGCCGAGTATCCAAAAGGAGGGAGGCACACCTGAAGCTTAAAGAGCGGTACTTGGTGTTTTATCTCTTTTTCCCACTTGCAGAAGATAGTGTCGGAAGCCTTCATGAAGTGGGCTGTAGAGCAGATAAAGGTCCAGCAAGAACCAATGGACCTCCAGTTCTCCAGGACCTTGGAACAACAGGTACAACAGCAACAACCTTTACTGCAATTACTGGAAGTGCAGGCACTGGAACTAAGGAACCTTGCATCGAGCCTTCACAGATGAGACCCAATGGGACTCTGAGGAGACTTTCCAATGAAGTATTTGGGATCTCTTGTGTGGACTAGTCTAGAGGGTTGCCCCTTAGGACCAGAGGATGATTCAGAAGCTTTATTGGTCACCTTTGAATGGGTGGCCACAGCCACAAAGTGGCCTCCTGAAAAATGGGCTATTATTTTGACCCCTTACAACTGAGGAGACCTAAGCTGCTTATAAGAGCACTAGATGACACCCAAGCTTTGTACTATAAGGAAGTCAAAGCAGCTATTCAGGACAGGTTGGTAATCACAGCCAAGAATTACTGAAGGAGGATTAGAGCATGTATTTTTCAAAAAAGGGAACTGACCTCGATCTGTTGTACAACTGTTAGATTTAGCCTCCCAGTGGCTACAACTGGAGAAGAAAGCCCCATAGGATTTGGTCAAGACAGTAGTATTAGAGCAATTTCTAACTATTTTACCCTCCCCTACAAAATCTTGGGTTGTTAGACAAGGACCAGGATTGATAAAGGCGGCTACTTTACTTGTAGAAAGATATATGGAAGCAGAAGAAAGGTGAAACGAGAGAAAAGATGAACCCACTCTTAAGAAAACCCCAATGCCCCAGGGTAGGGAAGAGAACAGTTAAACCCTACTATGATAAAAATGCTAGGCAGCGAGAATTTCAGTCCCAAGATCAGGTACTAGTATTGTTACCCACCTCTGCTAACAAACTTTAGGCCAAATGGAAGGGACTGTGGGTCCAGTCAATTATAAAGTCAGCCATAAAGGCAAGAGAAGCCAAATCTCATGTAAATTTACTGAAGCCCTGAACAACATGTGAATGGTTAGTGGTGGAGACTCTGGAAGGAAAAGCTCCCTTATATGGTGTGAAGCCCTGCCCAGCGCATCCCAGGAAGCACTGGGCAGAGCTAGGTGCCATTTTTCAGGCGGTACTGATGGAAGAGAAGGGAGGCCACCTCCCTCCTCCAACTTAAGGTAGGGGAGTGGGTGGGATTCACCCACAGCCCACTGGGCCACCAGGGACATCTGAGGGATGTTTTGGGGGGGCTGGAGACCCAGTGGATCTCCAGCCCTCCCTGAACCTGTCGGGGGGGGGGGGGGGTCAGAGGGCCGCAGTTCCGCTGGACCTCTAGCCCCCTGTTGCTGGGGGGGGGGGGGGTTGGGTACAGTCAGCTCAGGGTTCTTGCCGAGGCTGCTGAACCTGTGTCAGGGGGGGACCGGAGGTCCGCCAAACCTCCAGCCCCCCCCCCATTTCACTTGGCTCAGGCAGGGGTAGTTGGGAGTCTGGTGGTCCCATTGACCTCCAGCCCCCTATGCTTGACAAGTCTAGGCTTTTCACAGCCCAGACCTGTCAAAAAAGTGCGGGAGGAATGCATCTCATCAGGGTAAAAGTGGCACAATCCAACAAAAAGAACACATTGGTATAAAAAAATTGGATTAAACACACATCCAGCCCAGTATGGTGAGTCACTTTTATTCAAATGAGGCTGACATGGCCATGTTTCTGCTTGTGCCTGCATCAGGGGCATAAACAATCTAAAAACATCAACAAAGATACAAATAAACCAACTATTAAAAAAAAACATACCATACTGCACCTGAACCAAATAAATTAATGTATACCTAATCATGTGAACATGAATAAAATGTCTTGTGACAACTGCATGCTTTAAATCATACATAAAGTGTATGAATAAGAATGTAAATGAAAATAATCCAGTACATCATCTGCCGTAAGTGCATAAGTCACACAATTATAAAATTTTTTGGACACTCTGTAACCTTATTTAATCTCCAAATAGTAAAACTGTATCTGACAAATGTATTCCAATAATTCAAAAATAAATAAATATCTATTAAAGATCTTATTTAAAACAATGCAATAAAGCAATACTGCAAATTATAACTGATTATATAAACTAGATTATTTTCATTTATATTTGGTTCAGGTGCAGTATGGTATGTTTTGTCATAGTTGGTTTTTTTGTATCTTTGTTATTGATGTTTTACTTTGATTGTTCTTAGACTACGGTTTTTGCTCCTGATGCAGGCACAAGCTGAAACTTGGCTGCGACAAGCTCATTTGAATGTAAGCGACTTGTTCACCAAACTGCACTGGACTGTGTGTTTCACCCAACTTTTTTATACCTCAAGGTAAAAGTGGTACAATCTTTCTCTGAGCCGTGAAGGAAAGAGAAACAAGATTTTTTTTTTATACACTGCCTGCAAACCACCAAAGCAGTGTACACTCACGTGCAGTAGCCAGTCAGCACATGAGAGAAACAGGACTGTGCAACAAGATGAGTTGAACCTATGTCCTAAAATGAGTGCAAATACTAATAATAATTAAAAAAAAAAAAAAACCTCAAGCAAAGCCTTAAATAAGGTTCTCCAGAACTGCTAAGAACAAATCCTACATCTCCACTATATTGCTTTGGGTCCCAGTTGAAATGTGTGCATACCCTGAAAGCTCTTCCTCAAAAAAAAAATGTTTTTTGTCTGCTCCTTTTAGGCTGCCAGAGTTGAAAAGAGTTTGTAAATGACAAAGGCAAAGGAAAAATGAGCAAACTTCCGCAGAAACAATAAGTCAAAGGAAAGCAGCAGAGGTGGTCCAGGAAAGAAGGAAACAACCAACAGTTCACAAACAGACTTTTATTGAAGAATGATTCTACTTGGTCAATTCCAAAACTTGGCCAAGTAGGGTCATTCTTCAATAAAAGTCTGTTTGTGAACCCTCAGTTATTTCCTTCTTTCTTGGACTGTGTTTGTATATGAAGCAAATTTTAAGGCTTTGTTCCATTATATGTAATAATGTAATTATCTGATTGTTTATAACATGAAAGAACACTTATTTGCAAAGGATAATGTGTACAGTGAAATTTATGGGTACATTAAGTGTTTATTGTTGAATTCAGCCTGGTCTCTGGTATAATTTGGAGCACTTGGGGATTTCTAGAGAGCTTGGAAAGCAGCTACATGTTTGGATACAAGTTCAACACATATTAGCCAGTATCAGTCCCAGAACTGTGATTCCAGGTACAGGTGAATTTACTACCACAAACCCAAACTTCTCATCCCTGAAGGTGCACTGGGGCCTGACTGTTGCAGGGAATAATTGGCAACAGGGCTGAAAAAGGGGGTCTGGGTATACATAGGATTCTTGAATCAATTCAGGGTTCACCTCTTTCCCCTATACTTTTCAATTTATGTGACTTTTTGTACCTCTTTAAAAGCTAAATAACTTATTTCTCTTATGCAGATGATATTACTTTATTGATCCCTTCAATTTCTGCCAATAAAACTCTGGGAATTTGAAATTAAAAAAGTCATGTTAAAGATTGTTTTCTTCAGAAACAATTGACTCTACTAGTTCAAGCCATAATACTTTCTATTTTAGACTATAACCTTTTATATATTGCTGTTCAGAAAATGTTTCTGCTGCTATCAGATTTTGCAAAGTACAGTGGCAAGACTGATTGGAGGCCATCATTTTGAAGCGGTAACTCCTCTTTAACAGAACTCCATTGGCTCTGTTCAAGAGCTCGTATTTTTAAAACATGTACTATTGTTTTTAGACAACATATGATTTAGCTCTTAGTTCCATGGCTTCTTTTTCTTATCTAATTGCTCACGTACTAGGGATTGCAATATTTTACATTTTCCTTCAGTCTGTAAGTATACGCTATGAACATTTTCATAGTGCCTCTTTTTCATATCAGGCTGTCAAATGCTGGAACTTGTTACCATTAATATTAATATGGAGAGGAATTTTAATGCTAATTTGATGAAGTCAAATGGAAGCTCTCTTAAAGCTACGCTAACCCATTGAGCTGACCTGTGATTAATATTCACGTATGGATGAAGGTTCACCTTGTTAAAGAACTATTTCTAACAAAAGCTACTCTATATTGCCAGCAAGGACTTTGTGCCTAGGCACAATATACATGGACTTGTTCCTGGATGGTATTTTGTTCTAGATGGCTATTGTGTGAGCAGGGTAGCATGTATAAGAAGTTAAGATGAACCATGTTTAATTAATGAGAAATTGGTGTGGAAGCTGAATGGTGCAGTGAAAGGTTTTGAGAGATTGAGTTCCTGAGATTGTTGGGTTAATGTAATGTAATGTATTGAAAATAAAGGTATTGTTAAAAACGTTATTAGGAGCATTCGAGTTTGATGACCATTAATATTAAGACACGAATCCTCATAACTGAGATTTAGAAAGATGTTGAAAACTTATTTGTTAGCAAATATTTGAAAACTGATAATTGTTTATTACTTAATTTTGTTTTTACCTTTTTTTAGCATATCAGAGATGCTTGTTCTCTTGTCTTAAATTTTGTGATCTGCACTAAATCCTTGCGGAATATAAGACCTTATATTGTATTGTGTTGTTTTGTATAGCACTGCTGTAGTGTCCCATGGCCAGGGCTACAGTGACAGTGTGTAGGTATATTGAAGAATATAAAAATGGGAGGGAAAGAAACCTAGAGACTCATGGTGTGGGGTCTCAGCCCTGGTTCCAACTGAGCTGGAAATACAAAGAAAACTGGAAGGAATTACCAGAAAAAAATGCTTTTTGTGACAGTTTTTAAAAACTTGCTCCATAAAGAACGAACAGCTCGTTTTCTAAAAGCCTTTCTTTTGCAACAAATGAGGTCATTTTAGAAGCATCTACACAAAGAAATAGCAGCTTTTATACATATAGATAGATTGGCTACAAGTGTACATCGAGACTTTACAAAGCCACCGTTTCCACAACACAGATTTCGTTTGGGTTTGGCTTGGGTGGGTCAAAAATGTATGTATGTACTTATTTGTGTAACATAGTAGATGACGGCAGAAAAAGACCTGCACGGTCCATCCAGTCTGCCCAACAAGATAACTCATATGTGCTACTTTTTGTGTATACCCTACTTTGATTTGTACCTTTCGAAATATCTGAAATGTCTGCATTGGCATTTCCATCTGCTGAGAGGTATGCAGAAGTGCTGGCTATCTTTTTATTTGGACCTGGAGTCTCCACCACTGACTGAAAGCACAATGTGCAAAACCTCTGTGGTGTCTAACACTATATCAAAATCTGAGGAATAGATTATTCCACTCCCCTTCTTATTTGGCTCCTCTTATAGACACAGGTTTCTAAAAATCCCCTACTTAATATGTTGGTGCCAGCATATATTGTAAAAGTGGCACATAAGTATGTTCTACCCCCACATTTGTGTGTGAATATGTTTGCTTACTTTGTATTGTTATTGCTAGTTTGACTTACATGCTACAATATCCTGCTAGTGCATATAATCTCTCTTCTCATAGATCAAATGTTCCATGGGCCCACTGTCTCCAGGCACTGGGAGATCTGCTATGCTCATTCTCTGACCCGTTTATCTGCAGCCCCCTAGCCTTATGGGTATTCTTTGCACCCCTCACTCCAGAGCAGAACTCTCCATCTTGAGTTAGGAGAAGGTTATCCACAGCCTCTCTTCCTCCCTTCTCCACCCCTGGAATACACATCCTCCTTTCACCATAGGTGTTCAATATCCTTCTCCCACTGCATTCAACATTTAACTCTTCAGAAGTTCAATCTCCATTTCATCAGTCTGACAGTCAATTAATTCAGCATGGAGTTACAAAGATTCATCCTACCAGGAGAGAACTCTTATTCCAACTACTTGCAGTGAGTCACTTGATTACTTATTTGTAATGAACAGTTGGAGATCAAGAAAAGCAAGTCTTCCTTTTGGATGCTGGAATGATTTAGCTAACTGTTTAGTAATGCATGAGATGTGTGTTGTGAAAATGGTATAAAAGTATCTAGCTCCTAGTGATGTCATTGTTTTTATCCTTGTGTACATGTCTAAAATTGCTGCTCTTGATAGACATCCCAGAAAATACATGTGTATTTATTAGCATTCATATAGAAGTTTTACAAAAGGCAACATGTCCAGCAGAGCCTTTTGTAAAACACAAGTGGAGAAAAAAAATCGTGCATGTCCCAACCAGGACATCTCAATAGCCTAATCAAAGTGGGCTTTCACTTCTTTAAAGCTTTCTTAAAATCTGAAAAAATTGATTCCTCGTGAAAGATGTAGGCTTAGGACACAAGATCAGCAATACAATGCAGAGATGATCTGTGGGCAGAACAGGCAGTTATGCGGGCATCAGCAACTTTCAGTGCTGGTTCCCGCATAGCTAACTAAACTGGGCTGCCTTTATCTGGTTAGCTATATGGGTGCCGGCACTGAATATCAGTTGGCACCCGCATAACTTCTGGGTCTGTGGCTGATCCTGATATGGCTTGGTATATAATATCTGAGGTAGATTCAGTCCAGTGGCTTTAAAACCACTAACCAACACAGGCTGAATATTAGAGGGAAGTCTCTTATTCACTTTAACCTTCTTGTTGAATAGTGACCTTTAAACAAGTCTAATGATCAAAAATTGAAGACTGGTAGAATTTAATTGTAGAAAATGAAGATACACAGAAGTTCAAAATTAGATTTAAATTCAACAGAGAATGGTATAGGAATGCTAGGCCTTACTAATTGAGCCTTAAAAATAGAGTATCTATAATTTCATTTATCATCATTTATAAACAGCTCTTATTCAGAGTGGGATAAGCATACACAATAAAACGAAAACATCACAATAACAAATCCAAACAAATACTATACATACTATATATTTATAATTGGTTTGAAGGCTGATAAACTTTCTCTGATAACCCGTTTTTTGATAGTATATCCAAACAAATAATATAGATGATGAATAATGAATGATCCTCGGGCATATACTCTTCTTGCTGCAACAAGTGCCAGTGTACATCCTTATGATGCTATACATATTCCCAATTCCTTGGAAAGAAAAATTTAGTAGAGTCTTTACAGAGGACTTCAGTGATTTAACTATCATTCATATTTATAAGCTGCCCATCCAAACATCAGCTTGCAAATCTTTATAAGCAATAGTTTTCTAGCTATTTGTAAACCTGTTAAAACTCTACTGAAATAAAACATTCTCCATTTAATTTCTGATTGCCAAGCTCTGAGATGTTTGATTTTGATTCTAACCATCACTAAAGAAAGAATATCTGAATAGATCTGAAAAAGGATCCATGTGTTCCAATATGCAATAGATTAATTTGCATACAATGGAGTTAGTGCATGCAAATTTATCTCATGCATATTCATTGTAGGTACCCTGAAATCCTAACTGGCTAGGTATGTCCCGAGGACTGGGTTGAGAACCTCTCATATAAAGCTATGATAATTAATTGCTAGAGGTTTTTCTTTTGGGAGGGGGGGAGGGAAGATGTGTAGAACTCTCCAACATTTTCAAAAAAAAAAAACTTCTAGTACCCTTCCCTAGACCTCCATAGCTCATTCTTTCCCACCCTAACATCCACAACCTCAGTTCCCCTACAGAATCCTGATCTGCTATTGCTCCCTCCAGATTTTCTCTCAAATGCTCCATTCCCCATTCCTTGTTTTCTGGGCCATACCGTTCTAAATGAATGGCTGTTATTCCCTCCTACCAGCAGATGGTGGTAGAGAAAAACGGATTTCTTCCAATTAGAGAACAACACAGGGACAAAGTTTGTCCCCGTCCCCATGGGTTCTGTCTCCATCTCCTCCCAATCCCCGTCCCATCCCTGTAGGTTCTGTCCCCGTCCCATAAGCTCTTTCCTCATCTGCAGAAGCCTCAAACATTTATGATTTTATATTAAATCTTTTTATTAAAGCACAGAAAGGAACAATATGCTGTGTAACTGTTGTGTATAAATTACAAACAGAACACAATAATAATAACAACAACTCCATCCCACCCTCTACCCTTCCAACCCCAACAATAGCTGACTTCTACTCCCCAAGGAATCCTAATCCACCCTGTTAAATTGTTCAGGGTTACAAAATACAACCCGCTCTGCATGCCCTAGAGGGGAGAAATATGCCCTATGAAGCACTGTTATGATTTTTTAAATCAGTGGATGAATAAGTCTTCAACAATCTCAGGATTCAGTCTACCTTTCCTGTCTTCCACAGTCCTTCCTGCAATAGATGTCTTCTTAGAAGATGTGCTGGTAGCAGGATGTACAGGATCCCCCATGCAAATTTTGCTAGTTGTGGCCAGCATGATTGCTTGTTTTTCCAAAAAATAAAAATATCCTTGTCTGCATCAAACATAAATAACAGTTCAGTTCAATTAACAGGCTTCAAAGAAGAAAATGACACGGAGACAGTTTGTTCCTGAACCCATGGGCTCTGTCCCCATCCCCACCCCGTCGATCTGTTCACACCCCCAGGGATCTGACCCTGTCCCCATCTCCGCTGTGTCTCTGTCCTCGTCCCCATGTCATTCTCTACTTCCAGTGAACTCACCAGTATAACCTGCTGGCGCTCAGTGTGAAACTCCAGTATTTTCTCTACCTCTAGCAGATGGTAGGTCATTAAAGCTTTGCTTTGGTGCTCCCAGTCCCTGGCCTAGCTCCTTGCTCAGCTGGCCATGGCTGCACAGCAAGGTGGAGCCTAATGACTGCTCTTAGGTTCCCCAGTTTCTAGACTGGACCTGACTGAGCCCACAGTGTGGCTCCACTGCCCCCAGTCACAATTCTTAGCATTTACTGGGACAGGTGTTGACAGCTCTATGGGGCCTTACCAGAGGGGTGTGGGTCCCCATCCCCTCCTTGCCCATACACCCCCTTTTTGAGTGTATTCCCCTGGGCTCCCTGGCAGTTTCAAATTCATGTTTAGCTTTGTTTCCTTAAGGAATAAAGCTAATTGAGTTAAAAAAAAAAAAAAGCACACACAAGTGAGCAATGGCCCCCAGTGGTCAGGCAGGCTTGCATGCGCCGGTCATGTGGCTGGGCATGCCTACCAGCAGACACTGCTCTGCCTGTATGAGCTGGCAGCTGAACACAGCTGCTGGCTCTGTCTGCCCCTCTTGTGATGGACTATTTCAGACTTCAGAAACAGATCCCTGAGGAAGTGGAAAGTGCTGAAGTATTGTAAAGTAGATGTGCTTGTCACAGCGATCACAAAAAAGACCGCCATACCTGTGCAAGGAGATTCAGCCCTCAGGGAGTTCCAAGAGAAGCAAATTTATTTATTTATTTATTATCTCATTTGTACCCCACAGTTTCCCAACAATGTCAGGAACAGCAGTTTAGGTTAGGGTTCACCTTTGAGGTGTCTAGCATAAAGCTGCCATCTGTGGGGGTTACGTGGCCAGAGCTATGCTGCATTGGTTGCTGTACCTGCTGATGTCTGCCGGTGTCCCCAGAGGTCTCAACTGGAGTCAGGCACAGCCTTCCTGGCATACATCCTTTACAATCTGGTGCATCTTTTCTTTAGTGGCCACCTCCGTGCTTAGTTCACCATTGGCTGTGATTGTGCCACTGGACCGCACACACTGCTTCCAAAAAGCTCCTCAGTCAGCTGTCCTTTTGGAGGTGGTTATTTGGAGAGAATCTAGAAATGTTAGTGAAGGATATGGGGGAGCCTCTCCAGCTTCCTGAGCTGAGGCAGAAAAAGTGACTGGCGGTCACTCATAAGAACATAAGTGTAGCCATACTGCGTCAGACCAATGGTCCATCTAGCCCACTATCCTGTTTACAAACAGTAACCAAGCCAGGTCACAAGTATCTGGCAGAAACCCATATCGTGCCAACACTCCATGCTACAAATCCCAGGATAAGCATTTGCTTCCCCATGTCTGTCTCAATAGCAGGCTACAGACTTTTCCTCCAGGAACTTGTCCAAATCTTTTTTAAACCCAGATATGCTAACCGCTATTGCCACATCCTCCAGCAGAGAGTTTCAGAGCATAACTATTCAGTGAGTATTTCCTCCTATTTGTTTTAAAAGTATTTCTATGTAATTTCCTTGAGTGTACTTTTGGAGTGATTAAAATAATCAATTTAATTCTACTCATTCTACACCACTCAGGATCTTGTAGTCCTCAATCACATCGCCCCTCATCCGCTTCTTTTCCAGGCTGAAGAGCCCTAAGCTCTTTAGCCTTGCCTTTTACGAGAAGAGTTCCATTCCCTTTGCCATTTTGGTCGCTCTTCTTCGAACCTCCAAGGAAGCAGGCCTTTTTCAGTGGTTTCGACGCTCAACAGCCCAGGCTTCCGCCGTGGGAAGACTCTTTAAGCCAGGTTTATGTTGTGGCCCCAAAGCATCTAGAGACTCAGGTTCCTCCAGCAGGGATGGAGCTGGCAAGCCTGCCCAATGAGGGCATATTAGGCACCTCAGTGGTTCCAGTAGGGGCAGATTGTTCCCCTTCTGCCATGACTGGGCTCACAGCACCTCCAATCAGTTGGTTCTGGAGATGTTGAGAAGGGTTCCTCCTTGGAGCTGGCCCACACTGACCCAAATACCTTCTTGGTGTCTCCCTGTGGCTCAGAACTAAAGCATCTTCTTGAGCTAGGAGCAGTGTAGCCCATCCTAGTGGTGGAGCAGTGCCTGGGGAATTATTCCATGTATTTTAAGATTCCAAAGAATGGAGGCTCTATTCGACTAATCCTGGATCTCAAAAGGGGAATGCTTGTCTCTGGGTGTAGCACTTTCACATGGATACACTTTGGTCTGTGATTGCTTCAGTTCATCTGGGCAAGTTCTTGATCTCCTTGGACCTCACAGAAGCCTATCTGACCATTCCCCTAGTGGATCACCACAACTGATACCTTCACTTGTGTGTGCTTGAGTGCCACTTTCAGTTTCGGGCCCTTACCTTTAGGTTGGCCACGGCTCTCTGAACCTTTTCCAAGGGGATGGTGATAATGAATCTGCAGTGCCATGGCATTTAGTCCATCCTTATCTAGATGATTGGTTGATTTGAGCCAACTCGAAGGTGGAGCACGAGTTGCTACCTCTCAGGTCATTACCCTCTTGGAGGGTCTATGTTGGGTGGTAAATTGTGTCAGGAGTCAGCTACTCTGTTCCCAAGTCTTGGAGAACCTGGGAGTCCACTTTGACTCGGCACAGGAGATGGTTTCCCTTTCGGAGGACTGAGTGGTCAAGCTTCAGGCCCAGAAGCACATACTAAGTTGTCAGCTTCCAGGGTTTGGGACTATCTGCAGCTCTCAAGCTTTGTGGCTGTGACTCAGGAGGTGGTTCCTTAGGCATTAGCACACATGAGGCCTCTGCAGTCCGGTCTCCCATCTTGATAGGCCCTGTTCTCTCAGGATTTGAGTGCTAGTTGCTACTACCTGCCAAAGGTGAGAGCTAGTCTGGATTGACGGGACAATCCTGTTCACTTCCTGTGGTTTTGCTGGACTCTACCTAGAGTGAGTAGATCATGGTCACCACTGATGCGAGTCTCCTCAGATGGTGAGCATACTGCCTAGTCTTTGCTAGAAGCTTCCTAAGTCCATCAACCACCTACAGACTTGGGCAGTGTGCCTGGCCTTGGTGGAGTTCCTTCCTCTGGTTTGGGGGAAGGCAGTTTGAGTAATGGTGGACACTGCCATGGCGGCAGCAAAAAGGTGGCATCAGGAGCCAGGCTGTGGCATTAGAAGCTGTGAGCTTCTACCATAGAGCAGAGACTCATCTGCAGGCTCTCTTGATGGTCCATATTGCAAGCAAGGACAATGTTCAGGTGGAATTTCTCAGCTGTTTCCTGTTGGAGCTGGGGGTCAATGGCCTTCCAGCTCACTCAGGAATGGTAGGGGTGTTTGACCTGATGGCTTAATGCTCCAATGCTAAGGCAGAGCATTTCGTCAGCTGCAGTTCATCCATGGCCGGTGGAGAAGCCCCTGTATGCCTTCCTTTTCAGTGAAGTGTTTTTGCAGCTTTATTCTGGTAGGTAACACTAGATGCAATGAAGGGCTTTTGTCAGTAGAAAGGCATTTTGTGGCCACATCAACTGGTTCCAAAACTCAAATGATATCAGCCAACAAGTCTTCATTGATATCAGCCAGCAAACAAAACAAATTTCTATTAAAACCTGGCTCAGCACTCAGTGTATAGAGAAAAAAAAAGTTTTGCCACTCACACTGTTCCATCGTGTTATTACAAATGTTGTTACCAGTTGATTGTTAATTTTTGGGGTTTTTTTTTTGCCAATGTCACTAGTTCTTTCAAGGTGTCAATAAGCTGGGCTATCTGAAAAGGCAAACCAGTGCCATACAAACCTGTTTGCCGCAGTCCATGTGACAAAACAAGATTTAGATTATGACATGAACGTCCAATTCACATATTTTCTCAAAAGGCAGCCTTCATATTACTGGCATTGTCTGTAGTGAACAATTGTCTTGATGTTGTACACAAAACTCGTCCAGAATCAACTTCACTGTCAGTTTTATATTTTCTGAGGTATGATTTTCATCCAGTAATTGGGTAGCCAAGATATACGATTCAGTTTGCCAGTTATCAATATACTGTACAGTCACAGTTATGTAGCTGTGGTTGCTTTGTGTGTCCAGAGGTCAGCTGTCACTCCGAACTGTGGCACTAAAGTTAGCTTATCGATGAGTGAGATCATCTCTTTCTCCACAACACCATCAAGATGACAAGAGACAGTTGATCCACAGGGCATGACTTGGTCCAGGTCAACGTTCCCATATTTAGCACCAATGGAGATGAGCTTTGATGCTAAATTCCTAAATCTGTTCCCTTCAGCAAAAGAAAAGGGCCTCACATCTGTCGCACACATGGTGACCATGTCTGCCACTTTAGATTTAGTGTTTGCAGGTACTCTGTAGGTATTACTAGATACAGAAAAGCCTGGTATTGCTGTAATCTTTGTTGCTGGCAGACGATTTGCACAATAGTCCTTGTGAGCCCATAAGCCATTTGTCCTATCACATGATCTCCAAGAGAGAATTGTCTTGCATCTTGAGCAAAGCACAAAAGGTACTTCTTTGTCAACTACCAATATCAATTTAAAGAAATTCAATACTTCACTCTCACCCTTATTTTTCATATATGAAACACGGTTATTGTTCGAATCAATACGTTTTTGAATGTCGGCTTTCTTTTCCATGCCATACGAAAATTACACAGGACTGAAGTACCGGCTCTGTAAACAATACAACACAGAAGAATTAAAATTTAAAAATGTATTGCCTGCTGTACTGAGCAAAATGGCAAAGACACTAAAAGATATGCTTTAGCTGCAGCTCTGATACCAATACAGCCAGGTGATCTGCTCCTCCAGCGCTGCTATGTGCTCGCTCCGCTCCTCAGCTGCTTCTTCCTCTCTGAGTCCTGCTGAATCAGCTGATGATGAATCTTGATAATCTCTCACTACCTTTTGAGCCAGTATATATATTCACTGGAAGCGGACCTGGCTGGAGCCTGCTGTGCTCACTCAGCAGCTTAATGACTCATTCCATTGCTACTCTGCTACTGAAGCACTTACAGAACGCAGCTACAGCCATCTGACTGGTGGACTCGCATGACTGACGTACTCCGCCTTACCAAGTGTGTTCTTCCTGGCGGGCACGCCCACGTGTGTGCATGCGATGCCGCTTCTTCTTTTTCATTCCGGTTAGGACTCTCAAAGTAGAACTTGAGGTGAAGGGTCATCGATTACATATGCACCATTGGCAGCGCTGGACAGAGACAGACCGCTAAAAGCTGCGGTATTAAAGGTATGCCTGTCCCTGCGGGAACACTGCAGGAACTTCATCCATTCCCACGGGAACTCCGCATGCTTACTTCTGTCCCCATGGAGCTCCCACCGGCCTGAGGGGGATTCTCACGGGATCCCTGCGAACCCAAGTCCCATGTAGGTCTTTAGACCAGACTCAAGACTACTATAATGACAAAGTTTAAGTTATGGGATAATGCAACTTTATTTAAATATGTCAGTGTTTCCAAGGTTTCCATAGATGTGTATGTGGTTTATGTTGATGCAGGACAGACTGTTTACTTAGAAATCAGTTATAAAATGCGCTCTATGGAATTATTTAGGAGCCAAGCACTACTCACACCTATATGCCTAGTGCCCCCCATTTAACTCTGGACCCCCCTCAAAAGAAATGTCAGGTCTAGTTACATCCCTGCGTCATAGTTCCCATATTTAAAAAAACATAAGGAAATTGGTGACACTCTATTATACAGATGAGACCATTAAGCAGAGGTTTATGGAATACTATCAAGACCTTAACAAACAAGATATTGTTCTACCTCCCTTCGCCACAGAACTTTATTTATCCTCGATTCGACTGCCTCAGCTGGCAGAGACTGATAGGCTGCAATTGGATGAGCCCATCTCTTTGGAGGAAACTGGATAATCCATAGGCTTAAAAATGGCAAGGCTTCATGTTTGGATGGCTTCTCAGGTCCATTTTAAAATAAGTTTGTTGGGGACTTGGGGCGCTTGTTATAATGGGTGGGGAATAGTTTATTGGAAGACTATACTTTACCCTCCCATGTGGGAGGCTGGGATTGCAGTGTTGAAACCTGGTAAGGATCCCTCAATCTGTGAGTCTCCATTTCATAAAACATGTTAAAACAAACTGACTCGCTCACTGTCTCTGAGAAACACGTACATTCACTATCTCTCTAAGAAGCACACACGTTCACTTTCTCTGACCCTCTCTCTGAGAAACACACACAAACTCTCTTTCTGTCTCTGAGAAACACACACATTAAATATATCTCTGATTGTCTATGAGAAAAATACACACACATTCACTCTCTTTGTATCTCTGAAGAGCACATACACACTGGGGAGTCTAAATAAAAGTGAACCAGAGACAGGATATAGACTATACAGTATGAGTGACATTACAGCTGTGGTAATTATTGATCAAATAGCTTAGAGTTACCATGGTGTCTATTAAAGTGTGCCCCACTATCTATCCACCACATAAACCTCTGGGCAGGGCACCGAGTTCCATTCCTAGCTCAGGTCTTTCATTCCCTAGGTTTATTTAAGAACTCAACCCAAAACAATACACATACGATACAGGATACACAGCACATACTACAGGATCGAGGTTGCTAGGTCTAGGAGTTAAGTGATGTCACACAAAGACATCTAGTTTCCTTGGGAATAATCCCCAAGAACTCTAGGTGTTCTTGTGTGGCATCACCCAACTCCTAGACCTAGCAACCTCGGTCCTGTAGTGTGTGCTCTATCCTGAATCATATGTGTATTGTATTGGGTTGGGTTGGATTGGATTCTTAAATAAACCTGGGAAATGAAAGACCTGAGTCAGCCAGGAATGGAACTAATGGATCTGTCTGTCTGCTTACTTACCAATTACAGCATGATGCCATCGAGTTTGTGTTCCATTCCTTTTTCCCTGGCTCATGAGGGGGGGGGGGGGGGAATAAGAAAGTGGCTCAAATTAGAGCAGCTCTGCAGCTTGGCCGAGAGCCAACCTGGGGTGACCCCAACTGGATTGCATTCTGTGTCGATGCTGTTCACAATAGCAGCAGCAGAAAGATGGCGGCCCAAGAGCCGAAACTCCAGAGGGCAGCTGCATGACCAGATTGCTCACAAGACTCATTCATACAACTGCACTTCTCTGGACTTGGCCACAGTTTCTTCACATGGCTGAGCTGCTACAGAAGTACAGCTGTGATTGGTCAGGGAGCCCTGTCTGGCACCTAAAAGGATGCTTCTGATTGGCCGGACGCTGCAGTTACTCCAGTGTCTGGTCAATCAGGAGTGCTTTTTAGGCATCAGACAGGGGAGGACTGGTTGGTTGCCGTGCAGTGAAGGTAAGAACATTCTCAATCTAACCTCCTTGATAAAGACAAAGCCGACCAAAGAAGCACGGTATGGCATGGCAGCGGGTTGTTTGTTCCGAGGGGGATTCAGTGAGACAGACTGAGAACAGATACATCATGATGCTGATATGCTGTCATGTCAGGGCTACACGGGGCCCCTGGGAGTGCGAGGCCTTGTGCAGCCCCCTGTCACCCCAGTCCTGCCCACTGTAATAAATGTAAACTGCTTTGGTTGTACCACAGAAAGGTAGTATAGCAAATCCATGACCCTTTACCCTTTTGATTAGAAATGTTTTTTCTTTTTTTCAAATTGAACAGTCTATTCCTTCTTCAGTGACTTAGCAACAGTCTCCTAGACAGCCACTGAAGTTTTTACCTCTAGTTGCACATTCTATTTTTTCACAATGACATATCCACAGCAAACTGGGCCTTAATACAATGTTACTAACTAACCGTGTTTGAGTCATCTCTGAACCTGAAGGAGCAAAGCCCTCTTTCCAATGAAGTACCACATCTGCCCAATAGCAGATAAAAATGCAAAAAAAAAAAAAAAAAACCATCAAGGAGAGGTTTAATTTGTTTGTACAGTGCACATTGGATAAGCACATGATCTAACTGCATGCCGTACTTCGGTTCCGTTTTTGGTGCCATCAATTTCTATGGGGACAAACTTCGGTTTAGCGCACCACTGATAAGTGCAAGATTCTCTTACATGCATGGTTTAAGACCGCTCCTCTGCAGGGAAGACTCCACATAAGCGCACGCACGGAATACGGAAGCTGATTGGCGCGTGACAACCAACGAGATTTCAAATTTACCACCCCTTTAGCTGCCACAGGCAGAATAATCGAAAGAATGTTGTTAGAGTGTACACTGGGGTCATCGTCGTCGCCGCGGCAGAACTGTAAGACTAACACTGGCTGAACGAATAGAAGTTCTTAAAAAATTAGAAAACAAACTAAGTCAAGCATCTATTGCTAAAGAATATGGTGCCAATCCCAGTCAAATTTCATGTGTCTTGAAGCAGAAAGACCAGCTTCTGGAAGACTGGCAAAACAATACAAATCCACAACGGAAACGAAAACGGGCGGGAAAAGCTGAGGAGGTAGAAGATGCTCTTTGGTGGTTTTCTTGAGTCAGGAGCAGACAGTTTCCTGTCAGTGGTCCACTGCTTATGGAGAAAGCTAACCAGCTAGCTGAAAGTCTCGGGCTAACTGAATTCAAAGCCACTGTTGGATGGTTGGAAAGATGGAAGGAGAGGAACAAAATAAAATTCAAGAAACAGCATGGTGAGAAACAAGACACTGATGACTTTGGTGCTGAAAATTGGGTTGTTTCAGTTCTTCCTACCATCTTGAACGAGTTTGCACCTCATGACATTTTCAATGCTGATGAAAATGGTCTCTACTGGTGAGCGATTCCTGATAGAACACTTGCATTCAAACATGCCGAAACTACTGGAGGTAAAACGTTGAAGGACCGACTGACGATCCTCCTTTGCTGCAATATGGATGGGAGTGAGAGGTTGGAACCCCTTGTCATTGGAAAGAGCAAACAGCCCCGTTGCTTCATGAAAGTTAAGCGACTTCCTGTGTCATACGAGGCTAACACAAATTCATGGATGACTGGGGAAATTTGGAAGCGGTGGCTAAAGAAGTTAGACACTAGAATGCAGGCACAAAAGCGTTAGATTTTGTTGCTTTGTGATAATTGTGCTGCACACAGGGATGATGTCGGGCTGTCTAATGTCAAGGTGGTCTTCCTGCCACCAAACACTACCTCTCTGATTCAACCTATGGATCAGAGCATAATAGCCAATTTCAAACAACATTATCGGCCTCTTGTGCTACGTCGTCTGATGAGCATTATGGATGACCAGACCGGCAAGGATAAATGTGCTGTTGAACTGGCTCGTAATCTATCACTGTTGCATTCCCTACATATGCAGAAAGAAGCCTGGAATCATGTTACACAGGCAACCATTGTGAACTGCTACAAGTGGGCAAGCTTTGTTAAGGATGTGGAGAGGGACGAAACAGATGCAGCAGTTGCAAATGCGTCAGATGAACCGGTTGACATCCCAGCCGGTGTTACTGAAGAGGAGTTTCATCGCTATGTAGCTGTTGATTACGATCTACAAACAGCTGAAGACTGCACTGATGTCGAGATATACGCCTACACGCAGGCAACAACGGCTGATGATGGAACAGATGATGAAATGAGCAGCGAGGCACATGCTGACGAAATTCAACAACCTCCTCCTGTCACTTTTGCAAGAGCGCTGGAGAGTCTCAACACCGTGCGGGCCTATCTGGAGGCCACTGGATGTCAGTGCTATGACAGTTTTTACCGTCTGCCAGATGCAGTCCATGGAACTCACAGACCCAATAGTGTACAGAGAACTATAACTGATTACTTCAAGTAAGCCTAATGTCAGTTAACGGAGACTGTATACTGTACGTATAATAATAAACAGTACTGTACATATGTTTATCAGATGTCAAGATTCTTTGGGTCACAACGGTTAAGTGCACGCTCCAGTTAACTGCATGCATTTCTTTGGTCCCAGACCCTTGCACTTAAGCGGATTGCACTGTACATTTTTGTATCTCAGCAGCAGCTGTTTCAACCATGCACTTGGATTTTATTTATTACTTGCCTTTTTCCAAATCTGAGCTCAAGGTGAATTATATATTCAGAGATAGCAAAGATACATACCTGTAGCAGGTATTCTCCGAGGACAGCAGGCTGATTGTTCTGACATGTGGGTCGACGTCCGCGTTGGCACAGGAATCGGCATTTTGCAAGCAAAATATTTAAAAAGTTTTGCCAGAGTCTTCTGGCGCACATGCAGCACGAGGACCAATTTTCTGCCCGTTGCGCGAACGCGTTCCTCAGTTAAATCAAAACCATAAAAAGAAACAAATCAACTCCCAAGGGGAGGTGGGCGGGTTTGTGAGAACAATCAGCCTGCTGTCCTCGGAGAATACCTGCTTCAGGTATGTATCTTCGCTTTCTCCGAGGACAAGCAGGCTGCTTGTTCTCACATATGGGGTATCCCTAGCAACCAGGCTCACTCAAAACAATGAACATTGGTCAATTGGGCCTCGCAACGGCGAAGACATAACAGAGATTGACCTGAAACCATAAGCAACTAATACAGTACAGCATGGAACAGAACAAAAATGGGTCTAGGGGGGTGGAGTTGAATTCTAAACCCCGAAAAGATTCTGCAGTACCGACTGCCCAAACCGACTGTCCTGTTGGGTATCCTACTGAAGGCAGTAGTGAGATGTGAATGTGTGGACTGATGACCACGTTGCAGCCTTGCAAATTTCCTCAATGGAGGCTGACTTTAAGTGAACCACTGATGCAGCCATGGCTCTAACATTGTGAGCCGTGACATGGCCCCCCCAGAGTCAGCCCAGCTTGGGCGTAAGTGAAGGAAATGCAATCTGCTAGCCAATTGGAGATTGTGCGTTTTTCAATGATGACTCCCCTCCTGTTGGGATCAAAAGAAAGAAACAACTGGGCGACAGTCTAAAGGGCTTTGTCCACTCCACATAAAAGGCCAATGCTGTCTTGCGGTCCAAGGTGTGCAAACTGCTTTCGCCAGGGCGGGTATGACTGGTTCTGATGGAACTCAGACACCACCTTTGGCAGGAACTTAGGGTGCGTGCGGAGGACTACTCTGTTGTGATGAAATTTGATATAAGGTGCATGTACTACTAAGGTGTAAAGCTCACTGACCCTACGAGCTGAAGTAACAGCCACCAAGAAAACAACCTTCCAGGTCAAGTACTTCAGATGGCAGGAATTAGTGGTTCAAAAGGAGTTTTCATCAGCTGAGTGAGAACAACGTTGAGATCCCATGACACTGGTGGAGGTTTGAAAGGCTTTGACAAATGCAAACCTCTCATGAAGCGAACAACTAAAGGCTGTCCAGAGATAGGCTTACCCTCTACATGCCGATGATAGGCACTAATCGCACTAATATGAACCCTTACTGAGTTGGTTTTGAGGCCAGACTCTGATAAGTGTAGAAGGTATTCAAGCAGGGTCTGTGTAGGACAAGAAAGAGGATCTAGGGCCTTGCTGTCACACCAGACGGCAAATCTCCTCCATTTGAAAGAATAACACTTCTTCATGGAATCTTTTCTGAAAGCAAGCAAGACTTGGGAGACACCCTCAGAAAGACCCAAGGAGGCGAATTCTAAGCTCTCAATATCCAGGCCATGAGAGCCAGAGACCGGAGGTTGGGATGTAGAAGCGACCCCTCGTTCTGAGTGATGAGGGTTGGAAAACAGTCCAATTTCCACGGTTCTTCGGAGGACAACTCCAGAAGAAGAGAGAACCAAATCTGATGCGGCCAGAAGGGTGCAATCAGGATCATGGTTCCGCAGTCTTGCTTGAGTTTCAGCAAAGTCTTCCTACTAGAGGTATGAAAGGATACGCATACAGAAGGCCTGTCCCCCAATGTAGGAGAAAGGCATATGACACTAGTCTGTCGTGGGCCTGAAGTCTGGAACAGAACTGAGGGACCTTGTGATTGATCTGAGTGGCAAAAAGATCCACCGAGGGGGTACCCCATGCTCAGAAGATCTTGCGGACTACGCCCATGTTCAGTGACCATTCGTGAGGTTGCATTATCCTGCTCAACCTGTCAGCCAGACTGTTATTTACGCCTGCCAGATAAGTAGCTTGGAGAAACATGCTATGACGGTGAGCCCAAAGCCACATCTGGACGGCTTCCTGACACAGAGGGCGAGATTCGGAGCCCCCCTGCTTGTTGGTGTAAAACATGGCAACCTGATTGTCTGTCTGAATTAAGATTACTTGGTTGGACAGCCGATCTCTGAAAGCCTTTATAACGTTCCAGATCACTCTTAATTCCAGAAGATTGATCTGCAGACCTCTTTCCTGAAGGGACCAGGCTCCCTGAGTGTGGAGCCCATCTACATGAGCTCCCCACCCCAGGAGAGATGAATCCGTCGTCAGCACTTTCCGTGGCTGAGGGAATGGTCGTCTCATGGTCAAATTAGATCGAATTGTCCACCACTGAAGAGAATTCTGAAAGCCGGTGGACAGTTGGATTACATCCTCTAGATCCCCCGCAGCTTGAAACCACTGGGAAGCTAGGGTCCATTGAGCTGATCTCATATGTAGACGTGCCATGGGCGTGACATGAACTGTGGAGGCCATGTGCCCCAGAAGTCTAAACATCTGCCGAGCCGTGACCTGCTGAGACGCTGGAACCATGGACACCAGGGACAGAAGGTTGTCCGCCCTTGCCTGGGGAATATAAGCTCGAGCTGTCTGAATGTTCAATAGAGCTCCAATGAATTCCAATTTTTGGACTGGGGTGAGATGGGACTTGGGATAATTTATGACGAACCCCAGTAGCCCTAGCACCCGAATAGTCATTCGCATGGACTCCAGAGCACCTGCCTTCGAGGTGCTCTTCACCAGCCAATCATCGAGATAAGGAAACATATGCACTTCCAGTCTGCATAGCGACGCTGCGACTACAGCTAGGTACTGGAATTGCTGTGTTCCCAGTCGAAATCAAAGATATTTCCTGTGAGCTGGAAGTATCAAGATGTGTGTGTAAGCATCCTTTAAGTCCAGAGAGCATAGCCAATCGTTTTCCTGAATCATGGGAAGAAGGGTGCCTAGGCAAACCATCCTGAACTTTTCTCGGACAAGAAATTTGTTCAGGGCACTTAGGTGTAGGATGGGACGCATTCCCCCTGTTTTCTTTTGCACAATGAAGTACCTGGAATAGAATCCCAGCCCTTCTTTCCCTGTAGAAGGGCAGAGAGTTCCTCCAAGTACCTGCTTGTGCTGGGAGCTGTAGGACTGAGCTCCCGGTGGGCAATTTGTAGGCTTGGAGTCCAGATTGAAGGGTGTATCCTAACTGGACAATTTGAAGAACTCACCAGTCGGAGATTATAAGAGGCCACCTTTAGTGAAAAAAACATTAACCTCCCCCCAGCAAGTCGTCCGGTACGGATACGTTTACTGAGGCTATGCTGAACTGGAGCCAGTCAAAAGCCCATCCCCTGCTTTTGCTGGGGAGCCGCAGTGGCCTTAGATGCACGCTGTTGACGAGAACGAGCGCGCTGGGACTGAGCAGGCTGCCGAGAAGCAGGAGTGTACCTACACCTAGCATAGGAATAAGGAGCACTCCTCTTCCCTCCAAAAAACCTCCTAGATGAGGAGGTAGTAGCAGAAGACGCACGTTGGGAGAGAGAATCCAAAGCATCATTGTGATTCTTGAGCTGGTCAACTAGATCCTCTACATTCTCACCAAAAAGGTTATGCCCCTGGCAAGGAACATCCGTCATCCACTGCTGGACCGAATGATCCAGATCAGAGACACGCAGCCATGAGAGTCTGTGCATCACTATACCTTGGGCAGAATCCTGGATGCTACATCAAAAATGTCGAACATACCCCTGGCCAGGAATTTTCGACACGCCTTCTGCTGCCTGACCACCTGGCGAAAAGGCTCGGCCTGCTCCGGAGGGAGTGCATCAACCAAGCTAGATAGTTGCCTCACCGTTCTGAAAGTGGATGCTCGTGAAGAGCTGGTATGTCTGGATTTTGGCAGCGAGCATAGCGGCCTGATACGCCTTCCTCCCAAAAGAGTCCAAGGTTCTAGATTCTCTGCCTTGGGGCGCCGAGGCATAGTCCCTAGTGCTCTTGGCTCTTTTGAGAGTGGAGTCCACCACCATGGAATTGTGAGGTAGCTGAGACCTCATCAATCCAGGTTCGCCGTGGATCCTATATTGGGATTGTTTTTTTCGGGATCACGAGATTAGACAGAGGGAATGACCAGTTTCTAAGGACTTCCTTCAGTACATTATGCAAAGGGAACCTTTGCATTCATTTATTGTTTGGATCTAGCGTTTTACCAGATACATTGAAAGCACTAAGAGAACAACATTGTTCCGTATTTCTGGGCAAGATAAGTGATCATTTTGGATTTTTTGATACATTTTGATATATTTTGATATGGCCATTAAGTTTTAAGGCTAAATTATATATGCACAGACATTGATATAGTAAAATTGAATAAAATTAAAAAAATTAATAATCGAGGGTTTTTAAGTCGATGATGACTTTTTCTATGGGCTACACAACGAATGTTTATGTGTAAACAACAGCCATAGCAGTTGAGACTTTTCCCTCATTGGCAAATTAACATCTGCTTTACAAATATTTACATTATGCAAAGGAGCCATTGCAGCCTCTCTAGGCGGAGAAGGATAATCCAGGATCTCAAGCATCTCAGCCCTGGGCTCATCCTCCATAGGGAAGGGAATAGCCGCAGCCATTTCCCGGACAAAGGAGGTAAAAGATAGGAGACTTTCTCCACCGGAGAGTCTTTCTAGTGGAGGGGAAGGTTCAGAGGGAATCCCATAGGACTTGTCAGAACAAAAGTACCTGGGATCCTCCTCTTTCTCCCACGAACGTTCATCTTCAGTATCAGACAAGACATCCCTCAGAGCAGTCCGAAACTGAGCTTCCCTTGATGCCAAGGAACGTCGTCGTCAAGAAGTCGACGCCCGCCTGGACTCCGGCGAAGCTTCATCCAACGATGTCGAAGGGGAGTTGACCTGGGTGGCAGCCGACACCGATCCCGCAGGCAGCACCGAGGTCGGGGACATCACCACAGGCGAAGGAAGGGCCACATGCCGCTGCAGCAGATAGTACGGACGGCGCCTGCACCCCCGACACCGAAGCAATCCTTCCAGAAGCTCTGGAAGCAGGGCCCTGATGTGCTTGTTGGGAGCCGCCGTCGAACAAGGCTGCAGGGTCGGTAAAGGAGCCTGTGGCAGAATCTGTTGAGGCTCGGGAGCAGGTATTGGGCTGCCAGAAGACCGACACATTGGCACCTCCTGAATAGAGGGGGAGCGATCCTCTCAGCGTCGACGCTTCTTGGGTGCTGATTCCCTCGATGCCCCGGAGCGCCTGGCACCGTGTGTCGAAGGAGAACGATGACGGTGCTTCTTTTTATTTTATTTACGTCAATTTATATACCGTATCTTATTGCAACTGCCTTTGCTAGATGCCTGTCATCGAGACTCCTCGGTACCGAGGAGGATGTGGAATCCTCACGCCTCCTCGGGGCTGGGTCCGATGAAGGTCGGTCCCAGGGGGCCTGCATAACAGGAGGCCTCGAGGCAGGTGGAGACCCACTCGATGCCTCACTGCTCCCAGCGCGAATAGGTCTTTCCGAAGCCACTGTCACGATCATGCACATGTTTCAGACTCTCAGTCATCTCGCCACCTGGTGGCCAGACCTGGTGGCTGCACTGGACTGTCTGTGTGCTGTTTCTCAGGTTCCAGAGGTCAGGCTGGTCCAGTCTGGATCTTCCAGCCTCCCAGATTGTCTTGGGAGTTTTGGAACTTAGCAGCACCCATACCTGGTGAACTCCCTTGTATGTGGCCTTTATTAGCCACCTGGAAGCTTCTGCCTTTGCATCGCCTAAGGTCCTGGTTTGTTGGTGCTTGTTGCACTTCTGCCTACTCTGGTTCCTTGTATTAGCTTCTTGTTTGTTTCTAGTTGGTCTGTGTGTAGTTTAGCTTAGGTTCATTGCTTGTTTCCTTGTCTTGTTTCTTGTTTGTATTTCTGTGTTTAGTTTCTGTTTGTCTGTGTTTCTTGTTCAGTGGCTGCCTGGCAGCTTTCAGTTCTGTCTCTTGTCTGTCAGTGTTTGTTCCGTTTCAGTGGCTGCTTGCAGCTTTCAGTTCCCGCCCTTTAGCTTGTCCATTTCCTGCCTTGTGTGGTATTGTCTGTCTGTGAGTCCTAGCCCAGTTTCCTGCCTTGCTGTCCATGTATATTCCTTTCCCCTCTGACCCTCAGTCCCTGTTCAGCCTAGTTGGTATCCAGTTCCAGCCCTGTCCAGTAAGTCCTGCCGGCCGCCTGCAGCCAGGGGCTCAACTCCTGGGGAAGGGCGGCTAGGTGCAGGTGAAGTCTAGCTGTTCCTGTCTGAGTTCTGTCTTGTCCCTGGTGTGGGGTGGTTTTGCCTGCCACTGCCGCTCCTCGGCAGTGGCCCAAAGGCTCAAAAACCTAGTGTCTGCCTTGAAAACCTAACAGCCATTACCTCTGCTCCAGCTGTCGATGCTTCCCTCGAAGTCGATGTTGACGCCGCCGACCACGGTACCGATGTCGAAGGACCGGACTGAGCCCCAAAAAGCTTTTCTCATTGGGCTTCTCGAGACACTGAGATGGTCCGGTTGCACCGAGTACAACGTTTGAAGCCGCTGGGTGTCTTCGATGACATGGAAGGAAAAACGGCTTCGGCGAAATCAAAAGACGTGATTGTGCCTTTTAAAAGAAAAAAGGGCATAAAAAGAAGGGAACCCAACCGCGCAGCGTTGAAAACAAAGGAAACTTTAAAAGGGCAAAAATAAAGAAACTACTGAAAGTTTTTTTTTTTTTTTTTTTACTGTAGAATTTGTAAAAAAAAGAAAAGAAAAAATAAGGTAAAAAGCCACGAAACGAACAAAGACTCTTTCCCGGGCCTGAGAGGAGAGCAGAAGAAACTCTACCACACCTCAATGCAGAGAAAAGAAAACTGAGGCATGCATTCGCGTGACAGGCTGGAAATCGGTGTGCGCTGCACGCGTGCCAGAAGACTCTGGCAAAACTTTTTTTTATATTTTGCTTGCAAAATGCCGATTCCTGGGCTGACGCGGATGTCAATCCACATGTGAGAACAAGCAGCCTGCTTGTCATCGGAGAAATTAGTTATTTTCCTGGCAAAATTGGCTTACAGTCTAGTTGTACTTCAGATAATAGAGGGTGACGTGATATGTCCAAGGTCACAAAGAGCAATAGAAGAAGAATTTGAACCCTGGCTTCCCAGATTCACGACCCACTTCTCTATTGAGCTACTTCACTTTCTACCAGCAACTCCTTGACCCTGGTTTTAAATGTTTATTAAAACTGCCTACCTGTCTACTGGTAAACCAAAAGAGCAACACTTGTGCTTCTACCTTTAGATTGGGTGGCAGAGCCGGTGGGGGGAGGCGGGGCTAGTGCTAGGCAGACTTCTATGGTCTGTGCCCTGAAAATGGCGGATACAAATCAAAGTCAGGTATACACATAAAGTAGCACATATGAGTTTATCTTGTTGGGCAGACTGGATGGACTGTACAGGTCTTTCTCTGCCGTCATCTACTATGTTACTATGTAGGTGTTCTCACAGTGGGGTTAGGTCATAGGAGGCAAAGCTATGTGTAGTTTTTCCTTTTATTTCGTTATTTTTATTTCATACTTGTTAACAGAACAAATTTTTGCTAGAAACATGCTTTTCTTTTGCACAAGATCCAAGAGGGGAAAATACCTTGGACTTTCTAACAATCTGAGTAGTTTTCAAAACTGTCCTTAAAAGGAAGAAAAAGTCTCCCCTCCCTTCACTTTGCAGACATTGCAATTGCCTTTGGTATAGGTAAACCAGCTCTATGTGGCAGGTCACTTGTACTGCCTCCCTTGAATGTTGTGTGAGAATAGAGTTAAAATCTTTCTATGAAATGCCTTCTGATTGACTATATGAAAGACTTGAGGTAGCTAAATGACTGTGAAGACCTTGATTACACCCAACTTCTTTGGAATTCTGTTGGAGCAGTAGATGTGGAGCAACCCTGTTGCAAATGATGCCCTCAGTGCTGAATCTATTTATAGGAACTCAAGAAAACTTTGTAGATAGGCTGGGCAAATTTCTATGGTCAACCTTTCCAAAGGCAAAGGGAGACTTAACTCCAGCCTGAGGAACAGACAATATACCAATGGATTTGGAAACTAAAAGCAACCAAGAGGGTTGCTAAGTACTCCAACCCTTTTTCTATGGTCAATTTTTCTAAAGGCAAAGGGAGAGTTATGCAAGACTGAACTCTAACCTGAGGAACAGACAGTATACCAATGAATTTGGAAACTAAAAGCAACCAAGAGGGTTGGTAAGTACTCCAACTAGTGGCTTAGCCAGACAACCAATTTTGGGTGGGCCTGAGCACAAAGTGGGTGGGCACAAAACTTTCTCTCTCCCCCCTCTCCCCCAGCACTTCCCAATTCAAAATATAAATACTTTAGCTGATGAGGATCCCCAATCTCTGTCAGCTGGGGACCTCCACCAGAGATGGCCAGAACTCCTCCCCATCAAGCCCAGCAGGCAGTAGCAACTCCTCGAGCCACTGATGCCAGCACCCCATATATGCTTAGTTGTCAGTGGCTCCAGGATGCTGCCCCCATCTGCCAAGCTCGGCAGAAGGCAGCTCCGGCCAGCCCCGGAAGAGATCCCCAGCTGGCAGAGCTTGGGGATCCCCACTAGCCACAGCAAGGGTCAGGGCTGCTGTTAACCATGCTGGTGACCAGGGCAGAAAATAAAGCACCTCCCCCAATTCCCTCTCCTCTCCAATCTCTTCATCTGCCGTTATAGTCACACTGACAGACCCTCACAAATTACAGAACAAGGCATCACAAATTAGAAATAAAAATATGTAGACAAAATTGAACTGGGAACCTCAGCATGCACTGCAACACTGGAGAAAAAAAACCCCAAAAGCTTATTTCCTTTTCTACTTAACACAATAAGAAAAAGACATCCACTATGCACATTTCCCAAAGCTAACATATTCCATTTAAAACATTCAAAATAAAATGATTTTTCTACCTTTATTGTCTGGACATTTTATTTTTCCATCATGTTGGTTCCAATTTCTCTTTCCTGTCTGTCTTCTGCTAATTGTTCACGCGGCTGTCCATTTGTCTTTTTTTCCTGTCATTTCATTTCCTCACTACACCTGCCTCTGAAATATTGATCTTTCCATTTTAGCTTTCCTTTCTTTCTTTTTTCTTTTCTGCCTCTGTACACTCAAATTTCATCCTCTTTCTAAATCTTTTCCTTATTTTTAGTTTTCAGATATCACATTTCCATTTCCTTTCACCCACTAGCTCTCCCATTCCCCATCTCTCTCCTTCCCAGCCTATCATTCTCCTTTCCATCTTCAATCTACACACCATTACCATATTTCTACCCCTGTAATCACTGTTCTCTCATTTATTTCCTTGCCATCTCCATTCCCTGGGCCTCTCCCCCATGCTTTCCACCATTCCCAGTGTCTCCCTCCCTCCACCCTTCCAGCCCAGCATCTGTTCCCTCTTTCTCCCATCCTCACCCTCTAGCCTATCTCCCTATCCCTTTTACCTCCCACCTCTTCCTCTCCTCCATTGTTCAGCATTTTCCCCTTTCTCTTTCCTACCATCCATGCAGCCTTTCCCTCCCTCTCCCCATCCCATCCCACTCATATCCAACAATTCTCCCTCTCTTTCCCCTTGCAGCATCTCTCCATCCCTCCCCCAACATCGAACAATTATTCCTCCACCTCACCTAGCACTACCCTCACTCCCTGATCCCAATAGTGCTCCTGTCTCTCCCTCCCCCCTCCTCCCAGCCACTTGCTGACATGCTGCACCTTTTTCCCCTCTCCTGCCCGCCCGCCAGCCGCCCGCTGCGGTTTTTGTTCTTGCGCACCTCCCACCCACCCGCCGGCGCACTGCCACGGTCCAGCTCTGCATTTCTGCAACGGAGCCACGTCCGTCAGCACGCTTCCTTCCGGCCTCACCTCCGATACTCTTTCTGAAGAGGCGGAGCCAGCGCAAGCACTCGTAGCGTGCAGATGGCCCCATCGCAGCGCGGCTCTAACACCGCTGACGGACGGGGATGACCGCGGAGGGAGCAAAACCTGCCAGCGGGTGGCTGGGAGGACGGAGGAGGGAAAGCTGAAGTTACGATTTGGGCGCCTATGAGGTGCACCGTTGCTGGGTGGGCCTGAGCCCAAAATGGGTGGGACCAGGCCCATCCAGGCCCACCCGTGGCTACGCCCCTGACTCCAACTCCTATCCATTCCCCTCCCCCTGCCCCATTACACCTTATTTCCCTTCATACTGACCTTTTTCTGGAATGCAATATTGGGGAAAGTGTTCTCATCAAACTTGTAGCCATTGATGATTATCAGATAGACAAAGGTAGAAGTTGTACAGTAATCAGGCAGAAACTTGTCCTGGCCCTGTGCTGCCTCCAACAGCTAGGTATACAAAAAGAAGAAGATGAAAATGTGGTTCAGTAAGTGTACTTTTGAATTTTTCAAGTACACAAAATCTCCTTAAAAGTATTCTTAGCATTCAAATATATAGTATAGCCAAAACATTCACATTTAGCCTTGGACTGTATTGTAAAGTTAAACCAACTCTTAATTCCACATTATTATTAAAGAGAGATGCATGTTAAGTAAATTCTTCAAATATAGGTAGACATAGATACATATATACACACACACAATGCTGCCAAAAATTAATTTTGAATGCTTTATAAACACTGGTTCAGTATAAAGGCAATGATTTGCTATTCTATAGAAAGAGCTATGTCACCTTAATCACAGGTTACTGGTATGCTCCTTACCAACACAGAGGAAGACTAATTCAAAAAGAACCTCCCAATTTATTTGCTCTTTTGTTGTGTCAATAACCTTTAAGGATAAGATGGTGATGTATAGAGAGTAAATAGCCAGTTACATTGATTTTGGATTTGTAT
This sequence comes from Microcaecilia unicolor, assembly GCF_901765095.1. Lineage (NCBI taxonomy): Eukaryota > Metazoa > Chordata > Amphibia > Gymnophiona > Siphonopidae > Microcaecilia > Microcaecilia unicolor. The sequence goes on from NC_044036.1 coordinate 245,428,092, forward strand.
TCCATGAGTAGTGATATGCCTAAATGAGTTTAGAGTATTTTTGTAGAGCTCATTAGAAGAAAGCTGTTTTAGCATAAACAAAAGAATGGATACAAGATAATCAAAGAATAATTTCAGGTCAGAAATTATAAAATGTATTTAGAATATTTAAATAATTAAATGGTACATATCTATTCCTCCTGCTCCAAAAATGCAGAATGAAAAACACATGAAGAGATCAACAAACAAAAACAGAACCAGAAAACAAAACAAAAAATTAATATTCTTAGGAAGCTGGATTCTTAGTAGTGTTTGATACTTCTTACTGGGCCAGTGTAAGATAACTGAAGTAAATAAAATCCGTTTTATAAGGTAACATACCAACAGGAATGTGAGACACAGCCAAGTATCGTACACTCAAATTGGCTAAGGTGGGGGGGGGGGGGGGTCTTTTACTAAAGATTAGTGCAAGTTATCTGCCACAGGACTCATCTTATTCCTATGGATCCTGATACAGATAACACGTGCTAATCTTTAGTAAAACCCTCTAGTGAAAAAAAAGAACAAAACTATGAGAGCTCAGCGAATGTGAAGCAATAGTGTGAGTTCTCTTTAGAGTGAGTAAGTGTGTTTATATTTATCACGTCCCCAGATCCTTCACATTTACATCTATACATTGATCACATTGCACAAGTACATTCATTTCTACTCTGGTGATTTCTCCAATTTGATGGCTTCACTGAACCAGTCTAAGATTTTATTTATTTATTTAGATTTTGCTCACACCTTTTTCAGTAGTAGCTCAAGGTGAGTTGCATTCAGGTACACTGGATATTTCTCTGTCCCAGGAGGGCTCACAATCTAAGTTTGTACCTGAGGCAATTGGGGGTTAAGTGACTTGCCCAAGATCACAAGGATCATCCAAATACACAGTATAAGAGCTTTAGAGATGATCAAAGAAGGTGAGACAGTAACTACATAGGCTTTAAATTATCATGGCAACCACAGTACTTGGTTTAAAGTTCTGAAAAGGTTCAACACAATGTCAGAAAGAATAAGTGGCCACTAGATTAAATCGAAATCTGCTATTAGATGGATTACCAGCTTCCCTAGTTGTTTATGCCCTAGACAATTTAAGAATGGGCGAGCATGATGATCTGGGAGCCTCACCTCATTCCAGTCCGAGTTACAGATAACAGTGGAAGCATTGCGTAAGTCCTCAGGCGTGGCCAAAGGCATTTTCATTGTGTTTCTAACAAAATCTGCAGTGTAGTAAAACGCAGAAAAGGCCTGATTGGGAGAAATAAGAAGTTTATTGTTACATTTGATATACCACCATTTCTAGACACAATCTAAAAGTAAAAACAGGAAAGGAATACCAAAGAAACAGCTTTTTACTTAACTGGTTAGTGGTCTGAATATCAGTGCTAACTGGTTAAGTATGGCTGTTCCTAATATCTACCCACAGACCATCCCGGCACAGTGCAAGGGTGGTTCATGTTGATATTCAGCAGCACTGTCCAGTTAAGTACTGCTGTACATCAGTGGTTAGGCGGTCACAAGCTATGGTCCAAGTGTTTGCACCTAACTACATATGGCAGAATTAACAAATATTTCTATCCTGTGTTCATAGCTGAAGGACCAGGGGCAGGACCGCAGAAGACAAACACAAATAAGAATGGAGGGATGGTAGTCCCGGAATGATTTTCAAAGGGCTGTGTTTACATAGACATCACATGAAAAATGCCAGTGCCAGCCAGGATGCCACGCCTGTGGGGCAGCACTTTACAAAACCAGAACACTGTACCAGTGATTTCATAGTAAGAATCCTGAAAGGTAACTATAAAACAATACAGGAACGTAAGACCTTTGAAGTCAGAATGATTAAATATTTTGACACCCACCAGACAGGACTTAACAAAGATCTGGGTTTTCTAGCCCATTATAAACCATAAAGTTGTACTGCTCTGTTTGTCTCCCTCCTGTCTCCATGCATCTCTCACCTATCCACCCCCATCCTGTTAGACTGTCACTGAAATGCTTTGATGTTCCCATGCATATCTCCCGGTCTCTCACCTATCCACCCCCATCCTGTTAAACTGTCACTGAAATGCTTTGATGTTTCACTTATATATACTGTCATCTACCAACACTTGCTTATTTCCGATCTGACGAAGAAGGGCAACCTTCGAAAGCTAATCAAGAAATGTATTAAGTTACGTCCAATAAAAAAGGTATCATCTTATTTTCTTTTCCATGTTTTGTTTTATTTCTATTGATTACATATAGACAACTAAAACTGAGTGCCCTAGGTATGGGTCCTAAAGTGAGTGACTGGGTTAGGAACTGGTTGAGTAGAAGGCAACAAGAGGGTAGTGGTAAATGGAGATCATTCTGAGGAAAAGAATGTTATCAATGCTGTGCCACAAGGTTCAGTTCTTGGGCCTGCTTTTTTAAACATTTTTGTAAGCAATATTACTGAAGGGCTGTCGGGTAAGGTTTGCCTCTTTGCGGATGATACCAAAATCAGCAATAGAGTACATAACCCTGATGGTGTGGATAGCATGAGGAAGGACTTAGCGAAGTTAGAGGAATGGTCTGAAATTTGGCAGGTAAGATTTCATGCTAAAAAATGCAGGGTCATGAATTTGGGCTGCAAAACCCAGAAGAAATGGTACAGTTTAAGAGGTGAAGAACTTTTGTGCATGAAAGAGGAGCAGGACTTGAGTGTGATCATATGTGATGGTCTTTAGATGGCCAAACACGTAGAAAAGGTGAAGGCAAAAATTAGAAGGATGCTTGCTTGCATAGGAGAGGAATGGCCAGTAGGAAAAATGAGGTTACAATGCTCTTGTATAAGACTCTGGTGAGACCTCATTTAGAATACTGTGTACAAAAAAAATATAAACCGGATGGCGTTGGTCCAGAGGGCGGCTACTAAAATGGTCAGTGGTCTTGGTCATAAAGCATATGGGGACAGACTTAAAGATCTCAATATGTATACTTTGGAAGTGAGGAGTAAATAAAAGAAGCAAATTGCCAAAAAGCTTTCTTAAAAAGTTGAATTTATTCACCACAAAATCATAAATGTATGAGCCCAACATGGCTGCGTTTCGCAATCCTATAGGGCTGCGTCAGGGGCTTGAATTCACCATGAATTGCTGCTGTTTTAAGTCCAGTAGGTGGAATTGTTTAGACTGCACCACATGGGTTAGCATAGCAAGCCCCTGATGCAGCCCTGTAGGAGGGCGAAACGCGGCCATGTTGGGCTTACAAATTTAAGATTTTGTGGTGGAATAAATTCAACTTTTTATGAAAGCTTTTTGATGATTTGCTTCTTTTTTTGCCTACTTGTTTCCTTGGACCTACTTTGGAAGTAAGGCAGGAGAGGGGAGATAGAATTAAGACATTTAAATACGTATGTGGCATAAATGCACAGGAGGCAAGTCTCTTTCAACTAAAAGGAAGCTCTGGAACGAGGAGGCATGGGATGAAAGTGAAAGGGACAGTTTCAGTAACCTGAGGAAATACTTCTTCACAGAAAAGGGTGAATTTGTGGAATGGCCTCTCGGTGGAAGTGGTGGACACGAAAACAGTATCTAAATTCAACAGAGCTTGGGACAGGTACATAAGATCTCTGAGAGTAGATGGCATGGATGGGCAGACTGGATAAGCCATACAGTCTATCTACTTACATTTTTCTATGTTTCTATGAGTATGTAACCGGTTGTGCTAGTATTATACAAAGAGGTTATCTACTTTCCTTTATAAAATATATGCCAATCAGAGACACTGTTATAGAATTATCCCCTTAAGGGATAATTTTATAATGGCTTACGTATATTCCTCTTATAAAATTCCCTACCATGTGGTAAAAGTAGGTGTGACGACAAGAATGCACATACTCTGCTCAAAATCCGCCCTGAACACACCTATGCTAGAGTTACATAACAGTGTGGCAAAATCGTAATTTACACAAGTACATTTACATTTATGTGCAGGCTCATTTTATTTATTATTTCTGCAGGATTTGTGCTGGTATTTTACAAAGAGACATAAGTGCCTGTCTTGCTTCCCAACATAGGTGAGCTGTTATAAAAACTTACCCTCATGGAGGGTTTGAAATACAGAAGGCCCCTATGTGTATTCTATTTTTTAAAGGCACATCAGGAGTAGTCTAATAGTTAAAGCAGTAGACCGACAACCAGGAATGCCAGGGTTTGATTCCCAATGATGCTCCCTGCGATCTGGGCAAGTTATTTAACCCTCCGTTTTCTCAGGTACAAACAGATTGTAAGTCTTCTAGGGACAGGGGAATACCTGAATATAACTCATCTTGAGCTATCTACTGCAAAAGCATGAGCTAAATACCCTTATAAAAAATAATAAAACAAATCTTGCAGAAATCATAACTTGACTGAATGCATGGACATTATGAAAGCTTGAGAGAAGGTGTAAATGTTAGTATGTACTTTATGTGTGATAAAACACGAGCATGGGGAAACCTGTTTTCCACTACTGCCTGAAAGAAGCAAAGGCAAAGAAAGGGGAGAAGTGGTTTATAATAAAGCTGGAGCCTGAGAACTGCAAAAAGCTTCCCACACCGTATATACACTTTGACCGGGGGGGGGGGGGGGGGGGGGCATTTACACTAAAAACTAACTAGAAAGAAGAACTGAGGAAAGAGCTTTAAGGACTATTTGTCAGCTCAAAGAATTGTCAAGGAGAACTATAACAAGAGTGGAATGGTTACTGTATCTAATAAACAAGTGGTTGATTAAAGTGGTTGTCCCGGTTATTTTGTTTCTCTAAGTTAAGTTGCAGTAAAACTGTCACAGTCTGAAGCAACCTGAACTGTGTGGACTGATTTATTGAATGTGAGAAGAGTGGATTTTGTACCAGCCAGCCTTCTGGCTCTGCTATCCCTGGCTCTACCCTCAACTAGTCCAGATAAAAATGTGTGTGTAGCCCATCTGATGCTCATTTCCAAACAAGAGGTTACACATATTTTTATTAAACACATGCACAAATTGTGACTCTGCCTAAACTCAACCCCTAAGCACTCCCAGTGCTTAATTTATAGACAAAAAGAAAGTGGAACTGTGGATCCAGAGGAGGGGCTAGCAGGAGCAGCAGCAGAAGTGCTGAATTAGGGAGTATATTGATTGACTTCTCTGTTCTGCCCCAGTCTCATTGCCTTCCCCCTCCAGGTTGCCTTGAAGGAAGGGGATGGAACAGAACATCCTGCTCATCTGGAGTTCGAAAAGTGGTGCACTCCAGGCTGTTCCCGCAGAAATTAAGCTCTGAGCATGCTTACTGTACAAGTACATGCTCATTTGTACCATACACATGTTCAGGCTTGACCTAATTTTACAAGACCCATGAATCAGTATTTTACATATGATTTTTTTTTTTAATTTTTATAAATGTACTTCTCTAGGGCAATAACAATGCACAGTACTAGGACCTATCACCTCCTCAGAGGATACCAAAATAATAAAACAGGAAAACAGGACTTTCAGTCAGAGGGTAGCGGGAGGAGCAGTCAAAATCCCATAACCAAAAATACTTACAATAAAGTTTCCTGACACACTGGGCTGAAAAACCTCATCAAACGAGCACTTGGTGAAGTTGCAATTGCCGAACTGGAAGAGACGCTCTACTTGTTCCCTGCACTCAGTACTGCTACTAGTTCCAGTCATGGTGATGATCTGAGAAGGGTTATATGATGATGGTTTCTCCATGGTTGTGCAAGGAGACTCAAAGACATCCTTCAGAGTTAATTTGTTTGAATATCCTCTTGGCCAGCATGGGTTTGATATCTGGGTTGAAGTGGCTTCTGCCTGTCAGTGAAAGAAGCAAACCCAAATTTGTATTTATTGATTTTCTCTTCCCTGGCTATCAGCATTTTCACCATTTATTTATTTGACATTTATAGCCCACATTATCCCAAGCAAGTTCAGGTTCAATGTGGCTCACATAAAACATTAAACTAATTGACATCAAATTCAGATTACATTAAATATACACTCAAAGCTTGTGACAGTACAATGCAGTTAATGAGAATAAAATAGAAGATTTAACAAGAAAGAAAAATCTTAACAATTATCCAGTGAATTATCTTCGGCACTGAGAAATAAACCTACCAAGTAAGTTTTTAACAGTTCACGAAACGTAAGATAGTCATTTATATGACAATCATTTGGGAAGATTATTCCATCTTTTAGTACATTGGTAGGAGAAACCAGCATTATGGATTTTTTTGTATCGTATCTTGTTACAATTTGAGAAGAAGAAAACTAGGAAGTCTCTAGAATATTTAGATGCATTACGTATTGGTAATTCAGTAAGGTTCCGTATATAAGAAGGAGATAGACCATATTTGATTTGATAAGCAAATACACATAGTTTGAACGTTATACGTGCATTTACTGGAACCAGTGTAACTTTAATAATAAAGGAGTTGCTCTGGAGAAACAGGGAACTCTGAGTATAAAGCAAGAAGTTGTGTTCTGGGAACTTTGTAATTTTCTCAGTAGTGAGAATTTTAATCCTGCATAAATGGCATTACAATAGTTAAATTTAGATAGCAGTGATTGAATTAAGGATCTAAAAACTCAGTTTGGATAGTTTGGTCTCAGTCTTTTTAGTTTCCATAGTGAATTGAAGATATTGGATACTATTTTATTTTATTTAAATTTCACATTTTCCCACCTATTTGTAGGCTCAATTTGGCTGGCAAAAAAGGTTAAAGGTTCAAAATGGTAACTGCTGATCAATTATTACTCCTACAATTTTCCTGGTGGTTTCTAAAGGGTAGATTATGTTATCAATGACAAATTTTTTGATTTGTACTGGTTGATGATTTGTTAGTATTAGAAATTTAATTTTTTTCTCTATTAAGTTTCAATTTGAAATTATTGGCCCAGATTTCCATAAAATCTAATCCAGATTTGATTTTTGTTGTAATTTCTGTGATATCCTTGACAAAAGAGATATAAATGGTAACATCATTGTCATACATGAAAGACTGAAATCCATTAGATTCAAGTATGTTACCTAATGGTGCCATCATTATATTGAAAAAAATGGGAGACAAAGGGGAACCCTGAGGAATGCCACAATCGGAAGACCAGGGGGGGGGGGGGGGGAGAGATTATGCCCAACTGTTTTACTTGGTAATATCTTGATATGAGGAAGCCCCTGAACCACTAGGGTACATTTCCACCAATTACAAAATGATTCAGTAGATTTAGCAACATTTCATGGTCAACAGTATCAAAAGCACTTAACATGTCAAACTGTAGAATGACAATTTCTTGCTCTTGCTCATTTCCATCCTGATGTTTGCTACTAAGGTGGTTGCTATATGATGGTCTAAAACCAGACTAAGATGAGTATAAAATAGAGGACTGTAGATAATTCCATGAGCTGAACAACCAGTCCTTCCATTACTTTCACCAATAGTGGTATTGATACCATCGGCCTACAGTTTGAGACTTCGCTCATTCTCATCTCGTCTTCTCATGAATGTGTCCCACATCCCTTCTCCTGTTGCCCTCTGTCCTTGTATGTGCATTCTGCCTCCTCTTCCTTTGTCTCTGCCTGTATGTGTCCTCTTCTCATTCACTCCCTTACTGTATTGGTTGGTTACTACCAAGCTTATTTTCAAAAGTGATCGCCGGCCATTTCCCGACATAAATCGGGAGATGGCCGGCAATTTCTTAAAAGCAGCGAAATCGGTATAATCGAAAACGGCATTCTTGACAGCATCGCCGCTTTCCCGTTGCTGCGCCGGCGAAAGTTCAAGGGGGCGTGTCGGTAGCTTAGCGAAGGCGGGACATGGGCGGGCGTGGCTACCAGATGGCCAGCTTTCGCCGATAATGGAACAAAAAAAAGCGGCGTTAAGCAGTATTTCGCCAGGTTTACTTGGTCCTTTTAGTTTCATGACCAAGCCTCAAACTCACCAGATGACCACCGGAAGGAATCGGGGATGACCTCCCCGTACTCCCCCAGTGGTCACTAATCCCCTCCCACACTAAAACAATAAAAATAAAAACCTTTTTTGCCAGCCTGTATGCCAGCCTCAAATGCCGTACCCACCTCCATGACAGCAGAATGTGTTCTATCCTCTGACAGCCTTTCCCTGGTTGTGATGTGGCTCTCGGGTGAGTGTGACACCTTTTCTGTAAGGTGCACTGCAGAGTCACATCAGCAATGCATTGTGGTGGGTGTAGGGTAGTGGCCTCTACTCCCATGGTGCTTTCCCCCCCTGCTAACTGGGTCAGAGTGTGCCCTGTTTTGTTTCCGGTAGTCCATGAGGTAGTGGCCATTTTTGTCAGCCAGTTTTAGATCCCTTTCATGTGTTACCCACGTTAGAGACCTTAGTTCTTACCTTGAATGTTGCTGAAAGAGGGCATTGTACACCATTCGGCCAGCTCTGACCTACTGCTAATCTCAGTCCCAGGGAGACTCTTTGCCAGTGGGGCACAACCTCTGATCTGCAGTTAACTGTGAGTAAACATGCTTATTCAAATAAAGGACTTTTTCAAAGAGATTAGTCTCCAGGTGTCAACTGGTGTGTCAAGGTTATACAGCAGCAACAAGTCCTAGAGGCTTGCGTGTATGCAGGTCCCTGGAGCACTTTTAGTGGGTACCGCAGTGCACTTCAGCCAGGCGGACCCATGCCCATCCCCCCCTACCTGTAACACTTGTGCTGGTAATGGGAGCCCTCCAAAACCCACTGTACCCACATGTAGTTGCCCCCTTCACCCCTAAGAGCTACGGTAGTGTTGTACATTTGTGGGTAGTGGGTTTGGGGGGTTGGTGGGCTCAGCACCCAAAGTAAGGGAGCTCTACATGTGGGAGCTTTTTCTGAAGTCCACTGCACTGACCCCTAGGGTGCTCAGTTGGTGTCCTGGCATGTCAGGGGGACCAGTGCACTACAAATGCTGGCTCCTCCCACGACCAAATGCCTTGGATGTTGCCGAGTTTGAGATGGCACCCTGGCGAACTCTGGCATTTGGCCGGGCTAAACCGTATTATCGAAAAAAAAGATGGCCGGCCATCTTTTTCGATAATACGGTTCCGGCCAGCTGTTGTGCCGCCGCCAAAATAGATCACCGGCCATCTATTTTGCCAGCGACATTCGATTATGCCCCTCTAGGTCAACTAGTATTTCTAGCAGAACAAGTATTTGCATGAAAAGACAAAATACAGTGTTTCCTGTGTTAGATCTCTCCTGACTCTGATTTCCCTACTTTTCTTTCTATTGGTTGGCTCCAATGCAGGCTTATTCTTAGGGGAATGCTCCACAAAAAAAATTAAAATTCTGTGCAGGGGGTGGAAAGTGAGGTCATTGGGCCGAATGGAAGCATAAGCCTGTGGATCCTCATCCTCAGTAGGAAATCTATGTCCAGGAGCTAATTTCTATTACTTTATTGGCTAAAACAGGGTATATTGTAGATCTACAACACTTCAGCTATAAATCTATATTGGCAAAAAAGGAAGCAGTGGACTTACATGAATTCGTGTATCAAGGACCGGCTCTACCTTGCCGAGAGCAAGAAAACATGCAGGAACCATTCTCCTCCAGTCTGAACAAAGTGACTGAAGAACCAGTTATGGACTTTACTAAATCTAACTTCAAGGAACTATGAGGCTAGTTCAAAGATGTAGCGGCTCTGGGTGCGGAGCTTCAGGCCGACATGATACAGTTGGAAAGCAGCTAGAAGAAACTTAACTCCAATTGGAGGAGCACATGGCCAGTGCAGCCAAGTTCGATCTCAAGGTCGCAGAGCTCACTAAAGAGCAAATGGACACAGGATAAACTGTGGAATAAAAGGAGTAAACTCTGTTTTAGAGGTATACCAGAAAGCCTGGAATATGCCAACTGCGTGGAGATAGTAACCTAGTAACATAGTAGATGACGGCAGAAAAAGACCTGCACGGTCCATCCAGTCTGCCCAACAAGATAAACTCACATGTGCTACTTTTTGTGTATACCTTACCTTGATTTGTACCTGTCCTTTTCAGGGCACAGACCGTATAAGTCTGCCCAGCACTATACCCGCCTCCCAACCACCAGCCCCGCCTCCCACCACCGGCTCTGGCACAGACCGTATAAGTCTGCCCATCACTATCCCCACCTCCAAACCACTAGTCCTGCCTCCCACCACCGGCTCTGGCACAGACCGTATAAGTCTGCCCAGCACCATCTCCGTCTCCCGCCTCCGGCTTTGCCACCCAATCTTGTCTAAGCTCTTTAGGATCCATTCCTTCTGAGCAGGATTCCTTTATGTTTATCCCACGCATGTTTGAATTCCGTTACCGTTTTCATTTCCACCACCTCCCGCGGGAGGGCATTCCAAACATCCACTACTCTTTCCGTGAAAAAATACTTCCTGACATTTTTCTTGAGTCTGCCCCCCTTCAATCTCATTTCATGTCCTCTCGTTCTACTGCCTTCGCATCTCCGGAAAAGGTTAGTTTGCAGATTAATACCTTTCAAATATTTGAACATCTGTATCATATGACCCGTTTCTCCTTTCCTCCAGAGTATACATGTTCAGGTCCGCAAGTCTCTCATCATACGTCTTGTAACGCAAATCCCATACCATTCTCGTAGCTTTTCTTTGCACCGCTTCAATTCTTTTTACATCCTTAACAAGATACGGCCTCCAGAACTGAACACAATACTCCAGGTGGGGCCTCACCAACGACTTATACAGGGGCATCAACACCCCCTTTCTTCTGCTGGTCACACCTCTCTCTCTATACAGCCTAACAACTTTCTAGCTAGGGCCACCGCCTTGTCACACTGTTTTGTCGCCTTCAAATCCTCAGATACTATCACCCCAAGATCCCTCTCCCCATCCGTACCTATCAGACTCTCCCTGCCTAACACATACGTCTCCCGTGGATTTCTACTCCCTAAGTGCATCACTTTGCATTTCTTCGCATTGAATTTTAATTGCCAAACCTTAGACCATTCTTCTAGCTTCCGTAGGTCCTTTTTCATGTTTTTCCACTCCCTCCGGGGTGTCCACTCTGTTACAGATCTTAGTATCATCCGCAAATAGGCAAACTTTACCTTCTAACTCTTCGGCAATGTCACTCACAAATATATTGAACAGAATCGGCCCCAGCACCGATCCTTGAGGCACTCCACTACTCACCTTTCGCTCCTCCGAGCGAATTCCACTCACCACCACCCTCTGGCGTCTGTCCGTCAACCAGTTCCTAATCCACTTCACCACTTCGGGTCCTATCTTCAGCCCATCCAGTTTATTTAAGAGCCTCCTGTGGGGAACCGTGTCAAAAGCTTTGCTGAAATCTAAGTAGATTACGTCCATAGCTCGTCCCTGATTCAATTCTCCTGTCACCCAATCAAAGAATTCAATGAGATTCGTTTGGCACGATTTCCCTTTGGTAAAACCATGTTGTCTTGGATCTTGCAACTTATTGGCTTCCATGAAATTCACTATCCTTTCCTTCAGCATTGCTTCCATTACTTTTCCAATAACCGAAGTGAGGCTTACCGGCCTGTAGTTTCCAGCTTCTTCCCTATCACCACTTTTGTGAAGAGGGACCACATCCGCCGTTCTCCAATCCCTCGGAACCTCTCCCGTCTGCAAGGATATATTAAACAAATCTTTAAGAGGAGCCGCCAGAACCTCTCTGAGCTCCCTCAATATCCTAGGGTGGATTCCATCCTGTCCCATGGCTTTGTCCACCTTTAGCTTTTCAAGTTGTTTATACACACTCTCTTCCGTGAATGGTGCTCTATCCACTTCAATCTCATTTGTACTTTTTCAAGTCCATCGCAGTTCTTCTCCAGGATTTTCTTCTGTGAAAACAGAACAGAAGTATCTATTTAGCAAATTTGCTTTTTCTTCATCATTATCCACATAGCGGTTCGCAGTATCTTTTAGTCTCACAATTCCCTTTTTAGTCATTCTCCTTTCACTAATATACCCGAAGAAAATTTTGCCACCCCTCCTTACATTTCTAGCCATTTGTTCTTCCGTTTGCGCTTTCGCCAGACGTATCTCTCTCTTGGCTTCTTTCAGTTTCATCCGGTATTCCTCCTCGTGTTCCTTTTCTTGAGTTTTTTTGTATTTCTGGAACGCCAACTCTTTAGTCTTTATTTTCTCAGCCACTTGCTTGGAGAACCATATCGGTTTCCTTTTTCTCTTGCTTTTATTTACTTTCCTTACATAAAGGTTCGTGGCCCTATTTATAGCTTCTTTCAGCCTGGACCACTGTCCTTCCACTTCTTGTATTTCCTCCCATCCGCTCCTTCCTCAGGTATTTCCCCATTTTACTAAAGTCAGCATGCTTGAAATCCAGGACTTTGAGTGGCCACCCTCCTCTTCAGCCGTCATATCAAACCAAACCGTTTGATGGTCACTGCTGCCCAGATGATTCAGAAACTTTCCTCTGCACTGTTGGAAAAAGCAGGGACAGTGGTGGCCCAGAAGATATCAAAATTGATCAAAAACATTGGGCACTTGGAAATATATGCCCCAATGCATATGGTGTGCTTCCACAGTTACTCAAAAAGTGTCTCAATTTATCAAGCAGCTAGAAAACAGAATAATTTCCTATGGGACTCATATCCCATTGACATATACCCAGACTTATTGCCCATAACATTGAGAAACAGAAAGGCTTTAAGAGATATCACAGGGAAACTAGGTGGTCATTTCCCTTTGGCCTGGTATTTGCCGCACATGGAAAAATGCACCGAATTACAACTAGAGAATCTGCAATAGCAATTATGAGATCACTTGGGTGGTGGTCCTGTAAGGAGAACCAACAACAATCATCATCTACTTGAGAATCACCTCCAAAATGGCAGAGAACACCAGCAGGAAGGGGTTGTCTGTGCAGCCAACCTTTCCAAGTTCCCAGAGGTCATAGTGGAAGTAAAGTGATATTTGGATCACTGATGCAATATTTTGATGCATTTTCTTAGTCTAATCTTAGCTATTGGACTGACTCTGGGTTGAAGCTATAATGCACAGGACATGTGAATTAGTACATTTTACCCTGTATATTTTATTATTATTTGTTTCATTAATGATGTCTTTTGTAAGCCTTGTTGAAGAGATGTGTCTTCAAAGATTTGCGAAAGCTGGTTAAGTTGTCCGTGGTTTTTAAGGCCATGGGTACTGCGTTCCATATCTGTGTTTTGATAAGCTGTGTTCTGCATCAGTGTTAAGTTTCCTTAGAAGTTATGTTCTGTCCAAGCTGTGGGAGAAGAGGGGAGGTCCTTCATCCAGTTTGTCTTTATCATTACACTTTGTGCGGGTGATGGTTGGGAGATTGCTGGTTGGGGACTGGGGGTGCAGGGGGGAGGGGGATTATGGAGCAGAGATTATGCACAATATATTGTTAAGACATGTTCCAGATTTTAAAGCGCTTATTTTAGAAATTTTGAAATGGCGGATTTTAAGATAATGATGCTCAATGCTCTCCATTTAAGGGTCAGTGCCTTATTACAGGAGTTAAGAGACTCAGCAAAGATTTGCTTAGTGCAGGAGAGACATTTGAAGAGATGAGCTGAGAGACTTACGCTATTTTGCTGACTGCATATTGGCCTCTCACCCAAACAAAAGAGTTAGGGGTGTAGGGATACTAATTACAAAGGAAGCTCAAGTCTAGGTGAAAGAAATTATAGTTGACCCTATGGGACGTCTTGTTGTTATTCATGCTGATAAACAAGGTTGCCCATATAATATTGTGTCAGTGTATGCATCTAATAAGAAGCAGAGGGAGGTTCATCTAGACTTGAAAAACCATTTACTACAATTGGGGGTAGGACAGTGGATTATTGGTAGAGATTTTAATATGAACCTTCACCATCCTTTAGGCAACACATCCCAAGCACAATATCATATGTCCTTTTTGAACAGGTTGAGTCTATTGGATATATGGAGGGACTTTAACCCTCAAATCCACCAATACACATTGTACTTAGTCCTCCACCCCCCCCCCCCCCCAAAAAAAGAGTCTTGTATAGACTATTTATTCTGTGATAAAACTATGTTACCCTGTCTCTCTCTCTCTCTCTCAGTAATTGAATCTATAGTGTGGTCTGATCACGCTCCAGTGTGGCTCAGTTGTAAATTAACTGTAAATTCATACATTACAGTTCTGGAGACTCAATGAAAGTATTCTGGAAGAAAAAGAAGTAATGGCAGACATTTCAATTGATACTAGAATACTTTTTTTTAATAATACCTCTTTGAGCATGCTATGAGATGGCTTGAAAACTTTCATTAGAGGTTACCTTATCAGTGGGACAACAGATTGCACATACAGCGTAATCAGCAGGACAGGCAGCTATGCCAAGAAATAGCACAATGTGAACAAGAAAATCCACTAAGCATTGCAGACTAAATTATCTGAACTGAGAGATCAGTTGAAAAGCCTGTGGGTTGGGAAAGTGTAACATGAATTAGATATAATTAATCAAAAATATTTTGAAAAAGGCAACAAAGCTATCAAACTGGTAGCATTGAGGGTCAAAGCCAAACAAGCTCAAACTCAGATAATATCTACTAGAACAGATGAGAGGGCTTTATGTTAGAGAGCCACATCAGCTGAGACACTGCATTCTTACTTTTTATAAACGAGTATACTCTTCAGAAGTACAAGCTACTTCTCAGGAGATTGAAGCATGCTTAAATCAGGTTCAGTTAAGGAAGTTTCGGGGGGGGGGGGGGGGGGGTACTAGATGCTCAATAACTTGATAATGAAATTGATGTTTATGAAGTTCAGAAAGCCCTCTCGACTCTAAAACCGGAAAGTCACCAGGATTAGAAGGACTAGCTGCACAATTTTATAAGTAATTCTCAAATTCCATTGCTCCAGTTCTGGCCCAAACATTAATTCCATTCTAAAAGGGAGTCCCCTTACCACCATCCATGCTAGAGGCAGATATAACAGTGCTTCCAAAGCCAGGAAAAGCGATATCCTTATTAAATCTAAATGTTAAGTTTTTAATATTACATTTATTTAGAACATTTGTATCCCACAAATTCTCACCAAGGCGGGCTCTATGTGGCTAACAACTTTTATGATTAAAAAACAAAAGAAAACATAGTAAGTCAGGGTGGGGAGCAAACAACAGGAGAGACAAACGAGGAATGGCAGGAAGTTAAATGACAGAGGCAAATGTTTTACCACATAGATAAACCTTAAGGGACTTTTTGAACAGAATGTGGTTGGTAGTCTCCTTAAGTGTAGATGGTAGAGCATTCCAGTAACGAGGATTCACAAAGCAGAAGGAGGAGGCGAAGAGTAATTTGTATCTCAGATTCCTGCAGTTAGGATAGTGGAGATTGAGATAGGTATGAGAAGGCTTTTCGGAATTTCTGGAAGGGAGGTCAATCAGGCTGAGCATATAAACTGGCGCTTCCCCTTATATAATCTTGTGGGTAAGAGCACAGATTTTGAATTCAATACGCTCTTTGATCGGGAGCCAATGGAGCTTCTCTCTAAGGGGTTTTGCTGATTCAAACCGAGATTTACCAAAAATTAATCTCACTGCTGTATTTTGCGCCGACTGAAGCTTCTTGAGGGTGTGTTCTTTGCAGCCGGTGTAAATCCCATTGCAGTAGTCGAAATGGCTCAAGACTAGAGAGTGGATTAGAGTCCGGAAAAGGTCACACGGTAGGAACTGCTTAATGCGTTTAAGTGACCTCATGGAAAGGAACATTCTCTTCACAACAGATGTAACTTGAAGGTCGAGTGACAGGTGGGAATCCAGGCCAACACCAAGCAGCTTCAAGCTATCTGCGATAGGGAGGGAGTAGTCCAGCGCAGTAATCGAGCCTGGGATAGATTCAGTAAACTGTGAGGAGAGAATGAGGCATTGGATTTTTTCCTTGTTAAGCTTGAACTTAAATGTGGTCGCCCAATTGACCATGATGGCAAAACTGCTCTGTATTATGTCTGAGATTTCTGTTAAGGATGATCTGAAGGGAATGTAAATAGTTATATCATCAGCATAGATGTAAGGGTTGAGGCCATGGTTGGATAGGGCCACAGCAAGCTGAGTCAACATAATGTTAAATAGGGTTGGTGATAGGGGGGAGCCTTGTGGAACGCCACAGTAAGATCTTCATGGTGGTGAAATAGAGGAATGGACTTTAACCTGATAGGAGTGAAAGGAGAGAAATCCTCTAAACCATTCTAAAACATTGCCTCCAACACCAAATTCAGCTAATAAAGTAAGGAGGTCATGATCAACCATGTCAAATGCGCTGGACATATCAAATTGTAGAAGATGTTTTTTCCAAATGATATTTCCTTCTTGAAGTTGGAGAGGAGCGTGACCAGCACCGTCTCGGTACTATGTTGTGCCCGGAACCCGGATTGGGAGGCATGGAGAAGAGAGAATTTATCCAAATAATCAGTGAGCTGGACATTGACCATGCTTTCCATAGTCTTGACTAGTAACGGGATTGTTGCAACAGGGCGGTAGTTAGATAGAATGCTAGGTTGGGTCTTCAAGTCCTTAGGATTGGTGTAAGGAGAATGCGACCATGTTCTTTGGGGAAAAGACCTTGCTGGAGCATGAAGTTCAGATAGGAAGCAAGGTCAGCAATAAAACACTCTGGCGCCGATTTTAGTAAGTAATTAGGGTAGCTATCCAATTTACAATGCGTTTTCGAAAATTTGCAGATGGCTTGAGAGACCGTCTCAGTTGTAATCGGTTCAAAGGTAGTCCAATAGCGATCAGCTGGGCACTGGCCCAGGGGCGTAGCCACGGGTGGGCCTGGATGGGCCCAGGCCCACCCACTTTCCCTCCAGGCCTGCCCAGGTGCCCGTTCACATCCTTCTTCACTCGCTGCTCCCAGGCTCTGCTTCGCTGCATCGCTCTGCATTCTTCTTCTCGCCTGTCGCGCGGTGCTGCCATTCATGCAGGCAGCTGCTCTCTCCCCTGCCGCGTCTATCCGGTCCTAACAGGAAGTGCATCAGAGGATCGGATGGACGCAGCGGGGGGGGGGGGGGGGGGGGAGCGCAGCTGCCTGTGTGAATGGCGGCGCTGCCTGCAGCGTGGCGGGCGAGAGGAAGAGTGCAGGGAGCGACGATCATGCGGCGAAGCGGAACCTGGGAAGAGGTGCACACAGCTACATTTGGGGCTCAGCCAAGGTACCGGGCAGGCAGCGGAGCAGAGGGAGAAATCTTTTATAGTGGGAGGAGAGGGAGAAATGCTGCCTGGAGGGAGAGGGGGATAGGGACAAGAGAGATGGGGTGGATGGAGAAGGAGAAATGTTGCATGGAGGGGGAGGGAGAACACAGGGAGAAATGTTGGACACAGGTGAAGAGGAGGGAGAGATGGTGCATGAGGGTGGAGGGAAGGAAGAGAGAGAGAGATAGACAAAGGGGTAGAGGGGGGCAAGAAAGGGAGAAATCTTGTATATGGGGGTGGAGGGGAGGGAGAGATGGTGCAGGGAGAAGAGAGGGAGAAATGTTGGGCATGACAGTGGATGGGAAGAAGAGAGAGATGCTGTATGGGAGGAGGAGAAAGAGATATTGGACCTGGGGCACAGGGGAGGGGGAGACAGAGATGGTGGACAGTGGGAGAGAGACAGAAATGTTGGACATGGTGGAGGAAGGAAGAGAATGCTGCATGGGAAGGAGGAGGAAGACAGATATTGGATCTGGGGTACAAGGGAGGGGGGAAAGAAGGATGTGGACAATGGGAGAGAGGGGGAGATGTAGGACATGGGGTTGGATGAGAGGCAGGGGAGATTCACAGGAGAGGCGAGAGAGGGAGATATTGGATCCAGGAGCAAATGAGAATGATGGAGAGATGCCAGACAATGGGAGTGAGGGAAGAGAGAGAGGGAGAAATGCTGGATCATGGAGGACAGGGAAGGAGAGAAGGGACAGGGAGCTAGAAGGGTGGATGGAGGAAGATGCTGGGAATGGTGGAACCATGTGGGAGATGCTGGAGGGGGGAGGAGGAAGAGGATGGCAAGGAAATGGATGAGAGGATAGTGATTACAGAAGATAGAAATATAGTAATGGGGAGTAGATTAAAGATGAAAGGGAATGGCTGGAGAAGGAGTGAGTTGGGTAATGGGAGAGCTAGTGGGAGAGAGAAGAAGATGACGATCTGATAGGCAGCTGTAAAGTAAAAAGAAGGAGAAAGGCGAGAGAGAGAGAGTAAAATTTGAGTTAACAGAGAGGCAGAAAAAAAAAAAAAAAAAAGAGGAAGAAGCTAAAAAGGAATGATCAGTATGTCGGAGGTAGATGTAGTGAGGGAATAGACAGTAGAGAGGAGAAAAGACAAATGCACAGCAGTCACTTGAAGGAGAATTAGTAGACGCCAGGAAATTAGAAGCAACATAATGGAAAAATAAAATGTCCAGACATCAAAGGTAGAAAAAAGCATTTTATTTTGAATGTTTAAATGGAATATGTTAGATTTGTGAAAAGTGCATAGCAAATGTCTTTGCATTGTGTTCAGTACAAAGGAAATGCATTTTTGTTTTTATTTCTTCAGGGTTGTAGTACATGTTAAGTTTAACTTCTTGGGGTTCTCAATTCAATTTTTGTGTTAATATTTTTATTTCTAACTTATGATCCCTTGTTCTGTTTTTGGTGAGGGTCTGTCAGTGTGATAGTAATGGCAGGTACAGAAATCGGAAGGGAGGCAGGGAAGAGAAGGGATTGGAGAGAGTGCCCTCCTTTATTTTCTGACCTGGGCCAGAGCATGTCTAAAACTGGCCCTTATCCTTGCTTTATAGCTGGTGGGGCTCCCCAAGCATCCCAGCTGAGGACCTCCTCCAAAGGCAGTCAGAACTCCCTTCTACCAAGCTCTGCAGTTGGCAACAGCATCTTTGAGTTAAACACAACTAAGGATGCAAGGGGTGCCAGCTTTGGTCGCTTAGGGATGTTGCTGCTGCCTGCCAAGCTTGGTAAAGAAGTTCTGGCCACTTTCAGAGGAAGTCTTCAGCTGACAGAGTTTGAGGATCCTCATTAGCTAAAGTATTTATATTTTGAGGTGAAGGTAGGGCGAGGCAGAGAAACTTTTGTGCCACCCACTTTGGGCTCAGGCCCACCCAAAATTGGTTTTCTGGCTACGCCACTGCACTGGCCATGTGGTGGCGCAAGGTCAATGAGGAAGTCATCCACACTGGAGGTGCACAGGGGGAGCGATTTGCATAGTAAAAGTATTTTGTCCCTAAAAAAGTTTAACAACCTATTACGTAAGGGGAATACCACTTTCAAACAGAGTACTAAACTTTACATTAAATACAACACTTGTACTCTGAGCTTATCACAAAAACAATCTTTGATTTATTAATACATGATCATGTAGCAATACATCCAATTTGGATTGCCAAAGCTCCCTCCCCAGTTGCACAACCGCTCCAACACGCACTCACATGTATCCAATTTATCCATTCAAATGCTTCATACCACTAATTAACAGATCTCCCTAAACGAAAGCACATATCAACTTGTTCCACAGCATAAAGCAATGTGCAGTCCATAAGTTTTGACAGTTCACCATAAAACTTGTCTTCACACAGGATTGCTTCAATGATGCAAAAAGAAAAAGTGAATATCACCGTATTCACCGCTTTCCAGGTTATCCAGATTTCAAAACCATACAAGTGGCATCCGTATAATGCAAGTTCAACTGGTTTTGATATCTCTCCAGCTTTCATCTGTGCTAGACTCTGTAGCTTAACTGTGGGAGATGCTCTGTAAACCCATCAATTGCCTGCTTTTAAGCATAAACTTGATTCACTCTTGTTCCTCAATGCGTGACTGCATTTCGGTGATCCTTCATCAGGAGGAACTTATTCTCGAAACATATAACATTAATCTGCTAAACTCTTACATGTTAAACCCACATTCAGATATAAAGAAATTATATTGTATTATGTTTTGTGGCTGCTTACCTTCGAGACTGCATTCTAAGCGGGCTGTCCCTGGCACAGCCCCTAAACGTCACCAATTACCTTACGTGCTTAAGAGGATTAAATACTTAGCCAGCTCCACCCATTATATGGAGACCTCCCCAAAATCCATTCCACTTCGAGATTAAGACCCCTAGGGGCCACAGTTCCCCAAATGTAAATAAATCATTGTTCCATATTAAATAGTAGGGTGCTGACATCCCCCCCCCCCCCCCTTTGCGTTGGGGCAACTTGGGCTAGCACTAATCATTTTAAATCCTCCAGTGTGTGTCCCTGTTCGGTCCAATGGGCTACCAATGGAGCTTCCCCTTTCCGGATTCTAAGGTTGCTAGTGTGTTCTGCAAGCCTTTGTTTAAGGTCTCTTAGTGTGTCCAATGTAGTATAATTGACATGGACAAAATATACAGTAGACAACACGTTCACTTTTACAAGAGGTATTATATTTCAAGCGAAATTTACATGTGGATCCAGGAATAATGATCCATTTTGTAGTAACCGAATATTTACAATAGATACAACTGCCACACGGCGCATGGCACCCATCGAACCCTTCAGGCTTTGGTCTTTTAAGTAACTCACCCAGATTGGAATTACGACGATATGCAATTTCGGGTGTTCTTCGAAAAAGGAATGCACAGACAGCACATGCCAATATTTGTGGATGAGGTGCCCTATCTTAGGTGCACTAAATGGAAAAGGTAGCACACACGCTAATGGTGTTCTAGATATTTTCTGCTTAGATGAAAACAGCCAGGCTCTATTCACATGTAGCGCTCTTCTATATGCCTGCTTTACAGTTTTTCTTGGATAGCCTCTTTGCAAAAACCGACACATCATATCCTTAGATTGTTTCTTAAACTCTTCAGTTGTTGAACACAATCGTCTCAGTCTCAGAAATTGTCCGACAAGAACCCCTTTACACAAAGCTTCATGATGGTAACTGGAGTAATGTAAAAGGGTATTCCTGTCGGTCAATTTTCTGAAAATCGTAGTTTCAAAGCAGGTATTGTTCATTTTAACAATCCGGATATCCAAAAAATCAATTTCTTTTTTTGCTACCCGAGACGTAAATTTGATGTGGGGGTCAGCATTGTTGAGGCTATTAATAAAATCATTCAGATCGTTCTCTGATCCTTCCCAGGAACAGTATGACATCATCAATATACCTCTTCCACAGCTTTACTTGATGGTACTGTGGAGAGGTATACATATGTTTCTGCTCAAATTTGGTCATGTATAAGCAGGCAAGGGAAGGCGCTACAGTGGCACCGATAGCTACTCCGCACTTTTGTTTATAAAATTTTTTTTGAGGCAGGAGACTGACCAAGATGGCGTCGGAAGCGGTTGCATCTTCCAAGCTCTGAGCGAGAAGTTTTCTTTTCCTGCAGCTTTTCTTGTAAAAATTACTTCTCAATGCCTAAAAGGAAGGGGAAAATCAGGGGAGGTATCTCCTCAGCCGCTGACACCCTCCTTTGAGACAGGCACAGATCATGGCGTTCGCAACCTCGATTACTAACAGGGACGCTCTGTTGGCCGGAGCAGAGAGGAGCCCCGGCCTGGAAAGTGACGTGTCACTTAGTCCGAGGAGTCCAACTAAGAGGGAGGCGGTCGCAGAAAGTCGCCCAGGAGAGCAGCGAGACAAACCGTCGGGAGTAGCGGCGGAGACTTGCGTGGAGGAGAATCTCCTTCGGTTAGCAACACTGCCCCAGCCGGGAGTTTTACCCCGGAAAGACAACCCTCTCATTGCCTCCAAGGAAGTAGGCGGAAAAAATCTTATCTCAGAGGGTAAAATCTTCGCGATGCAGGAGGTAGAGAAGCATGCGATTCCTGAGACAACCCTACTTGCCTTGGAAAAACCACCGAAGGTAACCTTAGGCTCTCTGTGGTCTGCTGTGGAGTCGCTGCATAAGGTATGTCTTTCCTTTGTTACTAAAACAAACGCTAATACTGAAAAGATAGACTCTCTTTAGACTCAAACTACTCTCCAGGAAGTTAATATCAAAAAATGTGAGACGTCCTTAACCCAAGTAAAGGAACTGGAGACAAAATTACTTTTAAACGCTGACATGGTACAACGTAAAATGGAGAACTTAGAAAATGGGGCAAGGGCCTTAAATCTGAGACTTTTGAATTTCCCATCTATTAAATATTCCCCAAGTAAAGAAATATTCCATAGATTTTTAAAAGAAATTCTCCATTATTCTGAAGATTCATTTCCTCCTTTACAAAAGATTTATTATCTGCCTAATCGAGAGAACACAGCTTCTGATTTGGTGCCTGTAAATGTTTCCTCTGAAAGTTTGGATGTTTCTGCTATTCTCGAGACTTCACAAGAAATAGTAGACTTTTGGGCTACTTTATTGGTTTCGTTTGTTTTTCTACAGGATAAGGAGGCAGTTTTAAGGCTTTTTTTTTTTTTTTAAAGCAAAAAGCCCCAGTTTCTTTTTTGGGAGAAAGGATTCAGATATTCTCGGATGTGTCACAGGACAGAAGAAAGAAATTTCTATCTATGAGACAAGAGACTATATCTTTGGGAATTAAGTTCCAATTAAGATTTTCATGTAAATGTGTTATACGGCTAGATAATATGTATCATTTCTTTGAACCATCTCAATTACTTACATTTATTGATGCAAGGCTCCCCAAATGAAAGCAGAGAATTTTGTCTAAAATGTTGGAATAATAGAATGTAATCATAACTTCCGTGGGCCATCTTTTTTTTGTTTATTATTGTGTTTTCCTTGTAAAAACCTTATCCTCTATTAAGGTATTATAAATCAGCCTCCTCCCAGATTGTGGACTATTGCAGGGCTAACTAACAATGGTTGGGGTATTATCCCCTTAAAGTAATGTTTTCTTGATAATAATGGCAGATTACTTGACAAAGTTCGCTTTGGAAATGTATTGAAAAATTGTATGAATAAAGAAATAAACTAGATAAATTTTATTTTGAAATTCAAAATAATTCTCAGTAATCACCCAGGATAATAATTGATGCATTACTGTACATTTGGCACCCACATTGACAGCCTCAGATAGGTATTCACACGCTACTTGTATAACCTCTTTATGAGGCAAATTAGTATACAAGGCGGTTACATCTAAGCCTACCATGTGAAAATTAGTGTGATCTTCTCAGTCAAAACCTTCTAGCAACTGTATAAATTGGGTAGAATCACGAACATACGACCTTGCATGATTGACAAATTTCTTCAATGTGTTATCTAAATATTTGGACAACGGTTCCAGCACTGAATCCCACGTAGATACTATCGGCCTCCAGGAGGGTCCACTGTGGATTTATGAACTTTAGGTACAAAGTATATATAAGGGGTTTCAGGATTAGGGTGACATAAGAAACATTCCTTCACTGTCATCACTCCATCCAACACTGCCCTATCCATGTATTGCAAAATCATATCTTTCAATTGCTCCATGGGATCTTCAATAATACTTTCATAATATTGAACTTGTTGAAGTTGGCGTAATCCCTCCGATATATATTTATGTGTGTCCATCACCACAGTGGACCCTCCTTTATCTGCCCTCAAGATAGTTAACTGCTTATTATTTGACAATTGGCGAATACAGTTACGTTGGCTATTAGACAGATTATTACCATGACAGTTCTTATGCATCTCTATACGGGATAAATCACGAAGCACTAATTTTTGAAATGCTGCTATGGAGGAGTCTATTGATCCCAGGGGAACCCATCTTGATCTATACCCTGTTCGATTCCAATTTACTTCTTCATCCCTACCAGTCTGAGAAGTACCAAAAAATAAGTGGAGCCTTAGATCTCGAAAAAAATCTAGAGAGACCTTGCCGTGTAGTAAACATGTCATATTTATTAGAAGGGACAAACAACAGTCCTTTATTCAAAATATCATTTTGCTCAGATGTCAATTGAATTGTGGATATATTGATCACATTACTATTTTCTTCGTCTTTTTTAATTTGCCTGTTAGTTTGACTGTGTCTATTTTGGCTTCGGCCGGCCCTTCCTGTGTTTGTTCGGTGATTCGTAAAAAAGAACTGGGTGGTATATTATCCCCCCCTCCTGCATTTTATTAAATGGCATTTCATTTTTCTTAGAATAAACCTTATCCTTTCTACCATTATCTTCTCCTGAAGAGTCACTGGACGACATCTTAAAGTTAACTTTTCTCCCACCCGGTCGCGTCCTCCTCCCGTGGCTACATTTATCCATCTAACTGTATACATAGCCTTTAGTGTAATCGTATTCGTCTCTTTTATACTTGGCAACCTTTAAAGCTTTTTGCTCCATGCGATATTGATCTATTTTCAGGTTATGTTCGTTATATTCTCTCTCAAATATTTGTTTATCCTGCATTAATTTAATGCTATCTAGTTTCTGCTGAAAATCATCCTGGCGTGTTTTAATTTCTTCTTGCAGTGCATCTATAGTGAGTAGCATGAGGTCCAAAGCATATTGTGTAATGACTGAGTTCCATTTAGCCACATATTGATCGTTACCCAGAAACCTGGGTTCTTTATTCATTCGGAATCCCCGCGGGACTCGGGCATGAATATATTCAATTAAAGCGGCAGAATGCAGCTGAGTTCTAATTAATGTTTTGTGTACTCTCATCACCTCATCCCATCCGCAGGCATGTGATTGCTGTGCATCTGAAAACAACCTAACACCCCCCAATAGTTTGGAGATGCGATCTTGAGACAGGTCCAACTAAGACTCCCAATAGGCAGCAGCCATTGCCCCTTAATTAGCAATAACAACCTATTACGTAAGGGGAATACCACTTTCAAACAGAGTACACTAAACTTTACATTAAATACACTTGTACTCTGAGTTTATCACAAAAACAATCTTTGATTTATTAATACATGATCATGTAGCAATACATCCAATTTGGATTGCCAAAGCTCCCTCCCCAGTTGCACAACCGCTCCAACACGCACTCACATGTATCCAATTTATCCATTCAAATGCTTCATACCACTAATTAACAGATCTCCCTAAACGAAAGCACATATCAACTTGTTCCACAGCATAAAGCAATGTGTAGTCCATAAGTTTTGACAGTTCACCATAAAACTTGTCTTCACACAGGATTGCTTCAATGATGCAAAAAGAAAAAGTGAATATCACCGTATTCACCGCTTTCCGGGTTATCCAGATTTCAAAACCATACAAGTGGCATCCGTATAATGTAAGTTCAACTGGTTCTGATATCTCTCCAGCATCTCCCACAGTTAAGCTACAGAGTCTAGCACGGATGAAAGCTGGGATAGAGGCTGGCAATCAATATTTTTAAAGATGTTTTTTGAGGGTGGGAGGGGGTTAGTGACCACTGGGGGAGTAAGGGGAGGTCATCCCCGATTCTCTCCAGTGGTCATTTCGGGCACCTTTTTGTGCCTTGGTTGTAAGAAAAACACGACCAGGTAAAGTCGTCCAAGTGTTTGTCAGGGACGTCCTTGTTTCTTTCGATTATGGGTCGAGGACATCCTAGTGTTAGGCACGCCCAAGTCCCGCCTTCGCTATACCTCCGATACGCCCCTTGAACTTTGGCCGTCCCTGCGATGGAAAGCAGTTGGGGACGTCCAAAATCGGCTTTCAATTATACCGATTTGGATGACCCTGTGAGAAGGACATCCATCTTCTGATTTATGTCAAAAGACGGGCATCCTTCTCTTTCAAAAATGAGCCCAAGAGTAAATCAAATGTTCTCTGGAGGGGGGGGGGGGGGGGGGGTGGTATGCTGATTTCTTTTTAGCAATTAAGAGATCTACATAAACTCCCAAGTACAGAATTTTATGTGAACCTCCAGATTTGCTACTTGTTGCAGTCCTGACCCATAGAGGATTAACTGAGTGCCAAGCCCTCTCCTTGGAAGGAGATTTTGGAACAAGGGGTAGGATTGGCAAATGCTTTACCATTGGTATAGGTGCTCTAAGAGGCTTATTCATTTTTCAACTAAATAATTCTCCTAAATGTTAGAGAGAATGCTAAGACATTGGTACTTCTAAGCACATATGGCGGCTCTGCCCAGTAATACAGCCATTTTGGGAAGGATGGCAGAGTATTTTGCCAACCATTCTAACAATACAAGTATCACTAGACTCAAAGATTTCCTTACTGAATTGTACTCATGATAGAACTGATACGACAAGGTTAAAATCTTATTACCATGTCTGGCTGTTCTTTGAAGGGAGATAGCTAGATGGTAGAACACTAACAGTACCACAGTTGTCAACCATTTGGCAAGCTTACTGCTTAAGCAAACTAAATCAGACACAGACACCAGGAGGCAATGGGAAAAAAAAAGACAGAAACCCTTTCTGCTTTCTGGACTGGTACAATCAAAATTCTACTGAAAATTCTTTTAGGAATTAATATTTTTATTGAAATTTTTGCCAGAGGAAAACTGAATACAACCACCAACACAAAACCACCAAAACAGCAACATCCCTAGATCACAGACAAAGGAAGAGATCGAAATAGACTTTAAATAACCCAATTGGGATAGTAATCTCTATTATGAGTCAGAACACAGCCCTGACTCTGTGCCTTTGATTGCCAATACTGAATGGTATTTTTTTGGCCTTGGCCTTGTAAACTGATGATTTGGGATCTTGAATATGAAGTATATGTTACTGTACATTTTAATTTTCTTTTGGTTAGGGGGATAGGGTTGGAGGATTTGATGTTGCTTTCCTTTGTTATATAAAAACTATTAAATTTATAAAAATTAAAATACATCTACACAAAATTTTGAAAATTCTGCATTTGTCATTTTTTGTGTAGATTTCCTATCATAAGGTCTGACTCCTCCCCAGGTATGAATTTCCCCATCCCCGAGCTTTCTCCCAACTTGAAGCCCTTCCCTTCCCTTCATAGATTCAGCCCCCAGCTTCATCTGCCCTTTTTCAGAGTGGACACCTCTTACAGCACATCACCTTCCCTGTTGTCCTGAGCCCAAACGCCCAGCTGTGCAGTTGAAAGAAACAGTCAGGCCCAAGACAGTAAAAGGAGGAGGATGTGCCCTGATGTGCAGTGGTGTGCCTCCTCTTTCTACTCAATTACTCAAGGGAGGCAGGGGAGAGACACCGAGCAGTTCAGTTGTCTGGTTATTGTTGCTGCTTCTGCTTTCTGATGGTCCTGCCAGTGCCTGCACAGAATTCTGCACAGGTGGAGAATTCTGGGCAAATTTTGTATTGCATGGTTGCACAGGATTCCTCCAGGTGTAAGGATTATGTACTATACCTGAATCACTTTTGAGAGCAGGCGTATAAGCATCTGGTCCCTGCCATAGCAAAGAAAGCTATGGGTGTACACCTTGTACGTCTGTCCATAAAGTCTCAGGACTAACTGGTCATCAGGATTCTCAATATTTTCTGTAGTTTCAAAGGTGATTTGGGTAGAAGCACCTCCCAAATCCATGGCTCCAATTGTTTGTTTCCTGGGTCGGATCCATCTCCCAATCCACCCATACTAGGATAAAACAAAAAGAACATGCAGAAGTCAACCACTGCTAAAACTGTCAATACAGCGAACAGAATCACATCACAAATGTCACATGACTGTCCTGGATTGTCTGCAAATTGTGATACCTTGACTGGGCTCATGGCTTAACAACCCTGGTGCAGGGGCATAAAGGTATTGCTGGGGGTGGTGGGGAATATTGTTAAAAGTCCCCCTGGTGTTACACTGTGAAAATACTAAATCTGGCCACACCACAGGTCATTAGTACCAACAGACTTTGTACAAATAAATGAATAATAAATTTCTCTGCAACAGAGACAAAGTGCTCAACTTAAGCCACACAAGGGGATTTCAAAATGAAATCCCTGTGCTCCAGTGTTGTACCTACCTTAGTGGCCACCCGGGACAGAGCACACTCCCCTCCTCCAAGGGGGTGCGCCAAGGAGGCAATCGGCAGCAGGATTCTCCACAGCCCCGCTCGGGGGTGGGGAGTCTTGTCTTCCCACCCACCTCGAGTTCACATACAGATGGAGGGTCCTGGGGTTTTTTTTTTGGCTCCAGAGTTTGACCCAAATGGTTAAACAAGCCCAGGAGGAAGGCTGGCTCCTTGAACAGCAGTGGGGTCCCAGATGTTCCCCTTTTGGGAGCAAAGTGCCACTGTGGGGGAGGGGGGAAGGAGGGATTGTGATGTCCGTCAGCTCCAGGGTGTCAGTGGAGGATCTGGAGGTCCTCTGACTCTGTCCCTCTCTCAGATTTTGATTTAGACGACGCACCCCCATGGGAAGAGGTGGAGGAGCAGTCCCGTGTGATCCAGTTCTTCTGTGAGGAGTTCTCATCTCATTGATGAGGTTACAGAGACTCTCAGGATGCTCAAATTTTCTGTTATGGACCCCTCTGGAAATCCTGCCTTGGAGGACCTTGCGGGGCCCCCTCAAACACTGTCCCATTCATAAGGCTGTTAACCACATGAAGCTGACAGCGTGCAAGTCCCCAAATGGGGCTCGGGCTCTCGATCACCAGTATTCCTTTACCCCTGAGAAGGAGGAGAAGTACTAGGCATACACGTTGGATGCTTTTGTTATGGCAGTCATTAAGGCGAGTGCTGTCCTTGATCAGGAAGCTTCACAATAAAGAAACGGAGCAACAGTTATGCCTAGCCTTTTCAATAGGAGCATCTAGTGTTCAAGCAGTGTGTGTCATGTGGGCTGGCTGCATCTGCTGCCAGAGTCTGCGGAGGTTACCCAGCTAGAGTCTGGCGCGGCCTTCTTGGCAGATGTCTTGTATGATCTAGACCACCTGACCTCTTGGTCAGCATGTCTGGCTGTGGTAGGCCATCGCTGGCTGTGGCTCTGCCACTGGGTGGCGGATGCCATCTTCAAGAAGCTTCATAGTCAGCTGCCTTTTCGAGGACACTTGCTATTTGAGGAGGACCTGGAGAAACTGATGAAGGACATGGGAAAGGCTAGTCCTCTTCATCTCCCCGAGTTGAGGTCTACGAGCTCTCAGTGATCCCCCGAATTCATGGGTCACCTCAGTGGGGTGGGCCTTTTCTGGCCAGCCCAGTGTGCTCCAATCCAGGCCCCCAGTTCAGGGAGGCCTTGTAGGTTGGGCTTCTTTGGAAAGACGGACATTCAGCCATCAAGGCGGAGCTCAGCGGTCCATCCTGCCCAATGAGAATATGGAGAGGCCCTTGGTGGTGCGAGTGGGCCCATATCACCTTGGACCAGTGAGTTCTGCAAATGGTCAAGAAGGTATACTTCCTGGAGCTCACCTGCCCTATTCTAGATGCCTTCCTCAAGTCACTAGGAGCAAATGCGACAGGCTGTCATCCTTACTCTCAAGCATGCTGGAGCTTGGCACTGAGAGTGCATTCTGGGTTGTTGTTCTACTTTGTGTTCTCCAAGAAGGGCAGTTCTTTCCATCCCATTCTGCACTTGAAGGGAGTAAATGCCTGCCTGCAGGTACAGCATTTTTACATGGAAACCCTCTGGTTCGTGATTGCCCTGATTCGGCTGGGTGAGTTCTTGATGGCCTTGGCCCTCATGGAGGCTTATCTGTGCATTCATCACGGGCATTATCTTTGCTTCTATGCTCTTGGGTGCCATTACCAGTTTTGGGCCTTGTCCTTTAGGCTGGCCACAGTCCCCTGCTCCTTTTTCAAGGTTATGGCGGTAGCTGCTGCTTGTCTGCACTGCCAGGGAATCAGGGTGCATCCTTATATGTACAACTGGCTGATTCAAGTGGACTCAGCAGCGGAGGCCAGCCTGGCCACTTCTCAAGTCATCTCTCAGTTGGAGATCCTAAGCTGGGTCATGAATTGGAGCAAGAGTCACCTGGTCCCCTCACAGGCCCTGGAGTACCTGGAAGTCCACTTTGACACTGCCAGGGGGAAGCTTCCGATCCCCATGCTAAGGGACTACTTGTAGCTCCTGAGCTCCACTGCAGCAATGCTGGTGGTGTCATGAGTGAGGGCTCACGTGGCCTCTGCAGTGCACTTGCGTCTCAGTGGGCTGCAGTCTCTCAGAACTTCCTCCATCCTCTGCCTCTTTCATCCAAGGCAAAAATCGGTGGGATGCCACTAGATCCCCCACAGTGGGTGCTTGTCACCACAAACGTGAGTCTCCTCAGCTGGGGTGCTCATTGCTTTGGCCATGTAGCTCAGGGAACCTGGATCCTTCAGGAGGCAGCTTGGTCCATCAACCATCTGGAAACCCAGGCAGTTTGCCTGGCCCTGATGGAATTCCTGCCACTTCTTCAGGGGAAGGTGGCCAGGGTGATGCTAGACAATGCCACTACGGTGGGTTATATCAACAAACAGGGGGGCACCAGGAGTCAGGCGGTAGCCTTGGAAGCAGTGTGCCTCTGTTGGTGGGTGGGTTGCAGACAAGGACAATGTGCAAGAGTACTTTCTCAGTCACTCTCTCATGAATCCAGGTGAATGGGAGCTGGGGCAACAGGTTTTTCAGCTCATTGTAGACCATTACCTCCCCCCACCCCTGTTCAATGGCCACTGGAGCCAATGCAAAAGCAGAGTATTTCTTCAGTCACTGGAGGGAGCTGACCTCTAGTTCAGCCATGGCCAATGGAGAAACCCCTCTAGTTCTTCCCTCCTTGGCCTCTGATAGGCCACCTGTTGTGCGTCATCCTCATCTGGTCTTGCTAGTAGCTCTGGATAGGCCTTGCTGGCCATGGCATGCAAACCTTATGCGCCTATTGGAGGGCAACCCTCTTCCACTGCCCAGAGGTTGAGGCCTTCTCAGGCAAGGCCTGGTAGAAACGGAATATCCAGAACCTTTCTGGCTTATGGTGTGGCCAGTGAGAGGAAGTGATCAGAAAAGTGTTTTTTTTTCCAGTAGTAGTTTCTATGTTGCTCTGATCTTGACATTCTCCATGGCACTGGCTTATGTCAGGGTGTGGAAGGTTCTTGAAACCTAATCTGCAGGATGGTGTCCATCCCCTTGAAGGGC
Source organism: Microcaecilia unicolor (assembly GCF_901765095.1). Lineage (NCBI taxonomy): Eukaryota > Metazoa > Chordata > Amphibia > Gymnophiona > Siphonopidae > Microcaecilia > Microcaecilia unicolor. Next base: position 245,458,958 of record NC_044036.1, read on the forward strand.
TCAGGTCAACTGATATTATGGACTTCTTGCAGCAGGGTCTGGCTCCCTGACAGTCCAGGAGGCTACTCTTTCCAGGTTTCAGGATAAGTTGAAGGGCACCTCCCTGGCCTTGCATGAGGAGGTGTCCCATTTTCTGAGAAGTGTGCGTTTGTGCCCCCCAATATGTTCCTTCTTTCCCTCATGAGACCTTAATCTGGTTCTCAGAGTGCTTCCTGAGGCTCCATTTGAGCCTTTGTGCTCGGCCTCCATTATACACAGTCTTTTTTGGTCACCATCACCTCAGCTCGAAGTGTTTCCAAGCTGCAGGGTCTGTAATGTCAGGACCCATCTCTCTCCATTTTGGAGGAATCAGTCTCTCTTTACCTTAGGAAGAAAGGAAAGGGGAATGTGCAGTTTCTCCATTACATGTGAATCAGGAAGTTTGCTTGCTCTCCTTTGTGAAGGAGGGCTCTGTTCCTGAGGACTGGAAGGTCCACAAGCTCAAATATTGTGTTCCATTCTGTCACCACATCTCAAAAAAGATATAGTAGAATTAGAAAAGGTACAGAGAAGAGTGACAAAAATGATAAAGGGGATGGGAAGATTTCCCTATGAGAAAAGGCTGAAGCGGCTAGGGCTCTCCAGCTCAGAGAAAAGACGGCTAAGGGGAGATATGATAGAGGTCTATAAAATACTGAGTGGAGTGGAACAGGTAGACGTGACTTTTGTTTGTTTACTCTTTCCAAAAATACTAGGACTAGGGGGCACGAAAGTAGTAAATTTAAAACAAAGAGAAAATTTTTCTTCACTCAACATGTAATTAAACTCTGGAATTCGTTGCCAGAGAATGTAGTAAAAGCAGTTAGCTTAGCAGGGTTTAAAAAAAGGTTTGGATGGCTTCCTAAAGGAAAAGTCCATAGACCATTATTAAAATGGACTTGGGGAAAACCCACTGCTTACTTCTAGGATAAGCAGCATAAAATGTATTGTACTTTTTTGGGATCTTGCCAGGTACTTGTGACATGGATTGGCCACAGTTAGAAACAGGATGCTGGGCTTGATGGACCTTCGGTCTGTTCAAGTATGGCAATACTTGTGTACTTAAGTTGGACATCTGGAGGATGCTGCTATGGTACCTGAATGAGCTGAACGATTTTTGCCTCTCCAATCACCTCTTTGTTCTTTTCATGGCCCTAGGAGGAGCCAGGTAGCCTCTAAGGCCTCCATTTCGAGGTGGCTCAAGACAGCTATTGAGATCAGCTACATTTGCAAGAATAGCCCGGTGCCTCAGGGCCTGATGGCCCACATCACATGGGCTCAGGCCACTTTCAGGGCAGAGGCCTGGGCGGTGGCTCTTGAAAAGATTTGTAAAGTGGCGATATGATCATGCCACTCATTTGTCAAGCACTACAAATTGGTCACGTCAGCCAGGGTCCATTTGGACTTTGGCAAGGCTGTCATTTGTGGGGCCTTGTCTTCCTCCACATAGTAGATCTGCTTTGGTACACCCCAAGTGTGCAAAACAAAGCAGCAAGATGCTAAGGAAGGAGAAATTATGTCTTACCAGATTTTTTTTCTTTCCTGCAGTCAACTGCACTGTTGTGCAACCCACCCTAAAAAGACTTGGGACTGGGACTCTAGGTGTGATCTGCGCTTTCCCGATATGAGAAGAATCAAATCATACATTCCAATTTACAGCAATATGGGTTCCTGTGAAATTGCTATATCCTATAGTATGAAGGGTCGTGAGTGCCACTCTGTGGTGTTATGCTTGCTTGATCATCTTTGCAGCTACAATGGTTGAAGGGGAATGGGTGAGTTACAAAAAGGGACCTTCTGCTGCTTTTGCAAATGCATACTGGATCTTTCCAAGGAGGAAATATTTTTTGACTCAAAGAATATTTAAGCTCTGGAACTCATTGCCGGAGGATGTGGTAATTGTGGTTAATGTATCTGGGTCTAAAAAAGGGTTGGACAATTTTCTGGAGGAAAAATCTATAATCTGTTATTGAGAAGGACATGGGGGAAGCCACTGCTTGCCCTGGGACTGGTAGCATGGAATGGTGCTACAAATTGGGTTTCTGCCAAGTACTCGTGACCTGGATTGGCCACTGCTGGAAGCAAGATATTGGGCTAGATAGACCATTGGTCTAACCCACTATGATTGTTCTTATGTTAATATCAATGAGGTTACTGGTAAATCTCAGCTGTTTCTCTACCTCCATTCACTAGTAGAGGGGATAACACCCAACTGTGCAGAACACTGTAGCTAACTACAGGAAAGAAAGCCATCAGGCAAGACATAAGTTGTACAGAGATGTGGTGTGTATATGACTGAGGATCCTTTTTGACCTATGTCAACCAAAAATGATGGCAGAGTACTAAAATATTACCAGAAACTGCAGAGAGTCCAGTGTTATCAAGATCAATATGGCTATTACTAGAGCCCCAATACACAGAAGGATGCTTGGGTACATAGGGAGAGGAATAGCCAGCATACCTCCAAGGTATAAAGGCCAGGAGGAGGGCCTCTCAATGGAAAGGAAGCTCTTGAATGAGATGAAGGTGAAAGAGGGCAGACAAGAGTAATTTAAGGATTTTTTTTTAAATGTTTACAGTGGATGCACTTAACAGCCTTCCAGTGGAAGTGGAGACAAAGACAGTATCTGAATTTAAGAAAGCATGGGACAAGCACATAGTATGTCAGAGCGAGGAAGGGATTGTAGAGCTGAGCCCTTGGTATAGATGGGCAGGCTGCAGAGGCTATATGGGCCATTTCTTTCTGCAGTCATGTCTGGTGTTTCTGGGATGCCCTATAATAATAATGCTTCGTGACATTTCTGGATAACATTAAGGTCTCAGACATGCAAATCAAGAATACAAGTTTGTCTTTACCCCAATGTATATTCTCCTTTTCCATTTCAAAAAAGTGCCAGAAGGAAAAATAAAACAATGTTTTTCATCTCATTTCTAATAGTGAGGGTGGAGAAAGATAAGATTTTTTTTTTTTTTTTTTTAGGATTTAAGGAGATTTGATTATTAAGTTTGCTGATGGGATTAACTTGCTTCTCACTAGGATTTTCTTGTTGATTCATATTTTCTCTTTATGGGCCATTTTGGTTAGAATGATGGCATATAAATGCACTTAAATGATATACCTAGTTAATCAAAGAAAAGAAATACATACCCAGCTCTATATTATCTACATGGAGGTACAGGTATTTAGCTACATTAAAAGGGACTTCAAAAACCATAAATGCCTGGTACAAGAGGCCTGAGGAGGTTAAGTCTCCCCACAACTTTGTGGGCTGGTTCAGGGCCATAGGCATCAGAATACGGTAGGGGGTGGAACATATGGGTGGTATCATCAAAATTCCTCTGCAGCTCTAGCCATCAGACCCCTTTTCTTGGCTCCTTCCCTACCATCAGACCCTTTTCTCCTACCTGCCCAATTCTCCTGCATAATAGTAGAAGATGTGGGTTTTTTTTTTAAATTCCTGCTGCTTCATCTCTCCTGTACTGGCTCTGGCACAGGGTTGCCAGGTGGAAAATTTTTTTCCAGCCCGATGGAGCCCAAAAAACAGCCCAAAACCCGCCCAAACACAAACCCCGCCCCTGACACCCCCACCCCCGCGTCATCAACCCCGCCCCCGCCGTCATCAACCCCGCCCCCGCCGTCACCGGCCCCGCCTCCCACGTCACCGGCCCCGCCTCCCCGTCATCGCCCCCGCCTCCCACGTCATCGGCCCCGCCTCCACGTCATCGGCCCCACCTCCCCGTCATCGGCCCCGCCTCCCACGTCACTAACCCCGCCCAAAACGTCATTAACCCCACCCAAAAACGTCATTAACTCCGCCCCCCCGCGGCCGAAAAAACCGCCCTGAAGGCCAAAAACAGCCCAAAAAACCGCAACCCGCCGCGGGCAAAAATTTCCCGCGGCGGGTCGCGGAAAACCGCCCAATTGGGCGGTAAAACCGCCCACCTGGCAACACTGCTCTGGCACCACAAGAGTAGGAATCGAAGAGTATGTACTTCCTGTATGACACAGGAAGTACCCGCTCTCTGATTTCTGAGCATGGCTAACTAATTGATATTGAAAACTGAAGAATCCTAGACTCTTCATAGCTAACATTATCATTAGTACATGTATCTCTTGCTTGCTTCTCTTTCTTTTATTCCAAGGAATGACCAAGTTCTCTGTCTGATTAGGCTGGGGGGGGGGAGGGGTTTATCTAGTTGTAATATTGGGAAAGTATCTGCATTCTGTTTAGCACTGAAGAACTACTGTGTAATTGCTATAGTTTGAAATAGAAATAAACAAGTAAAAAAAAAATCAGCTGGTGGTGGATCTCATTTCCTTATTCATACAAATTGGTTTATTCCTATTATGCAAAATGTTTCTTAAGTCATAGGTGGGACCATGGCAAAAGAATTGTGAAATATGAGTCACATATTATGTACATTAGTTATTTCTGAACTTCAGAAAAAGCAGTATACATAAACCTGTCAATACTCTGCCGGGGCAGTCGGCGTTTTTTAAAATGTTGACCACTATAGGCTGAATTAGTCCTTGATATTCATTGCAGGTACCAGGTCTGAATATCCAGGCTCTGCCTGCACCCAGAATAATGTTATTTGAATATTTTTACTGCTAATTGTTTATTGCCTATGTCCAAGTTAAATTTGCTGTTCACCACCTTGGGTGAATTTCTTCAAAAAGACAGTAAATAAATCTTAAATGAATAAGATAACCAAATAATTCTATTCTGTTCTTATATCCTACCTTATTAGTTTGAAACAATTGTCCAGCTCGTTACACTAGATTAAACATGATTCATAAAACAATTAAACAACATATAATTACAAAATACCACCTCCACAGTGATAATACACAATGTCGTAACTAGAGTTGTACCAAATAGCAGATTTTACTATTCATCCAAATATGAATAATGAAAAATATTTGACCAAATGCAAATACAGATTATGAATAATGGGCATTGAGCTTTAACATAAATAAAAGAAGCAATGTGAAATCAGAGATCAAGTGTTTATTTAAGTAGGATGTAGCAAAGTAGAGCCCCGGACTATTTGAATTCAAATTTAAACCACTATTCGGCCAAATAGCAATAATATATTCAGGTACAGCACCAGTAATAACACTCAGCTGAATGCCGTCCCTTCTATAACTAGGGCATGGGCCAGCAGAATACTACATTTTTTTAATTGTTAAAAACATTTCATTGAATTTGTACATCAAATGCAAACAATTTATACCAAATTTCAAAGGGAAGTACTCCACCAAAAAATATGCACACAATTTGCACCTGCTATTTTTATTTTCATATTTATATTCCACCTATAACTAGGCGGATCACAATAAAATCACTCACAAAGGGAAAAAACATTAAAAACATCACATTCCATCACAAATACACTCTACAAACAAAAACCTATGCTGAAAAATAACATCTACTCACCTATTTAGTAAGTACCAAATTTTAGAAGCTTTACCTACATACTTTAGAAAAAAAAAAGTATACATGCAATTCCAAACCCTGACCCATCTCACTTCCCACATCCCATCCTAAGAATGCTTTTGCTCACTGCTGGTAAAAGTAAGAGGAAAATGGAATTCTGTACATACTATTACAAACTACAGGCAGTTTTATAAGCTCTTACACACAGACTACTATTTTATGCATGGATGTGGCTTTGAAATGTATCTGCAGTCAGGATAATATAGTTATTAGCATAGCCTGTCTAAATACAGATTAGCAGAACAATTCACACGACCTTTAGAGATATTGAAAGAAAGTTTGTGCATGCACTCGGAAAAAGCACCCCATTACTTGAAACACTATCATATTAGAAAGATGACTGCAGTTCAGCTAGATGCAGCGATCCAGATTTCAGAAACAGAAGGATGGAGGAAGAGTAAGAAAAGAAGATAGTACCAAAGGTTGAGACATGCAGATTCCCTCTTCCTCTTGCAAGTGTCTTGATCTGGCTTCAGTATATAACAGTATGATTGTTCTTTAGTGCGTTTGTGAGATTTTCTGTAAGTTATTGGCATTACTTTCCAAATTTTATTTTTATCTTACAAATCAAAGTGATGAACATTATGTGTTTAAAAAAAGCGATTCAGCAAATTTTAATAAATAAACATATAATGAAAATATAACAACTCCACATGAGTTATGTGGAACATGGTTCTTTCAGTTGTATACTGAATGCTGGTCACATTAAACACAAGATGTCAGGGTCACCGTGTCACAGAGGTTTTACCAAGTTATTTTCCTTTGAGTTTGGTGGCAGAAGGATATGATTAAGGCCTATAAGCTTTCTCAATGCAGTAAGAAGCAGCAAATGCATTCTGCTTATTGTCATAATTTGAATAATTCACTTAGCAACATTCAGTTCTGGGGTGGCTGTTATGCTTTGTCTGGCAGTGTTTTTGAGCCAAAGCAAATTTCAATACTGAAGACACATTTCTCCACAGGCTTCCCCCCACCCCCGTGATTCTAACCAATGTGTTTTAGCAGAGGCATAAACTAGGTGGAGTGCAAGGAAAGGGAAAATTAGGTTCTTACCTTGGTAATTTTCTTTCCTTTAGTCACAGCAGATGAATCCATTAACTGATGGGTTGTATCCGCCTACCAGCTGGTGGAGAGAGAGAACACTGAAGAACCACAGTGACCCTTGAACGGCTAGCCCCATCTGCCTTCAGTATTTGAAATTTCCAAAGCAGAGTGAATAAGAAAGGTAACATCACATAAACTTTCCTCACAGCGAACAAATGCCCCAGAACCAGAGCAATAACCACACAAAGGAGGGACGAACTCAACCTCCTGCAACAGAACAGCATGTAGAAACTTTAAGAACTGTTCATCAACTCCTCCTGATGAGATACAATATCTGCATGAAAGAACTTTAGAAAAACACAAAGCCAGACAGGGAGGGATCATGGATTCATCTGCTGTGACTAAAGGAAAGAAAATTACCAAGGTAAGAACCTAATTTTCCCTTCCTTGTCATCAACAGCAGATGAATCCATTAACTGATGGTATGTACAAAAGCACTCCCTACGTAGGGTGGGAACCGGCAACTCTGCAAGCCAGTACCTGCGCTCCAAAATGCGCGTCCTGCTTCGCTGCCACATCTAGCCTATAATGCTGTACAAATGAGAGCTGAGAAGCCCAAGTAGCTGCACGACACATCTTTTGAAGAGAAAGGACACCTGTTTCAGCCCACGAGGAAGAAATTGCTCTCGTGGAACGCGCTTTAAACGCTTCAGGGGAAGCCCGCCCTGAAAGCAGATACGCAGAAAAGATGACGTCTCTGAGCCAACGGGCTATAGCGGCACACACGTCAAGGACCTGTCTACAAGACAAAAAGATGATCAGAAGTCCTGAAGTCATTTGACATCTGTAGATACTGCAACAGAGCCCTGTGGACATCTAAAAGATGTAATTGCCCAAAGAAATCCGGAAAGTCCTCCCTAGAAAAGAAAGGTAGAAAAATGGGCTGGTTCAGGTGAAATGCTGAAACCACCTTAGGCAGGAAGGAAGGCACTGTACTTACAGTCACCCCGGACTCTGAGAACTGCAGAAAAGGATCCCGACAGGAAAGTGCCTGAAGCTCAGATAAGCGTCTAGCCGATGTAATGGCCACCAAAAAGACTGTCTTGAGAGTCACATCCTTCTCCGAAGCCTCGCTTGAGCGGCTCGAAAGGCGAACGCTGGAGAGCCTTCAAACCCAGCCCCAGGTTCCAGGCCGGACAAGGCAACCGCATGGGAGGGCGGAGCCGAAGCGCCCCTCTAAGAAATCGGGCAATGTCCGGATGAGCAGCAAGGGACAAGCCAGAGACCTTCCCACGGTAGCATGCCAACGCTGCCACTTACACCCGAAGGGAATTGTAAGCCAGACCTTTTTGTAAGCCATCCTGCAAAAAGTCCAGGACCAGCGAGACTGTAGCCCGCGCGGGAGTGACCTCTTTCGGAACGCACCACTCCTCAAACTTATGCAATATCCGAGCATAGGCTGTGAAAGTAGACGCTTGCAGGCCTGCAAGAGAGCGGAGATGACCTTGTTAGAGTAGCCCTTATCTCTCAATTGCGCCCTCTCAAGAGCCAGGCCGTAAGACCAAATCGGCAGGGATCCTCCATAGTCACCGGGCCTTGAACCAACAGGTTCGAAACCCGAGATAAAGGAAGTGGAGCCTCCACCAGCATCCAGCGGAGATCCGCATACCACGGACGCCTTGGCCAATTTGGAGCGATGAGAATCACCAATCCTCGGTGTAGTCGAATCCGCAGGAGGGCTCGCCCTATCAAAGGCCAAGGAGGGAACACATATAGGAGGCCCAAGGGCCAGGGTTGAGCCAGTGCATTCAACCCCGCCGAGTGAGGATCTCTCCGTCTGCTGAAAAAGCGAGGCACTTTGGCATTTGCACTTGACGCCATAAGATCCATTCTGGGAGTCTCCCATTTGGCACAATTCTGAAGAAACACTTCTGCCAGTTCCCATTCTGCCGGGTTGATTTGATGCCTACTGAGAAAATCGGCTTGCACGTTGCTCTGACCTCAGGGCCGTGCCAACACGGTAAGCGAGGTAAGCATGGCAGGGGGGCGCTTCCCTCTGGGGGGCGCCGCCGCACCATGCTCACCTCGCTCGCCCTCCCCCAACATCCCTTTTCTTTTTTTTTCCTTTTTAAATGTACCTCCGTAGCGGTTCCGGCAGCGCAGCGTCAGTGAAGGAGGCGGCGCTCCCGACGTCGTTAGCCTTCCCTTCGCTGTGTTCCGCCTTCTTCTGACATCAGGGGACAGAGGAGCATGGATGGGCATGGATTGGGAGGGCAGGGCTCAGGGAAAGAGGGGAATTGCTGGAAAGGGATGAATGGAGGGGGCAGGGGGCAGAGGAGCATGGATGGGCATGGATTGGGAGGGCAGGGCTCAGGGAGAGAGGGGAATTGCTGGAAAGGGATGAATGGAGGGGGCAGGGGACAGAGGAGCATGGATGGGCATGGATGGGAGGTCAGGGCTCAGGGAGAGAGGAGAAATTGCTGGACATAGAGGGGAGAGAAGAGAGATGAAGGAGATGAAATGAGGGAAAAGGAAAAGAGGAGAAAAATTGCACATGGATGAAGAAAATAGGCAGAAGCTGAGGACCAGAAATGAAGAAGGAGGAAAGGAAAGAAATAAATGGAAAGGAAGCCCTGGAAACGGAGTTAAGAGGACAGATAGCCGCAGAATCAGATACTGGGCCAGCATGATCAGAAAAAGAAAGTCACCAGACAACAAAGGTAGAAAAAAAATCATTTTATTTTCATTTTAGTGTTTGGAATATGTCCACTTTGAGAATTTACATCTGCTATCTTATTTTGCAATGTATAACAATTTGTTTCTAAGAATATTGCTGACAATTCCTGTCAGTGTGGCAAGTGGTGAGCGATCATTTTCACGGGGGGGGGGGGGGGGGGGGGGGGCGCGCCGATAGTCTGCAGGGGGGGCGCCAACTGATAGTCTGCAGGGGGGCGCCAGAGACCCTAGGCACAGCCCTGTCTGACCTGTAACGTGAGCTGCTGACAGAAGCTGCAGGTGGAGCTCGGCCCAGTGGCAAATTTGAGCGGCCTCCACGGCCAGGGCCCTGAACTGAGTGCCGCCCTGATGATTGATGTAGGCCACCGCTGTCGTGTTGTCTGACAGAACCCGGACAGCAAGCCCCTTCAGAGTCTTGTGGAAGGCCATCAGAGCCTGGAATATCGCTCTTAGTTCCAAGCGATTGATGGACCACCCCGCCTCCACGGGTGTCCACTGACCCTGAGAATAGCTTCCCTGGCAATGCGCTCCCCAGCCCAAAAGGCTGGCATCCATTATCACCAGGCACCAAGAAGGAAGCGCAAGCGGCATTCCTTGTTGCAGCATCCTGTTGGAGAGCCACCAATCCATACTGTGCCGTCACGTTAGTCTGCGTTGATATTCCTGGAAATCGGAAACCATTGATGGAGCAGGGCAATCTGCAGTGGCCTCATATGCACTCTTGCCCAGGGGACCACCTCTATGGTGGCCGTCATTGACCCCAGCAGCTGGACAAAGTCCCAAGCTCGAGGGCGAGGCATCTGCAGGAGCAGACGGAGCCGAGTCTGAAGCTTGCACCTCCTGTGGTCGGGGAGAAAGACCAACCCCAAGGCCGTATTGAACCAGACCCCCAAATACTCGAAAGACTGAGAGGGGGTCAGGTGACTTTTGGGTAAATTGACCACCCAGCCCAGAGTCTGCAGGACTGTAAGCACGCTGGCTCTGGCAAGACCACTTTTGTCTGCCGAATCCGCTCTGATGAGCCAGTCGTCGAGATAAGGGTGAACTCTGATACCCTCTCGCCTGAGAAAGGCAGCTACCACCACCACTACCTTGGAAAGGGTATGGGGAGCTGTGGCTAGGCCGAACGGCAAGGCCCGAAACTGAAAATGCTGGCCCAACACTGCAAACCGGAGAAACTGCTGGTGCGGGGGCCAAATAGGAATATGCAAGTAAGCTTCCTTGAGGTCCAGAGACGTAAGAAACTCTCCTGGCTGAACCGCCGCAATGACGGAGCGCAGGGTTTCCATGCGAAAGTGTCGCACACTTAGGGCTTCATTGCCTTTTCGTAAGTCGAGGATTGGACTGAAAGACCCGCCTTTCCAAGGGACCACAAAATAAATGGAGTAGCGACCGCAAGTACCGGGATCACCGCTCCGAGGTGCAGCAAGACTTGCAAGGTCTCCTCTACCGCTGCCCGTTTCACGGCAGTGCCGCATCGGGACTCCAAAAACACGTCTCTCACCGAGGCACCAAATTCCAATCGGTAACCTTCTCCGATCAGGTCCAGGACCCACTGATCCAAAGTAATCTTGGCCCACTCCTCAAGAAAGAGGGAAAGACGTCCTCCTACTGCAGGAATAGAGGAGTGGACCGGCGTCCCATCATTGTGGAGGAACGCCCCTGAACTCCTGGCCGCGACCCGGCCGCTGCACAGCGTTTGTCCGAGCGAAAGGAGTTCCTCTGCTGAAAATGGGCACGTTGAGAAAACCCAGCAGAGCGCCCCGGGCGATACCTGCGAGCTTCACGGAAGCGAGGTCTGGAAGAGGAGGGAAACACAGGACCCTTGGAAGACGGCCTCGGCTTATCCTCAGGTAACCGCTGGGGCTTAGAATCCCCTAGGTCTTTAACAATCTTCTCCAAATAACAGGAGGCCCCAAAAGGGTAACCTCACCAGCTTTTGCTTAGAGGCCATGTCCGCCGCCCAATGCCGCAGCTAAAGAAGGCAGCGGGCAGAAACCGCCACAGACATCTGCTTAGCCGAAGCTCTGACCAGATCATAAAGGGCGTCAGCCAAAAATGACAGGGCCGACTCCATCCGCGGGGCAACCTCAGAGAGGGATCCCGCACCTTCTGCGGGCTGATCCACCGCCTGTTGTAACCAGGAAAGACAGCTGCATAGGAACTGCAAATAGACGCCCTTAAGGCAAGGCCCGATATTTCAAAGGACTGCTTCAGAGCGGATTCTAGCCGCCGGTCCTGCATGTCTTTCAAAGCGACCCCTCTCTCTACAGGGAGAGTGGTCTTTTTAGTCACTGCCGTGACCAACGCATCCACTTTAGGCATCCCAAAAAGGGCCAAGTGAACCTCACTCAGAGGGTAAAGCTGACCCATAGCCCTGGCCACTTTCAAAGGCCCATCGGGGTCAGACCATTGAGCTGAAATAAGCTCCTGGATGGAGTCATGCACAGGAAAGGCCCGCATAGGCTTCTTAGTACTCGTCATCCTAAGATTAACAGAGGAGGCATCGCCCTTGGCAGGATCATCAATCGAGAGGGCCTGCAAGGCGTCAGTAAGGAGAGCTGGCAACTTGTCATGGTGGGAAATCCGAACCGCATTAGGATCATCCGAACCCAGTGGCAAACAGGCACCCTCCTCTGGATCCTCCGTCCATGAGGGTTGGCCAGATCCCTCAGACTCACCACAGCCTGACCACAGGGGCGAAAAAGGAGATGCGCCACTTTCAGATGGGGAATTTACCCGTCTATGTTTAGCGTGTTTCCAACGCTCGGGGGAAGAAATAACATCTGTAGCCATCCCCGGGGCATCAACACCCGGAGGGAAACCAAAATGCAACGCAGTGTCAGACACCTGCGACAGAGCTCTTTTCAGCATGAAGGCCTTATGCATCAGAAGCACAAACTCAGGGGAGAAAAAGTCACTCTGGCCCTCTGTCCCCGAATTAGGTGAAACGGAGGTTGGAGCTCCTCTGGCAGCCTCAAAATGAGGCGTCCCCCTGCACTCAGACTCCTCGGCCATCGTGGGGGTTGAGGCATGCGGTGCTTCCAAAATGGAACCCGCTGCCAGCTCCATCAAGCGGGAAGAATCATCGCTCACCATGCTCGTACTAGCTCGAGCGTCTAAGGAGCACGTACTGCAAAGCCCCGCTGCTGACCTGCGCTTACCACAGCGGGAGCAGCGCTTAACTCCTTCAGCAGCCATCGCCTGACTGGACGGAAATATAGCAATAAAATGGCGGCTTCGCGCCAAAACTTACCCCGTTCAGAATGCTGTCCACAGGAACCTCCCCAGAGGAGCTGGGCACCACTCTCACCTCAGAAGACCGAGTCAACGAGCTCTGGTCAAGCTGTACTGAACCAGAATCTCTGGAGAAAGCTTCAGAACAGCCAGACAGTAAAAGCGCACTTTTTTTTTTTTTTTTACCCTGTGAGGAAAGTTGGAGGCAAGCAGAAACAGAGGGACTCCGGGAGGAGGGGGGAATGGATAAGGCAGGGAAAGGGCGAACCTATATACCTTTAAAGTGGGCACCACCAGCCACAACACCCCTGCTCAACTGGCAAAGCACAGGAGCCACCCCAGGCAAAAATCCAGGAGCTGATCAAACTACGTCCACACCTGCTGGGAGATAGAGAAATACTGAAGGCAGATGGGGCTAGCCGTCCGTCCAAGGGTCACTGTGGTTCTTCAGTGTTCTCTATCTCCACCTGCTGGTAGGTGGATACAACCCATCAGTTAATGGATTCATCTGCTGTTGATGACAAGGAAGTGACTGCTCCCCCAAATGTATTTTGAATAAAATGGTGCCTAAGCAGATCAGCCCTTCAGTTTCACACTGACACCTATTTTACAAAAGGTCTGCTCCCCCCAACATCAAAACCTGACTACTCTTCTATGTTTTAGATCAGTTACAACTGGTGGAAGGCTATTCCCTGGAATCTGTTTAGCCTGCCTAGCATTCAGAACCTAAATCCACGCGTATTCTGTACCAAAGTAGGAAACTTAATTGGCTTAACAAGCCTATCAGTGTTACCAGCACTTAAGAAATAATGAGCACTAATAGGCAATAATTAGAATTTATTTATTAGGATTTATCAAGCACCTTTTTGAAGGAATTCACTCAAGGCGGTGTACAGCAAGAATAAGTCAAACATAAGCAATAGATAATTACAGCAGTAAAAATATTCAACAGTACCAGTATGAAATAGTATACTACATTACAATGTTAATGCAATACACAATAAAACATTTAATAGACAGCAAAGGGTGTACACTGTGCCTAAATTTGAATGCACGTAGGCAAAAAAAAAAAAAAGAGCGTGTTATGGGCAGGGAAATGGGTGTTTCAAAACTTACGTGCATTGTTATAGAATATGGTTCTCTATCCTGGGCTGTAACTCTCAATTGCTCATCCTTAGGTTTCAATTCATCTCTCTTTAACCATTCATGTGTCTGATTTTGATCAATGAATGATTCCTGGAGTTTTGTATTTCCTGCTATACTTATGCATTTGCCACTTGTTGTACCTTCCTTGCTGGTCTAATTCCCTGAAGAGTTTTTTTTCTCTTCCTTCCTTCCTTTTTGGATGATTCAGTGGCCATTTGCACGGCTCCCTCCTTTCTTCCTAAAGTGGGTTCTCCATTCCACATGAACCAGGTAGTGTTTTCCTTCCTTTGTGAACGAGGGTTCTTGAGCCTCGACCCGGATGCTGCACAAACTTGACATTCTCAGAGCGTTGCTGCACTTCTTGAAGGAGACAAATGAGTTTTGTCTCTCTGATCACTTCTTTCTTCTCTTCCATAGTTCTCTGAGGGGTCAGGTGGTATCCAAGGCTTCCATTGCAAGATGGATCAAGGCAGCTAGCGAGGCTACCTACATTTGTATGATTCAGTGAGTGCCTCCTAGGTGGAGGACACAGTTGACTTGGGCAGAGGCCCAGGCAGTCTCTCTAGATGATATTTGCAGGGCTCTAATGTCATCGCTCCATTCCTTTGTAAAGCTTTACAGGTTAGACATGCTGACTAGGGCCCACTTGGACTTCGGCAGTCATCCTTCAGGGATCTTTTTCTTTCCAGCCCAGTGAATCTGCTTGGGTATAATCCCACGTATTTAGGATGGTACAGATCCAGATGAAAAGAAAGAAGAAATTATGTATTACCTGATAATTTCCTTTCCTTTAGTGGGGCCATACCTTCCTGAGACCCTCCTTTGGAAGACTAAGGCCTGAGGCTCTTGGGGTGCTCTGCTCTCTCCCTTACAGTTTGAAAAAAAAAAAAAAACAAGGCAATAAAATGTGCATATGCAAGGTAGCGAGTGATTATACTTGCTTGATGATCATTGCAGCTGCAGTGATTGATGGAGTGTGGGTGTGTGTTACAAAGGGACCTTCTGCTGCTTTGGCAGATGGTTACTACAGTTTTCCACTGAGCACCTAGAAGAGATCAGCTTTCTCTACCTCCATTTGCAGGTAGGAGGGGATAACACCCACTTGTTAAGGACAGTATGGTCTGATTAAAAGAACGGAAATTATGAGCTAAGACAATTTCTCCTTAACTGAGCAGTTATAGTACTCTTAATCACCTTGCCCAAGTATGGCAAATTAGATAAAGGTAGAATTCTCAAGGTCAAGTAAGCGCTTCATCAACAAGGGCCTCAGAATTGCCTTTCATCTATATGAACAAATTTGACTAGCTGTGATTTTCATGGATTCACATGGAAAACAGTGTGCTCAAATTATACAGAAACTAAGCTGCAAAGTAAGTATACATAACTGGATACTTTTTCTGTGTGCTACCTATGGAAAAACACTGCATGCTAACAGATCAATTTTCAACCAATGTCGAGAACATCTAGGCAGCCAAATGTCTACTTTTATAGAAATCACACTTTTAGATGAACCTAGATGGCCATGGATATTCAAAAGATCCAAGTGCTAAACTAGGGTAGCATTTTCTGAAATGCTACCTGTTCCACGCGCAGGGCCCAAGAGACAGGCAGAGCTCCGGAGTCTCAATGCGTGGATGACGCGATGGTGCAGGGAGGAGGGTTTTAGATTTGTTAGGAACTGAGCAACATTCTGGGGAAGGGGAAGCCTATTCCAAAAGGATGGGCTCTACCTTAACCAGGGTGGGACTAGGCTGATGGCATTGGCATTTAAAAAGGAGATAGAGCAGCTTTTAAACTAGAAATGGGGGGAAGGCCGACAGTCGTTCAAAAGTGCATGGTTCGGGATAAGGTATCTTTCAAAGATATCACCAAAACAGGGAAGATAGGGTATCCTGATAGTGAGATTGCAAAAGAGACCGTAGTAGATCAGGTGTCCCTAAATAAAAATAAGTCCTGGATTTCAAGCGTGCTGACTTTAGTAAAATGGGGGAATACCTGAGGAAGGAGATGATGGGCTGGGAGGAAGTACAAGAAGTGGAAGGACAGTGGTCCAGGCTGAAAAAAAAGCTATAAATAGGGCCACGAACCTTTATGTAAGGAAAGCAAGAGAAAAAGGAAACCGATATGGTTCTCCAAGCAAGTGGTTGAGAAAATAAAGGCTAAAGAGTTGGCGTTCCAGAAATACAGAAAAACTCAAGAAAAGGAACACGGGGAGGAATACCAGATGAAACTGAAAGAAGCCAAGAGAGAGATACGTCTGGCGAAAGCGCAAGCAGAAGAACAAATGGCTAGAAATGTAAGGAGGGGTGACAAAAATTTCTTCAGGTATATTAGTGAAAGGAGAATAACTAAAAAGGGAATTGTGAGACTAAAAGATACTGCGAACCGCTATGTGGAAAATGATGAAGAAAAAGCAAATTTGCTAAATAGATACTTTTGTTCTGTTTTCACAGAAGAAAATCCTGGAGAAGGACCACGATGGACTGGAAAAACTACAAATGAGAATGAAGTGGATAGAGCACCGTTCACGGAAGAGAGTGTGTATGAACAACTTGAAAAGCTAAAGGTGGACAACGCCATGGGACCGGATGGGATCCACCCCAGGATATTGAGGGAGCTCAGAGAGGTTTTGGCAGGTCCTCTTAAAGATTTAATATATCCTTGCAGACAGGAGAGGTTCCGAGGGATTGGAGAACGGCGGATGTGGTCCCTCTTCACAAAAGTGGTGATAGGGAAGAAGCTGGAAACTACAGGCCGGTAAGCCTCACTTTGGTTATTGGAAAAGTAATGGAAGCGATGCTGAAGGAAAGGATAGTGAATTTCCTGGAAGCCAATAAGTTGCAAGATCCGAGACAACATGGTTTTACCAAAGGGAAATCGTGCCAAACGAATCTTATTGAGTTCTTTGATTGGGTCACAGGAGAATTGAATCAGGGACGAGCTATGGACGTAATCTACTTAGATTTCAGCAAAGCTTTTGACATGGTTCCCCACAGGAGGCTCTTAAATAAACTGGATGGGCTGAAGATAGGACCGAAGTGGTGAACTGGATTAGGAACTGGTTGACGGACAGATGCCAGAGGGTGGTGGTGAATGGAATTCACTCGGAAGGAGCGCCTCAGGGATCGGTGCTGGGGCCGATTCTGTTCAATATATTTGTGAGTGACTTTGCCGAAGAGTTAGAAGGTAAAGTTTGCCTATTTGCGGATGATACTTAGATCTGTAACAGAGTGGACACCGGGAGGGAGTGGAAAACGAAGAAGGATCTGAGGAAGCTAGAAGAATAGTCTAAGGTTTGGCAATTAAAATTCAATGCGAAGAAATGCAAAGTGATGCACTTAGGGAGTAGAAATCCACGGGAGACGTACGTGTTAGGCGGTGAGAGTCTGATAGGTACGGACGGGGAGAGGGACCTTGGGGTGATAGTATTTGAGGATTTGAAGGCGACAAAACAGTGTGACAAGGCGGTGGCCATAGCTAGAAGGTTGTTAGGCTGTATAGAGAGAGGTGTGACCAGCAGAAGAAAGGGGGTGTTGATGCCCCTGTATAAGTCGTTGGTGAGGCCCCACCTGGAGTATTGTGTTCAGTTTTGGAGGCCGTATCTTGCTAAGGATGTAAAAAGAATTGAAGCGGTGCAAAGAAAAGCTACGAGAATGGTATGGGATTTGCGTTACAAGACGTATGAGAGACTTGCTGAACTAAACATGTATACTCTGAAGGAAAGGAGAAACAGGGGTGATATGATACAGACATTCAAATATTTGAAAGGTATTAATCCGCAAATGAACCTTTTCCGGAGATGCGAAGGCAGTAGAATGAGAGGACATG
The DNA here is from genome assembly GCF_901765095.1 of Microcaecilia unicolor. Classification (NCBI taxonomy): domain Eukaryota; kingdom Metazoa; phylum Chordata; class Amphibia; order Gymnophiona; family Siphonopidae; genus Microcaecilia; species Microcaecilia unicolor. Next base: position 245,476,468 of record NC_044036.1, read on the forward strand.
AAATGAGATTGAAGGGGGGCAGACTCAAGAAAAATGTCAAGAAGTATTTTTTCACAGAGAGAGTAGTGGATGCTTGGAATGCCCTCCCGCAGGAGGTGGTGGAAATGAAAACGGTAACGGAATTCAAACATGCATGGGATAAGCATAAAGGAATTCTGTGCGGAAGGAATGAATCTTCAGGAGCTTAGTCGAGATCGGGTGGCGGGGCTGGTGGTTGGGAGGCAGGGATAGTGCTGGGCAGACTTATATGGTCTGTGCCAGAGCCGGTGGTGGGAGACGGGACTGGTGGTTGGGAGGCGGGGATAGTGCTGAGCAGACTTATACGGTCTGTGCCAGAGCCGGTGGTGGGAGGCAGGGATAGTGCTGGACAGACTTATACGGTCTGCGCCCTGAAGAGCACAGGTACAAATCAAAGTAGGGTATACACAAAAAGTAGCACATATGAGTTATCTTGTTGGGCAGACTGGATGGACCGTGCAGGTCTTTTTCTGCCATCATCTACTATGTTACTATGTTACTATGTAAGTCAAAAGATTGCAAATTAGTACTGTCAAGTACTAAGCATGAAGTAAATAGGAGCAACAAACACAGTTTGAAATGTCTATATGCGAATGCCAGGAGCCTAAGAAATAAGATGGGAGAGTTAGAATATATTGCAATAAATGAAAAATTAGATATAATATAATAGGCATCTCTGAGACCTGGTGGAAGGAGGCTAACCAGTGGGACACTGTCATACCCGGGTACAAATTATATCGTGATAGGGTGGATCGAATTGGTGGAGGGGTAGCATTGTATATTAACGAGAGCCTTCAATCAAATAGATTGAAAATTCTGCAGGAAACAAAACACTTCTTGGAATTACTGTGGATTGAAATTCCATGTGTTAAGGGGAAAAGGATAGTAATAGGAGTGTACTACCGTCCGCCTGGCCAGGATGAACAGACGGATGCAGAAATGTTGAAGGAAATTAGGGACACAAACAAACTGGGCAACACAATAATAACGGGTGATTTCAATTACCCCGATATTGACTGGGTAAATGTAACATCGGGACATGCTAGGGAGGTAAAATTCCTTGATGAAATCAAGGACAGCTTTATGGAGCAGCTGATACAGGAACCGACGAGAGAAGGAAAAATTCTAGACCTAGTCCTTAGTGGAGAGCATGATCTGGTGCGGGAGCTAATGGTGCTGGGGCTGTTTGATAACAGTGATCATAATATGATCGGATTTGATATTAGCTTTGAAGTAAGTATACATAGGAAATCAAATACGTTAGCGTTTAACTTTAAAAAAGGAGACTATGATAAAATGAGAAGAACGGTGAAAAGAAAACTTAGAGGAGTGACTGCGAGGGTCAAAAATTTACATCAGGCGTGGATGCTGTTCAAAAACACCATCCTAGAAGCCCAGGCCAAATATATTCCGCGTATTAAAAAAGGAGGACGGAAGACCAAATGACAGCCGGCGTGGTTAAATAGTGAAGTGAAGGAAGTATTAGAGCTAAAAGAAAATCCTTCAGAAAATGGAAGAAAGAACCGACTGAAAATAATAAGAAACGGCATAAGGAATGTCAAGTCAAATGCAAAGTGCTGATAAGGAAAGCTAAGAGGGACTTTGAAAAAAAGATTGTGTTGGAGGCAAACACACATAGTAAAAATATTTTTAGGTATATTAGAAGCAGGAAGCCGGCAAATGAATCGGTTGGACTGCTAGATGATCGAGGAGTAAATGGGGCGATCAGGGAAGACAAAGCAGAGAGATTAAATGAATTCTTTGCTTCGGTCTTCACCAAGGAAGATTTGGGTGGGATACTGGTGCCGCAAATGGTATTCGAAGCTGACGAGTTGGAGAAACTTAATGAATTCTCTGTAAACCTGGAGGATGTAATGGGGCAGTTCTCCAAACTGAAGAGTAGCAAATCTCTTGGACCAGATGGTATTCATCCCAGAGTACTGATAGAACTGAAAAATGAGCTTGCGGAGCTATTGTTAGAAATATGTAATTTATCCTTAAAATCGAGGGTGGTACCAGAAGATTGGAGGGTGGCCAATGTAACGCCGATTTTTAAAAAAGGTTCCAGAGGAGATCTGGGAAATTATAGACCGGTTAGTCTGACGTCGGTGCTGGGCAAAATGGTAGAGACTATTATTAAGAACAAAATTACAGAGCATATTCAAAAGCATGGATTAATGAGACAAAGTCAACATGGATATTTAGTGAAGGGAAATCTTGCCTCACCAATCTACTACATTTCTTTGAAGGGGTGAACAAACATGTGGATAAAGGGGAGCCGGTTGGTATTGTGTATCTGGATTTTTCAGAAGGCGTTTGACAAAGTACCTCATGAAAGACTCCAGAAGAAATTGGAGAGTCATGGGATAGGAGGTAGTGTTCTATTGTGGATTAAAAACTGGTTAAAAGATAAAAAACAGAGAGGAGGGTTAAATGGTCAGTATTCTCAATGGAGAAGGGTAGTGGGGTTCCCCAGGGCTCTGAGCTGGGACCGCTGCTTTTTAACATATTTATAAATGACCTAGAGATGGGAGTAACTAGTGAGGTAATTAAATTTGCTGATGATACAAAGTTATTCAAAGTCGTTAAATCGCGGGAGGATTGTGAAAAATTACAAGAGGACATTACGAGACTGGGAGACTGGGCGTCTAAATGGCAGATGACGTTTAATGTAAGCAAGTGCAAAGTGATGCATGTGGGAAAGAGGAACCCGAATTATAGCTACGTCATGCAGGGTTCCACGTTAGGAGTCATGGACCAAGAAAGGGATCTAGCTGTCGTCGTTGATGATACGTTGAAACCTCCTGCTCAGTGTGCTGCTGCGGCTAAGAAAGCAAATAGAATGTTAGGTGTTATTAGGAAAGGAATGGAAAACAAAAATGAAGATGTTATAATGCCGCTGTATCGCTCCATGGTGCGACTGCACCTCAAATATTGTGTTCAATTCTGGTCGCCGCATCTCAAAAAAGATATAGTGGAATTAGAAAAGGTGCAGAGAAGAGCGACGAAAATGATAAAGGGGATGGGACGACTTCCCTATGAGGAAAGGCTAACGCGGCTAGGGCTCTTCAGCTTGGAGAAAAGGCGGCTGAGGGGAGATATGATAGAGGTCTATAAAATAATGAGTGGAGTTGAACGGGTAGATGTGAAGCGGCTGTTCACACTTTCCAAAAATACTAGGACTAGGGGGTATGCGATGAAGCTACAATGTAGTAAATTTAAAACGAATCGGAGAAAATTTTTCTTCACTTATGTTTCAACATTTTTTATTAGAATATTTGCCATGTCATTATACTTTACAACATATCTTGAAGCATATACATCTCTGTCAACTATGTATAACATCAACTTCTGTCAACATCATTTTATATATCACCCTCCCCTCTTCCCTCCCTCCCTCCCCCTCTTTGTGATTGAGCATACTGATATGTAATTTATTGATCGTAGATTAAAGAATTATGTAATAAAGTGATATCATCTACTTATGTCTCATGTTTTAATGCTATTCCTAATTATTTTATTTATTTTATTTATTTAATTGCATTTATATCCCACATTTTCCCACCTATTTGCGGGCTCAGTGTGGCTTACAATACATTGTAAATAATAAATAATGGAAATACAGTTACGATTATGGTTACATTGTGAATAGTTAAGGAACACAGAGTTGTATCGGTCACCTTTGGGGCGTAGAAACTATAGGATATGACGTTGGGGAATTATTACGGTGATCGAATAATAGCAAGAGAGTGATGGGTAGACAGTTTTTATCTGTGGGTAGATTGTTGAGTGGGAGAGAGTACGGGGAAGTGGAGTACGTGAGGTAATGTCTTGAGGCATTATTATGATGTATATGGGATCTATGTGTTTTGATCCTTGCGGTATGTTTTTTCAAAGAGATAGGTCTTTAATCGTTTGCGGAAGTCTGTCAACTCATAGACCACTCTCAGGCTGCGTGGCAGTGCATTCCAGAGTTTCGTGCTCTTGTAGGTGAAGGTTGATGCATGTAGTGCTTTGTACTTTATGCCTTTGCACTTTGGGAAGTGGAGGTTGAGGAAGGTTCTGGATGATTTATTGGCGTTTCTGGGTGGCGTTTTAATTCCGTTCTGTGTCCTTTCTATCGCTCTAATGTCCAATGTTCCCATCAACATTATATATCCAACCTATCATTATATACTAACATCTCTCCCCCCTCCCTCCCTACTTAGCCTATTTGTATACTGAACCACTACAATTAACACAATTATTGTTACAAAGTGTTGAGAATTCAGCTTCTCCCTCTTTGAGTCATCCCATCCAAGTAACACCCCCAAATTTTAAGGAAATGTATTTTTCGTTTGTGTGTTCCTTTCGCTTCTCTGGCTTCCCAGGTCAGCAGCTGATGTATCTGATTGCGCCAGTGCCAGAAAGTTGGTGGATGTATTGAAGTTCAATGCTGCATTATACATTTTCTTGCCACCAAGCACACTTTACGACAAAACATTATTCTTTCTGCTTTTAATCTAGGATATGTATCTCGTATATCCAGTACTAACATCAGTGGATTCATTTCAATTCTACTGTTCACAGTAGTAGATAAAAATGCAGCTATTTGTCTCCAATACCGTTGTATTAATGGGCAGACCCAGATTGCATGATATAATGTATTATCTGTCCTATTACATTTCAAACAGGTAGCCGTCTGGATTCCCCCCGATCTATACAATTGCACCTGAGTGAAATAAGCTCTATGCAGCATTCGAAATGCGCATTCCCTAAGACCTGCCCCTCCTATTATCCTGGGAATATCTTTTATTTGTGTAATAATATTCCATGTTGTCAGTTCTCTTCACAGACCTACTTCCCACCGTTTCCGAAGCTGCTCTACCTCCCTCCCAGGCACCAACTCCCATAGTTTTAAATGTATATTTGATATGGATGGAGCATTCTCAGAAATTGCCTCATAAAACCTACTAACCCGGTCCCCTAATTTCTTATTGAGCTCTTCTCTGTTAAGAGTGCGTATATAATGATGTAATTGATAATGTGCAAAGTGGTCCTTCCAACTTGCCGTCCTTATGGTTTGTAGCTGTGTTACCTTTTTTATATGCCCATCGTCCCGTATTACATCCTGCAAATTAACTATGCCATTTTGTTCCCAAGTAACAAATGTTTGGTTCTCTATTCCTGGTAAGAACATCGGGTTACCCCTGATTGTCAATAGTTCTGTGACAGATGGGTCTCCCCCCAGTAATTTTCCTAAGAATCTCCACGCGCCTCTGATGGGCAGCAGCAGTACACTATGTCTAATTCTGTTGGGAAGCATATTGTTCTGAGTATGTAGTAACGTTATAGGATTATACGGAGCAAAGTAAGCTTCTTCATATTCAAGTGGAGTATGAGTTTCAGTGGAAAGTAGCCAATCTCTCACCTGCTTTAGCAAGCAAGCCATATTATAATACTTAATGTTGGGAATCCCCATTCCCCCGTTTCCATCCACCCAATAGGAATTGCTGCTGAAGTTTAGCTCGCTTTCCAGCCCAGCAGAAGCGCATCACTAGTTTATAAAAATATTTTATGTCTATTTGTTTAAGTTGCAGTGGCAATGTCTGAAGGGCATACAACCATCTCGGCAGGATCACCATCCTCGTTAGACATATCCTTCCCGCCAATGACACCGTTAGGTTACTCCAGGAGTCTAGTTGTTGCATTGTCTGTTCACGTAACCTGTTAATATTTAACCGATATAAGTCCCTTGTGTTTACGGAAGCAATATACCTAGATATTTAAAATGGTTGTTTGCCCATTTTAAGGGGAAGTCTGCTGGCCAAAGGCTGTGGGCTTCGCAATTTATAGCTAGGGCCTCTGATTTATCCAAATTTAATGTGAACCCCGAGTATTCACCAAACTCTCGAAAGATTTCCAGTAAATTATTCAAGGCATCTCTCGGGCTCGTTAAAATCACTAAGAGGTCATCAGCAAATGCTGCCACTTTAAATTTCTGTTGTTGTATATCCATTCCAGGCACTGCTGTACACTCGTATATGTCTCTAATTAGTGGGTCTAAATATAACGCAAAGAGTAATGGTGGTAACGGGCACCCTTGTCTCGTTCCCCTTCCAATATGAATTTCCTCCGAGAGGTTTCCATTGACCATTACCTGTGCACGAGGATCTTTATACAGTGCTCTCACCACCTGCATAAACTTTCCCTGTAATCCATATTCTTCCATCACTGAATACAAGAAGGGCCATTCCACTTTGTCAAACGCCTTTTCAGCGTTGAAACTAACTATTAAGGCTTGTTCTTTGGTATGTCCCAAGTGTTCCAGCGAAGTCAGAATTAGTCTAATATTCTTTGTTACCGATCTATCCTTCACAAACCCAACCTGAGCTTCATGTATAATCTTAGGCAAAACTCGGCCTAGTCTATTTGCTAAAATTTTTGCGAATATTTTAGCCTCGTGATTGATTAGTGATATGGGTCTATATGATGTTACCAATTGCACATTTCGGTGAGGTTTAGGAAACGCTATTATACGAGCTAGGTTCAAGTGTTCCGGCATTCTACCACTTTCTATCCACTCATTAAACACCTTAGCTAATGTAGGTATTATTGATTCCCCCATTACTTTATAGAATTCTGCTTTATACCCATCAGAGCCTGGTGCTTTACCTATTTTACTATGTCCTATAGCCCATGTAATCTCATCTTCGCTAATTTCCGCATTTAGTTGGCTGCGGTCTTGCTCTGTTAACTTCGGGGTCTTGATATTTTGCATATACATTTCCCCCGGGAGTTCGTCTTGCTCTGTGGACCTATATAATTGTTGGTAGTATGTTTGAAATGCCGTTCTGATCTGTTGGTTGGTATGTATCAGGCTCCCTGTCTCGTTTTTAAGAGCAGTAATGGTTCTGGATGCATATTTAGGGGCAATAACTCGTGCCAAGAATTTACCTCCTTTACTCCCATGCTTATATAGTTGATAGCGATAATAGACTTGGGATTTCACTTCCCTCTCATGAAGTAAAGAGTTGAGGGCGGTTTGTATTTCTAGTATCTCTTGTCTAAGTCGAGGGCAAGGATTCAAACCATATTGTCTATTTGCTCCCCTAAGTTGTTTCTCTAATCTTAATATTTCCCGATCTCTTGAACGTTTGTATTGAGTAGTATAGCTTATGATCGCGCCTCTTAAAACTACTTTTGCGGCTTCCCAATAGTTAGTAGTTTCTGTCACTGATCCCTCATTAAAATGTTTATATTCCGCCCATTTCTCGTGTAGGTGTTCTTTAAACTTCATATCTTTTACGAGATAAGTTGGGAACGTCCATCCCCTTAGCCTCTCTTCATCCTGACCTCCGCTCCAAGTCAAGTATGCCGCCGCATGATCTGAAATGACACATGGTCCTATGTCTGCATCTCTAATTGTTGTGAAGAGTGTGCGCGAAACTAGCAGATAATCTATCCTAGAAGAGGTTCCGTGTGCTCTCGACATGTGTATATTCCCTTGTCCCTGGATGTAACGTCCTCCAAACATCTATGAGATCTAGCGTTGTGCAAAAATCAGGCAGTCCCCTAGTATTTGTTCGTTGAGCGATTCCAGTGGGGTGGGAGCGATCTAATTGAGGGTCCCACGCCATATTGAAATCGCCCCCTAATATTATGGGCACCGGTTCCAATTGCGTAATTTTTGCTACTAGATTTTTGTAGAATTTAAGGTCTAAGACATTTGGTGCATATATACTGCCCAACAGAATTTTTTGTCTATTAATTGTAATAAGGGAGAAAATATATCGTCCCTTTGGGTCTGTTACAATCTTATGTATTTGAGTTGTGATTCCTTTTCTAATAAGAATAGCCACCCCTCTTCGGTGCCCTTCCGCTGCTGCAGAGGCCAAGCACTCCCCCACCCACCATGTATTCAATTTAGCATGTTTGATGTCTGTCAGGTGAGTTTCTTGCATAAATACTATATCAGCATGAATTCGTTGAAGATGTCTCAAAATTTTTGATCTTTTAATGGGTGAGAGAATGCCCCCGACATTCCAAGTTACAACCTTAATTTATGTGCCCGATGTAGCCCATCCATGTCCATATTTGTGTGCTCTTGGTGCCTGAGAGGAGCCAGCCCAGCCTCCAGCTCCCCTCTCCATTACCTAATATCCAGTTATAAAGTCTCTCTCCATTCATATAGCAATTGTAGTGTCAAATTAACTCTTTCTCTCTTTCCCTTTTCCACCCATATACCCTCCCTGAATACCCTTCTCCCCCCCTTTCTGTACCCTCTTTATTCCTTGCGGAATAAGGTCACTTCCAACACCTCTCCTCATTCAAATATAGATCCTATGTTCCAATATGTATTTTTCCCCGTGAAACCCTATCCTTAAAGTCTCTTCTCTATCTAATCTTATCACCTCCCCTTGGTCCCTATGATAATTTGTCCTGTACCTCCTTCGCTTCTCACGCAAACCAAGTGCTTCTATATACTCCCTCCCATGTTCCCCCCCCCCCACCCCACTCTACAAGAGTAAATTAGCCCTTTTTCTGCTCATTATACATACAAACACTTAAACCTTATAAAACAAACCAGAATTATAAACATCATCATAATCAATTCTGCACTTATGTGTAACATTACGTTTCTACTTTGAGATCTGTGGCCTCTGTACGTCCCACTGGCTCAACTGCTGCCAATTTAACGACCATTGGTCTTCTTCTTGTGTATCAATTCGCTCGGTTGGTCATTCAGGTTCCCGTCCAAAGTTCCAATTCCATAATCGGCAACAGTTGTAATCCAATAAACATCGCTTTACCGATCATATCTCTTATTGATTCTTTAAGTTCTCTGTCAGTATTGTATTGTGTTTGATCTCAGTCCCGTATCGTTTCTCAATATTATCTTTCTGTCTGCACTGTTCATGTCAGCAGTTTTGAGCTGTAATTTAAATCAGCTATCAATTCACAGTTTCTTCATCTAGGTCCAATACATTTACTCTGCACGCGCATGGTGAAGTTAGCGCTTCATTTCTCTCCCTCCAACTGTTGTATAAATTCGTTGGCTTCTTCCGCTGTGGCAAAAATCTTGGTATCCGATTCATGATTCACCCTCAGCTTGGCTGGATACAGCAGGGAAAATTGGATCTTTCGCTTCACCAAGTCCGAGCATATCGGGGAGAATTTCTTCCTTGGCGCTGCTACCGCAGCCGAATAGTCCTGAAAACAGAGGACTCTTCGATTGCCGCTGTGGAGTTCTTTGCCACTTCTCATCGCTTGTAAAATAGCATTTTTGTGAGCAAAATTTAGAACTTTACATATAACCACTCATGGCCTACTTTCTGCCGCTTGTCTAAGGCCCAGGCGATGTGCCCGCTCGATTCGGAGCGGTCCCCACGTGTCCTGTAACTGAAGTTCTTTGGCCAGCCAGATTTCTAAATATCCCGCCAGGTCTCGTTCACTTTCATCTTCGGCGAGCCCTATGATTCGGATGTTATTTCGCCTCGATCTGTTTTCGAGGTCTTCAATCTTATCGAAGTATTAATTATTTTTTTCAATCGATTTACTTCTGTTTCTATGTTATTCGTTCGGTCTTCTGTATCACTCACCCTTTGCTGATACTGCGCCATATTTACTTGGATCTGATGCACATTATCATGTAAGGACTCCAGCTTACTGTCCAGCGTGCTCAGTTTTTTTTCCAAGATAGCTTCCAGCGCCTGGGTGACCTCTCCTACAATTTCCACGGCCCATGCGGATCCCACCGCCGATGTTCCTGGGCTCGCCGGAGCCGCCATTTTGTCATCCGGTGGCCGGTTCTTTTCTGTCTCTTTCCTGGTCGTTTTAGCTGCCATATTCTCCAAAAAGCCTCTTTTCGTCAATCACTGTATGTTTGGCAGCTTTTGCTGTTAGTTTTGGGGGTTTATAGCTTGATTGAGGATGGTTATTTTACAAGATTCTTGAGGAGAAGGCAGGAGCAGCGCGATTAGCGTCCTCTCCTGCTCATCGTATCACGTGACCCCCCAAATTTTTCTTCACTTAACGTGTAATTAAACTCTAGAATTCGTTGCCAGAGAATGTGGTAAAGGAGGTTAGCTTAGCGGAGTTTAAAAAAAAAAGGTTTGGACAGCTTCCTAAAGGAAAGTCCATAGACCGTTATTAAATGGACTTGGGGAAAATCCACTATTTCTGGGATAAGCAGTATAAAATGTTTTGCACATGTTTGGGATCTTGCCGAGTATTTGTGACCTGGATTGGTCACTGTTGGAAACAGGATGCTGGGCTCGATGGACCTTTGGTCTTTCCAAGTATGGCAATACTTATATGTACTTATGTAGTTAGGCACCTAGATCAGCTCAGAAGAAATTATTTTTCCTGCTGAGCTCCTGTATTTAAGCAACTAAAAAGTGGGCAGGAAAAGCAGCCTTAGGGCTCAGAAGTGACTTCTACTTCTAACCTAGGCATCTACATGGAGAAGAAATAACAGACCCAAGTTTAGGCACCTTTGTTTTGCGGAATTTATATATTAAATCTTTGAATCGTAAGTACAGCTAAAATTTTATGCCCAGGTCAGACGTTCAGCCTTGTCTGAAAATGGATGGCTACAACTCAACTTGCACCTCTCCCCTCCACGAGCCTTGATGAACTACCTCCTTCCTTCCTTTGAATGGAAGAGGAGAGCCTGCAGAGACTCCTAGACTGCTGAGGATAGGGAGCGTTTTGAGACAGGCTCACATCATTGTACCTACTGATGACAGTGTTGAAGGCAATGAAGAGAAGGCTGGAATAGCAGTGGGCCTTCACCATTACTTCCTAACTCTTGGTAATTTTCTGTAACAATATCACTCTTCGTTGTGGTCACAACCACATACCAGATCTGCAAGAAGTCAAAGACTGAATTACCAACATACATTCTTCCATTTCTTTTTTGTGGTTTTCTAATTTTGGTGCCATGATTGATTTTGATTCTCTCCTCAGTGCTGTTACTGAACCACCATTTGAAAAGTCCCTTGGTTTGTGAATATGTACTAGAACCAGACCCCTTCTTCCATCATCTCCACATTAGTGGGTTCCCAGCTTACATTTATTGCATGCTGGAATCTCACAGTAAACTCAGACCTGGACAAAGGTCTAAAAAAATGTAGGCGGACTGCAGTCACCTTCCAGAAATTAAGGGAGACCTATTGTACATTTGCAATTTGCTCTTAAGCAACATAAGCCAAAATGAAGTACTAATTTGATTGATTAACCTCATTGCGATAACTGTAAGGAACACTATATTTCTCCCCTAATAGGCTTTTGTACCTGAAAATGTATGCAAAAATGTAATATGGAGATACAATCAGCTACCCCCTTCCTCCCAGCTAGTTGGTATCCAGGGTAGATACTCTACTTGCCCAGCTGTTGCAGTATCTGTCCTTTCAATATCCAGAGTATTCTATGCACACAAACAAGGGATTATTCCCTTTCCTAAAATCTCAAACACCTTCAAGGATGACAAAAGCACCTGGATTTTTTTTTTTTTTTTTTACAGTACAAGGAAATAAACACTGCTGAACAGTCCTCAAAAAAGCTCAATATAATGCAATTCAATACCAAAATATTAATTTCACAGGCATCGGGCCCCTCCCAGTCCAAATGAATCAGGCTCACGGACTACCTATAGAGAGAACGACAATAGATTACCTAAACAGCTCACCCTTTTCTAAAGTTTGCACAGAGAACAGAAAATAGAATTAAATACCTTCCCTTTAAGTAAAGAATACGGAATGTACTTCACATAAGCCAAACAAACAGAAACTTGCCTATAACTCCATGAAACATTATACCACAGCATGAATCACAAATATAAAAGCTGATGGCAAATAAAAACCATACAGCCTATCCAGCTTACCCATCCACAACTACTAAGCACTAAAATTTCTTCTTTTCTCTCAGAGATCCTGTAACCCATGTTAAAAAAATTACTGTCTGGGGGAGGGGGGAGGCGGGCCCCCCAAGTTGCCTTCAGGCTGTTGGTGGCTCATAATTTTCATTGGTGGCTAACTACAGGATCTGGTTCGGGTACACATCCGGGGCTTCAATTGTGGCAGATGTGATTAATTGTGCTGCCACAAGGTGGCAGAGCACATAGGAGAATAGCCGGAGGACGGCCTGGCTGCTGGAGCTCTGGCGCATGTGCGATTGCATAATCACAGCACCAGTAGGCCCAACATGAAGCTGGGGCCTCTATTTTTCATTGTGCCCAGCAAGTTCCTGCATAGAGTCAAGGGTAGCTCCCAACGACATTGGGAGTCTATCTGGATTAGATGTGTTAGTGGGACAGCCCAATGACGGTCCTAGGCCCCAAGATGCCTCCTGGGTTGTTTTTTTTTTTTTCCATTTAAATTTTAATTTTGCCCCTCCGAAGGGACACCACCTTGTAGTGCTGGAGGGGCTTCTGTGTTTCAATGACTCAGAGGGCTATGCTGAAGGGTTACCCATATCAGACAGGCCTCTGAGGAGAAACCAAAGAGTGTCCCAAACTGGGAGAGTGGTAAGATGGTGACCTAAAGTTCGTATGCCCAGTGGCCCTCTGAAGTTTTGTTTTCTTTATGTAAATTCCCTCTCTGCAATTGCACTTTCCTTAACTGAGAGGAAGGGAACAACCAGTGGTCAGCCGCTGATGACCGGCGTTTTGTTCCCTGAGCAGCAAGTGTGGGACTGCTGTGCGTCGAACTGCCCACAGATGAAAGGGTTGGCGAGTCCTTTGATTAGCGCCGGCGAAGGAGCGTCGATGCTCTTGGACCTGGAAAAACAACTCCATCGCTCCCGAATTATTCAACCACCATGTCCAAAGGAGTGGAGGAGTGAGTTAGAGGCATATGCTGAAATAGAGGACGTTTACAAAATCACCTTGGAGCTTTTGGCTTCCGTGGAGGTTACATTGAATGCCATCTGGAAGGCGCTTTGGGACCTGACGGCGGTAGTAAATAACTTTGTTTCAGATATAATCTTATTGGAGAGTTACATGGACAATTTGACTGAACCCTTTGAGAGTGAAAAATTGATATAATAAATGAAGTTCTACACAAGCTAGAAGTGATTATGATCCTGAAAATGATAATGGACCAGAAACTTTGAATGATAAGGTGGATGTTATTGTGGATGATTAATGTTGAGATTATTGTTTTCCCCCAGAGTTCCAGGTATGACTCCTAAAGTTTTCCTCAGAAATATTTCCTTAATTATTACTTTGAAAGGAGCGAAGCCTGTGAAAACTGGGATTGCTTTAATCAGTGGGATTTGAATTAGAGACTTAAGTATATGTATTGTTAAATAATTTCTGGTTTTTAAAAGAGAGAGAATGTAATCAGATGTATTATTTCTAACTAAAATCTGGACAATAAGTATGTTCTCAATGAAATGAATTGACTATCCACTGTATTTGGTCTTGAAGAAGCCAACCAGATGATCAATGTGGAATAATGAATTAGATGAGTAATATCTGGGGATAACCAGGTTAATACCATGTTTTCTTTTTTCTGTTTACTGTTCAATTGATCTCCTTGTCTTATCTCACTCTCCCTATTTTTCTTCACTTTGTATTCTAAGAAAGAGAAAGATTGTTTATAATCCATATATCTAGTTGGGATTGTTTTCTTCTTTGTATTAAGGTGCAATCATCTCTGTATTACTGTTTGCAAGTGACCCTTGTAAAATGAAAAATTATAAATGATTTAAATAAATTTTAATTTTGGGGAGCAGTTTTAGGTCCATGGGTGCCGGGTTCCCCGGAGATAAAAAAAACTTTTTTGGAAGTCAGGGTCTTCAGAGGTCTCAGGGTCCCTTTTATTAAAGGGTTGGCGCGTGGCAACAGGCTTGCCCCCATGCCAATCCAGAACTACTGCTGGGCTACTGCAGGAGCCTGGCGGTATTTCCCAAACCCGGTGCCTAGCCAGCAGTAATTGGGCAGCGGTTACTGTCAGGTTACCTTGGGAGCCCTTACTGTCACATGGTTCATCCCCAAAACGAACACACGGTAAGTGGTTCACTAAGACAGCTTTTTACCTGCTGCGGTAAAAGGGGCCTCAGTGCACATTAAAAACACGCAGGCCACCTTTTACTATAGCTTAGAAAAAGGACCCCTCAGAGAGGTGAGATATGGCGGTTTGGGTGCTGGATGGGTTTATTTTGAGGCTAAATGTGGCTATTTTGGTTGCAGAGAAATTGTGTTTCATAAAAATACACGTTTTGGAATTCCATCGATTGTGGCCATAAAATGGGTTTTTAATTATAATTTTTAATGTCTGCATGAGGGAGGTTTACTGTAATTTTGGGGTGAAAAGGTACCCATCCAGAAAAACATTTATTTTTAAAATTTAACATTAGGATGACTGATATGAGTCTGAATAGACTGTGTTATACATTTGGTGACGTTTCACTATAATCTGTTTCCCCATTTAATCTATGGAACATAATGATTCAAAATGGAGACTGGAGTCTGCAAAAACTGTTAGCATGCATGTAGAAGCTAATATTTCAAATCATAGTTTAGCTGGTTGCTGGTTTGAGGAGCAGGAGTAACTATCATTGATGATGTCAATAGTCAGTTGCCTTAGCAACTGTCCCATTGTCATGGTTATGCTCACTGCGGCAGAAGGCCAAAAGAGCAAGGACGGCTGAAAGTACTGTGAATGAGAGGCTATTAAAGCCAAAAATGCATCCTTTAAAAAATGGAAAGCAAATTGTGCATTATTAACCTTTTAGAATTCTTTGAAGGTGTGAAGAAGCATGTGGATAAAACTAAACCAGTTGACAGAGGGGTGTATTTTCAAAGCACTTACAAAGCTACATAAGTAGCCTATAGCTCTTTGTATGTCTAAGTGCTTTGAAAATGAGCCCCCTAGTGTACTTGGATTTTCAGCAAGTGTTCAATTAAGCCCTCAATTAAGAGAATCATGAGCTAGGTGGTGATGTCTTACTATGGATTGCCAACTGGCAGAGCCCGAGTAAGGCATAGGCAAACTAGGCAGGTGACTAGGGCCCACAAGTTTAGGGGGACGCCCTGACAGATGTTCTGAGAATTCATGAAGCTAGGATTGCCAACTGTCTAGATCTTTTTCAGGATTACAGATTTCTAAATTAACTCTCTCGAAGCTCAAAGGATGGCTGAAGTGTCTGGATATTTTTCAGTTTTAGCTGTCTATAGCTCTCCAATTCTCCCCCTTCCAATACCAAGAGTGTAGTAGGATCCAGCCAAGGGGAAAGTTTCTAACCACAGGAAATTTGTTTGGGGGGGTGGTGGAGAGAGATCTGTAAGGGCCTTGGAGACAGCGAATAGCACCACTCAGCGTCTTGGGGTGAGGGCAACTGTTGAGGAAGAATAGCAATTTAAGGAGAATTGTGGTTAAGTATGAGGGGTCTGCTGCTACAGATTATATAACAGCCTTTCATGATAGTGGTGGGCAGACCTGGTGAGGGGTGGCACTGATTGAGGGGCTGATGCACAGTGGCACCCTGAGGCGAAATGGTGAATTTTCCAGCATATGAATTATAAGAATATTTCATGAAGTGTATTTCTCTAGTTTGGCCAGCAGGTGGTATATGTTTTATCTTTAAAGCTGTTACAGAGAAAAGAATGTTCCTTCTTTAGTTTAACACAGAGAAGTAACCTGCAGTGATGTGACCAGCTACTTTTAAAAAAATGTTGTTTTGGGCTCTGATTGGCCTAGGAGCTCAAATTCAGTCTGGAAATACTGGATGAATTTTTCTCCAGTCTCAGTTTGGAAGTAGACAGAGAAAGCGAAAGCTACATACTTGTAGAGGGTATTCTCCGAGGACAGCAGGCTGATATAGAAATACTAGTAAAAAAGCCCCGTTTCTGATGCAAATGAAACGGGGGGCTAGCAAGGTTTTCTTCAGAGTGTGCATGTGGGAGTGTGTGTGTCCCTGCCTTCTGCCCTTTCTCCCTTCCCCTCTGCTCTCTGCCCCCCCCCCCCCCCAGTCCTTCAGTGTTAAGTTTCCTGCTGTGCTGTGTTTGTTTGTGTTACAGAGAGAGTGAAGGCGTCTGCCCTCTCTCCCCTCCCTCCTCCAGTCCTTCACTGTTACAAAGAGAGCGATTTTGTGCTGTGCTGTGTTTTCCTTCACTGTGTTACAGAGAGAGCGAGGGCGGGGCAGACACTCATGGGGAAACCGGATATCTCTCCCCCTTCACACTTCCGGCTGGAGGCTTCATTAGAACATTGGTGCTGCCTTTTATATATAGAGAAGTAGTAGTAGTAATAATATAACTGATCACATGGTCTCAGTAAAGTGGTCTTTCTCCGAGGGCAAGCAGGCTGCTTGTTCTCACTGACGGGTGACGTCAAACGGCAGCCCAGGAACGGAAAATCTTCCCTAGCAACAAAAGTTTGCTAGCCTCGCGCTCCTGTGCGCACCGCGCATGCGCGACTGTCTTCCCGCCCGAACGCGAGCGTGTTCGTCAGTCCAGTATAGAGCTAAGACAAGGGAAGACACAACTCCGAAGGGGAGGTGGGCGGGACTGTGAGAACAAATCAGCCTGCTGTCCTCGGAGAATGCCTTCTACAGGTATGTAGCTTTTGCTTTCTCCGAGGACAAGCAGGCTGCTTGTTCTCACTGATGGGGTATCCCTAGCCCTCAGGCTCACTCAAAACAATAAACATGGTCAATTGGGCCTCGCAACGGCGAGGACATAACTGAGATTGACCTAACATGTTAACAACTAACAGAGAGTGCAACCTGGAACAGAATAAAAATGGGCCTAGGGGGGAGGAGTTGGATTCTAAACTCCAAACAGGTTCTGTAACACTGACTGCCCAAACCGACTGTCGCATCGGGTATCCTGCTGAAGGCAGTAATGAGATGTGAATGTATGGACTGAAGACCACGTCGCAGCCTTGCAAATCTCTTCAATAGTGGCTGATTTCAAGTGGGCCACTGACGAAGCCATGGCTCTAACATTATGAGACGTGACATGACCATCAAGAGTCAGCCCAGACTGGGCGTAAGTGAAGGAAATGCAATCTGCTAGCCATTTAGATATGGTGCGTTTCCCTACAGCCACACCCCTCTTGTTGGGATCAAAAGAAACAAATTGGGCGGACTGTCTGTGGGGGCTTGTCCGCTCCAGATAGAAGGCCAATGCTCTTTTGCAGTCCAATGTGTGCAGTTGACGCTCAGCAGGGCGGGTATGAGGACGGGGAAAGAATGTTGGCAAGACAATTGACTGGTTCAGATGGATCTCCGACACCACCTTTGGCAAGAACTTAGGGTGAGTGCGAAGGACTACTCTGTTATGATGAAATTTGGTATAAGGAGCATGAGCTACTAAGGCTTGAAGCTCACTGACTCTGCGAGCTGAAGTAACAGCCACCAAGAAAATGACCTTCCAGGTCAAGTACTTCAGATGGCAGGAATGCAGAGGCTCGAAAGGAGGTTTCATCTGCTGGGTGAGAACGACGTTGAGATCCCATGACACAACAGGAGGTTTGATAGGGGGCTTTGACAAAGCAAACCTCTCATAAAGCGAACAACTAAAGGCTGTCCAGAAATCGGCTTACCCTCTAAACGGTAATGATAAGCACTGATAGCACTAAGATGAACCCTAACGGAGTTGGTCTTAAGAACAGACTCGGATAAGTGTAGAAGGTATTCAAGCAGGGTCTGTGTAGGACAAGAGCGAGGATCCAGGGCCTTGCTGTCACACCAGACGGTAAACCTCCTCCATAGAAAGAAGTAACTCTTTTTAGTGGAATCTTTCCTGGAAGCAAGCAAGACTCGGGAGACACCCTCCGAGAGGCCCAAGGAGGCAAAGTCTACGCTCTCAACATCCAAGCCGTGAGGGCCAGGGACTTGAGGTTGAGATGCAGAAGCGCCCCCTCGTTCTGAGTGATGAGGGTTGGAAAACACTACAATCTCCACGGTTCTCCAACTCCAGAAGAAGAGGGAAACAAATCTGACGGGGCCAGAAGGGAGCAATCAGAATCATGGTTCCGCGGTCTTGCTTGAGTTTCAGCAAAGTCTTCCCCACCAAAGGTATGGGAGAATACGCGTACAGGAGGCCCTCCTCCCAATGAAGGAGAAAGGCATCCGATGCTAGTCTGCCATGGGCCTGAAGCCTGGAACAGAACTGAGGGACCTTGTGATTGACCTGAGTGGCAAAAAGATCTATCAAGGGGATGCCCCATGCTTGAAAGATCTTGCGCACTACTCTCGAGTTGAGAGACCACTCGTGAGGTTGCATGATCCTGCTCAACCTGTCGGTCAGACTGTTTACGCCTGCCAGATACGTGGCTTGAAGAAACATGCCATTCCGGCGAGCCCAAAGCCACATATGACGGCCTCCTGACACAGTGGGCGAGAACCGGTGCCCCCCTGCTTGTTGATATAATACATGGCAACCTGATTGTCTGTCTGAATTTGAATAATTTGATTGCACAACCGATTCTTGAAAGCCTTTAGAGCGTTCCAGACCGCCCGTAACTCCAGGAGATTGATCTGAAAACCGTTTTCCCGGAGGGACCAACTCCCTTGGGTGTGAAGCCCATCGACATGAGCTCCCCAACCCAGGAGAGATGCATCCGTCGTCAGCACTTTTTGTGGCTGAGGAATTTGGAAGGGATGTCCCAGGGTCAAATTGGATCGAATTGTCCACCAATGCAGGGATTTGAGAAATTTTGTGGACAGTAGGATGACATCCTCTAGATCCCCAGCAGCCTGAAACCACTGGGAAGCTAGGGTCCATTGAGCTGATCTCATGTGGAGACGGGCCATGGGAGTCACATGAACTGTGGAGGCCATGTGGCCCAGCAATCGCAACATCTGCCGAGCTATGATCTGCTGAGATGCCCGTACCCAAGAGACGAGAGCCAAAAGATTGTTGGCCCTCGGCTTGGGAAGGTAGGCATGAGCCATCTGGGAGTCCAGCAGAGCTCCTATGAATTCTAGTCTTTGAACTGGAAGAAGGTGGGACTTTGGATAATTTATCACAAACCCCAGTAGCTCCAGGAGTCGAATAGTCATCTGCATGGACTGTAGAGCTCCTGTCTCTGAGGTGTTCTTCATCAGCCAATCGTCGAGATAAGGGAACACATGCACTCCCAGTCTGCGAAGAGACGCTGCTACTACAGCCAGGCATTTCGTGAACACTCTGGGCACAGAGGCTAGACCAAAGGGTAGCACAGAATACTGAAAATGCTGTGTTCCCAGATGGAATCGCAGATACTGCCTTGTGAGCTGGCAATATCTGGATGTGAGTGTAGGTATCCTTTAAGTCCAGAGAGCATAGCCAATCGTTTTCCTGAATCATGGGAAGAAGGGTGCCCAGGGAAAGCATCCTGAACTTTTCTCGGACCAGATATTTGTTCAGGGCCCTTAAGTCTAGGATGGGACACATCCCCCCTGTTTTCTTTTCCACAAGGAAGTACCCGGAATAGATTCCCAGCCCTCCTTGCCCCGGTGGCACGGGCTCGACCGCATTGGCGCTGAGAAGGGCGGAGAGTTCCTCTGCAAGTACCTGCTTGTGCTGGAAGCTGAAAGATTGAGCTCCGTGTGGGCAATTTGGAGGTTTTGAGTATCCCAGCCGGACTATTTGAAGAACCCACCGATTGGAGGTTACAAGAGGCCACCTTAGGTGAAAAAACTTTAACCTCCCTCCGACCGGCAGATCGTCTGGCACAGACACTTTTATCTCGGCTATGCTCTGCTGGAGCCAGTCAAAAGCCCGTCCCTTGCTTTTGCTGGGGAGCCGCAGGGGCCTGCATCGACTGCATTGAAAAAGACGGTACTGACGGTGCAAGCACCGAAGGTACCGGAAATGGGCGCAACAGCTCCCCCAGAATCTCTGGGAGAACGGCTCGGAGGCTCTCGTTGAGAGTGGCTGTTGAAAAAGGCAAAGGCGCCGGTACAGGAGAAGATGTAAGAACTTGTCTGGAGCGCGGAGGCGGTACCGGGCTGTCCAGAGATGAGTGCACTGACACCTCCTGAATAGAGGGCAAGCGGTCCCTCCGGCATCGGCGCTTCTCGGGTGTCGACTCTTTCGGCGCCCCGGAGCTCTCGGCACTGTGTCGGGACGGTAACCGATGCCGATGCTTCTTGGCCTTAGCTCGAAGCTTGCTACCGGTACCTCCCGGTGCCGAAGAGGAGGACATTGAATCCAAGCAGCTCCTCAGGGCCGGGTCCGAAGAAGGTCGGTCCCGGTGGGCCTGCGCAGCAGGAGTCCTCGAGGCAGGTGGAGACCCACTCGATGGCTCACTGCTACCAGCATGGGGTCTCTGGACAGCCATTACCTGTGCTCCGGAGAACGATGCACCCTCCAATGCCGACATCGATACCTGCGATGACCTCGGTACCACTGGCTCCGTCGACGCCGAAGGACCGGACCGGGCTCCGAACAAGACGTTCCACTGAGCCAAACGCACCGCCTGAGTCCGCTTCAACTGAAGACAGGCGTCAGGTCGATGACTCTCACCTAGGCACCGAAGACACGAAGCGTGTCTGTCAGTAAGGGAGATGGTCTGGCTGCACCGCGTGTACCTTTTGAAGCCGCTGGTAGGCTTCGAGGACATGGGCGGAAAAATCGCGTCGGCGAGGTCGAACGCAATGATGCCTAAAAAAAAGACACCAAAAAAGAGAAAGACCCGCACGGGCGGCCCAAAATGGCCGCGAAACAAAAAAGAAAGTAAACTTAAGGGGAAAAACATTGCGCCTGCATGAGTGGGAAAATGTGGGATATAAGTAACAAATAAATAAATAAATAAATAAAATAAAACTAAGGGTTTTTCTTGGTTTTTTTTTAACAAAATAAAGAAAAGAAAGAAGAGTCAGAGACTCAAAAAAGAAAATCGCCGAAAATGGGCGAAGAAACAAACAAATAGCGCAAGAGGAATCCTGGGCAGAGAAGCGGCAAAGCAGCGTTCACGAACCGTGGAAAAAAGAAGACTGACGAACACGCTCGCGTTCAGGCGGGAAGACGGCCGCGCATGCGCGGTGCGCACGGGAGCGGGAGGTTAGCAAACTTTTGTTGCTAGGGAAGATTTTCCGATCCTGGGCTGCTGTTGGACGTCACCCATCAGTGAGAACAAGCAGCCTGCTTGCCCTCGGAGAAAGACCACTTTACTGAGACCATGTGATCAGTTATATTATTACTACTACTACTACTTATTTCTATATCGCTACTAGATGTACAAAGCGCTATATACTTGAACATGAAGAGACAGTCCCTGCGCGACAGAGCTTACAATTTAATTAGGACAGACAAACAGGACAAATAAGGGATAAGGAAATTACTAAGGTGGGAATGATAAAACATAGGTACTGAACAAGTGAGTAAGGGTTAGGAGTTAAAAGCAGCATCAAAAAGGTGGGCTTTTAGCCTAGATTTGAAGACGGCCACAGATGGAGTTTGACGTACCAGCTCAGGAAGTCTATTCCAAACACAAGGTGCAGCAAGATAAAATGAATGGAATCTGAAGTTAGCTGTGGAGGAGAAGGGTGCAGATCAGAGAGATTTACCCAGTGATTGAAGTTCCCGGGGACGAGCGTAGAGAGAGATAAGAGTGGAGAGGTACTGAGGAGCTGCAGAGTGTAAGTCAATAAGAGGAGTTTGAACTGTATGCGGAAACGGATAGGGAGTAAATGAAGTGACTTGAGGAGAGAGTTAATATGAGCATAGCAACACTGGCAGAATATAAGTCATGCAGCAGAATTTTGAACATATTGAAGGGGAGAGAAATAGCTTAGTGGGATACCTGTGAGAAGCAAGTTGTAATAGTCTAAGTCAGAGGTGATAAGTGTGGATAAGGGTTCTGGTAGTGTGCTCGGAAAGGACGAATTCTGGTGATATTACAGAGAAAGAAACAACAGGTT
Source organism: Microcaecilia unicolor (assembly GCF_901765095.1). Lineage (NCBI taxonomy): Eukaryota > Metazoa > Chordata > Amphibia > Gymnophiona > Siphonopidae > Microcaecilia > Microcaecilia unicolor. The sequence goes on from NC_044036.1 coordinate 245,498,326, forward strand.
TTGGCAGTCTATGGAATATGTGCAGAGAAGGAGAGAGAGAGGAGTCAAAGATGACCCCAAGGTTACAAGCTGATGAGACAGGGAGGATGAGAGTGTTATCCACAGAAATAGAGAATGGGGGAAGTGAGCCACTATATTTCCTGTACTTCCCAGGCACTATTCAGGTAGTGATAAAATGTTTAGATAGTTTTATAATTGATCCTTATTCAGTTACCTGTTATTTGTCTGCTATTTTCCATCTGTTTTTATAGTTCACTATTCAATATTTTTATAATAAACCTTTTTTAATTTATTGACTCTGCTTGTTTGGAATGACTAAGAATCCTGGTAGTTTGTGTGTTGAGTCTGTGAGTGCTTTCTAAGAACTGTGGGACAACTGGGAGTGTAGCCCAGTAACCTAGAAATCACCGGGGATAACTTGAGAGCGGAAGACTCGCCTAGAGGTGGTTGGGACCCAGTTGGTGGGAGGAGGGTGCTAGTGTAGAGTACATGCCCAGATGCAGTCAGATCTGAGCTGTGCTGGGGATAGACCCTCTAAGTGGCAGCAGGATTAGCCCCAGGCGAGTGGCTAGGTGTTTTGTGACACACTCCTTAAATACAGGTGCCACGGTAAAAACCACCGAGTTGCAAACAGCGACCAATGCACAAAGGGGATCACGTGCAAATGAGATGCACGGATGTTTGTGATTCCAAGCTGTCAAATGAATTTGAAAGCTTGCTGGCCACTGCCTCCCAACCCTCTCAGTGCCCACCATCCTGCTCCCCTGAATATTTTTAAAATGCTCCCTGGTGGTTCAGTGGACCCCAACTGACCCCCCCATCCCTCCCTGGCACCCACATGCAAAATTGCCCTGGTGGACCAGTGGACCTGACCCCCCCCCCCTCAAACCCCCTCTCTGACCAACAAACACGTACCTGGTGGTCTAGTGACCCGATCCCCTCCTCCCCCCATACCTGAACAAGTTGGAAGCAGGAGCAACACCTCCTCCCTCGGGCCAACCTGGAACAAAATGGCGGAGCCTAGCCCCTTCCAAGTGCATTCTAGGATGCACTGGGCAGGGACAAGGCACCACCATTTTGTTCTGGGTGAGCCCGAGGCAGGAGGTGTTGCTCCTGCCCTCCTGCCTCCATCTTGTTTAGGTACAAGGGGGGGGATCAGGTTACTAGACCACCAGGTACATGTTTGTTGGTCTGGGACGGGGTACAGGAGGGGAGTCAGGTTCAGTCTACTGGGCCACCAGGGTGATTTTGCATAAGGAGACTGGGGGGGGTGGGAATCAGTCAGGGTCCACTTGACCACCATGGATCATTTAAAAAAATATTCAGGGACTTGGCCACCAGAGTAAAAAAGATTCTTGGGGGAGGGGAGGTCCCGGGGGAGGGGTTTGCGTAGGGGTTGGGAGGGGAGTCGCCGGGACGGGAGAGGTAGGGAACACAAGCAGGCAGCCTTTGCAGCTGCCTGCTTGTGCTTCCCTCCTCTCCAACAGCTCCAAAGCAGCCGTAAAATTTGCTCTTTAGAGCTAGGAGCTCTGGAGCTGTGCATTGCTTGGAATACCCAATACAACATGATAGAGCCACGAAAAACCTTGTGTATTACTCCCTAAATTAACATTTGTTTTAGACTGGCTACAACCAATCTAAAGCAAACATTTCCAATACAGTAAGTTTAGTGCATCGGCCCTGAATGAGTGGAACAGAGGATAGCACTAGAGAGTGAGAGGGCAAGTATGTCTATGTGTATTTGAAGAAAAGTAGTATATGTATGTGTCTGAAGAATGTGACGTGTTTGTGAATGAAGAATGAGCGTGCACATGTGTGTGCGCGTAATATATTTCTGTGTCTCTGGTGGGCAGGAATGGAAGAGCCCACTGGTACAAATGAACTTGTGCATGAAGGGAAATTCGCAGCCCAGGAAATTTACCGAACTATTAAGTTAGCTGGCTAAATTCTTTTGAAAACTAATACTGCCTCTACTTGTCTATATCCTTTCACCATTTTACATCTTCCATTTGTGAAGGTTTTTTCACACGTAAAATGTTGTAAGTTTATAGCTCATACACTCTGTTCATAAATCTCACTCTTTGGGGTAGTCCACATTTGGCATCGCTGGCAATTGAGGATAAAAATTACTTGCTCAATGATTCTTAGTCCACTGCTCCAGAATCTCACAGCTGTCAAGGGGGCCTATCCACTCAGCAGGAGATTTTGGGTCCACCCCCAGCTTCGCTGCACCCCGCCCATTTCTCCACCCACACCACCACCCATTTTCTGCCCCAGCACAGCTGATTCACGGCCAGCAGTTACAGGAGTGGTCTCCTCGTCCAGTGGCAGCAAGAAACATCTTCATAAAATGTAATCTCCTGCTGCCCGTGGGGCATAGGATCAGCTGTAGCAGGAGATGATGCTTTATGAAAATGCTTCCTGCTGTCGCTGGACAGTAGGCCACTCAGCAAGATCCCAATTTCTCAGTGGGAAATAGACTCACGAAAGAAGGCAACTTGTCAGGTATGTTACCCATTTGTAGGAGGAAGACTTTCTGGTCAGTCTAGTTTTCAAACTTTTATGCCAATTCAGTGTACTAATTTGTAATCTCTGATTCAACCACAGAAATCAACACTTCAGGCCCCATAATGTACTATGATAGGATTTTCTGAAATCCAGGACTGGCCCAAAATCTCTCACCTGGAACTGGATAACTTGGCAGTTTCTTCTCTAACCATTAAGCTATTCCACTCGAAGCATGTGCTTGCCCAGTCCACATGCTTACTCACAAACTTACCGTTATCAACAGCTACAGTAGGCTCTGCACTTTTCCCTGCTATTTCTGGAGACTTGAATTTTAGGGGGAAGGACATGAATGAAGATCCTGGGGGGGAGAGGAGAGAATGAAGCAAACTGAGGGTCCATGGTAGGGGACCCACAAATATATGTTTGCTTAGGGCCCAATATAGTATTACTCTGGCCCCTGCCAACTGCTTAACGAGAGGAAGCAAAGAGTAGGATCAAATGGTCAGTTTTTCCAGTGTACAGAGGTAAATAGTGGAGATTCATACCTGTGTTGAGACCATTGTTTAACAAACTAATTAATCTGAAAAAGACATTAATCAGTAAATTGATCATATTTGCAGATGACAAGAAAATATTCAAAGTAATAGAAACACAGGCGGATTGTGAGGAACCGCAAAAGGACCTTGTCAGAGTGAAGCAGTGGCACAGCCACAGGTGAGCCTGGGACCACCCAATTTGGGCTTAGGCCCTCCCAAAATTCTGGCATCTTTGTTATAGCTGGTGGGGATTCCCAAGCTATGCCAGTTGGAAGAGGTACCTCTGGTGGCCAGAACAGGTCATTCCCCTACTTCCTGCAGCACTGTCCATGTGCTGCCGCACCATCCCCCCCCCCCCCCCATATGCTCGGTTTTCACTCATGTGTGAAAACTAAGCATGTGCAGGAGGGGAGAGGCAGATGCAGCAACAGCAATAGCATATAGACTTATGCTACCAGCTGCAGCAAGTAGAGGAATGACCTGTTCTGGCCGCCAGAGGACCTCTTCCAACTGGCAGGGCTTGGGGATCCCCACCAGCTCAGATACTTATTTTATTTGTTGCAAGTTACTGGTGTAGGAACAAGGGTAGGGGTGAAGGGGGTTGGAATTGTGTGCCCACCCACTTTGGGCTCAGGCCCACCTAAAATACCACATTTGGCTATGTCTATGCAGTGGAGTGTAGGTAATCAAGATGGAATTTAATGTGGACAAGCGCGTTTATACAATACTAGTTTCAGCGCTAGGAGTCACCATCTAGGAAAAGGATTTTAGAATCATTGTAAAGAAAACCTTGAAATCCAAACCTTAGTGTGCAGTGGCAGTTAAAAACACAACTAGATCATTAGGAATGAAATTGGAATAGAACAGAGAAAAAACAAATTATAATGTCTTTGTATTGATCCCTTCTGCGAATGCACTTTAAATATTGTATGCTGCTCTATTAGCCCCATCTCAGAAGTGATATAATAAAACTAGAAAAGGTATAGAAAAGGGCAGCAAAAAATTAAAAAGGTTATGGAATTTTTGACATGTATGTCCCACATTATCCCAAGCAAGCTCAGGTTCAATGTGGCTTACATTTGAAAATACAGTGAGAATAGTATTCAGAATCATCATGGAAGCAAGTAGTAGCTGGATTTGTCTGAATTTAACAAAGTTGAGATTAGCACATGTACCCAACTGGGCATTTAAAAGTCTGTCCTTTAATGATGGTGCATGTTCAGAAATAATAGCTGTAAGTATAGACAGTTATTCAAACATTATCACAGGCATTTATATACAACTAGTAAAAAAAAGGCCCGTTTCTGACACAAATGAAACGGGCGCTAGCAAGGTTTTCCTCGGAGTGTGTATGTTTGAGAGAGTGTGTGTGAGAGTGACTGTGTGAGAGAGAGTGAATGTGCGAGTGTGTGTGTGTGACAGAGAGAGAGTGAGACTGGTTGCGAGTGTGTGAGAATGAGAGTGTGTGCGACTGCGTATCTGAGACACAGTGAGTGTGAGAGAAAGTGTGTTTCACACAGATACAGTGTGTGTGAGAGTATGTGTGCGATACACAGACTCTCTGTTAGCAGCCACGCATGTCCAGTGACCCTCCTCTCTGCCCTGCCCCCCCCCTCCAGCCACCCATGTCCAGCGACCCTCCTCTCTGCCCTGCCCCCCTCCAACCACCCATGTCCAGCGACTCTCCTCTCTCCCCTGCCCCCCATGTCCAGCGACTCTCCTCTCTCCCCTGCCCCCCATGTCCAGCCACCCAGGTTATCCAGCGAATGCTTCGGGGCAGGCAGGAAAGATCCCCAGTCTTGCCTGCCTGCTGCCTGCGCTGACCCTCCCCCGTTGCCGGATCACTCTTCAAAATGGCCACCGAGACTTCTAGCTGTCTCAGCGGCCATTTTGAAGAGCGATTCGACAGTGGGGGAGGGCAGCACTGGCTGCGGGCAGGCAAGACTGGGGATCTTTCCTGCCTGCCCCGAAGAATTTGCTGGACAACCTAGGTGGCTGGAGGGGGGCAGGGGAGAGCGGCGACCTCGAGGGGAGGGCTGGAGGGGGGAGCAGTGGCTGCAGTGACCATTGGGGGGGTTGAGGGGGGAGCGATGGCGACCTTGGGGGGGCGTGGAGGGGTGAGCGGCAGCGGCGACCTTGGGGGAGGGGCATGGCGGTGAGGGCGGGGCCTCGTGCTGCTGTCGTGCGCTTGGTCAATGCTGCAGTGATGTCAGCCTGGGCTTCGGAGCCTAGCAGACCAACTCTAAAGAAAGCCACGGACACAGGCAGCCAGACGCATAGAACGTTGGAGGTGAGAATTATTAAATAGGAGGAAATGCAAAAGTAAACAAGTTAATTTTTATTTCCTCATTTCCATCTTCCAAAATTCCTGACAGCAGATGTACAGATCTGTAGGACCCAAAGCAGTCCAAAACAAGAAAAGTCAGAACACAGTTTATACCTAATTATTCAACCACCATTAGGATTCACCTTTGAGTTTAAAAAGCAATACCATGTGCATGAAAAGTCCGGATAAAAAATAGCGTTAGAAGTGAAAACACATAGTAACATTTTTTTTAGATACATCAAAAGCAGGAAGCCAGCTAAAGAATCGGTTGGGCTGCTGGATAGTAACATAGTAACATAGTAGATGACGGCAGAAAAAGACCTGCATGGTCCATCCAGTCTGCCCAAGATAAACTCATATGTGTATACCTTACCTTGAATTTGTACCTGTCTTTTTCAGGGCACAGACCGTATAAGTCTGCCCAGCAGTATTTCCCGCCTCCCAACCACCAGTCCCGCCTCCCATCACCGGCTCTGGTACAGACCGTATAAGTCTGCTCTGCCCTCCCCTATCCTAGCCTCCCAACCACCAACCCCTCTTCCCCCCACCTGCTCCGCCACCCAATTTCAGCTAAGCTTCTGAGTATCCATTCCTTCTGCACAGGATTCCTTTATGCATATCCCACGCATGTTTGAATTCCGTTACCGTTTTCATCTCCACCACCTCCCGCGGGAGGGCATTCCAAACGTCCACCACCCTCTCTGTGAAAAAATACTTCCTGACATCTTTCCTGAGTCTGCCCCCCCTTCAATCTCATTTCATGTCCTCTCGTTCTACCGCCTTCCCATGTCCGGATGACAGTGGTGTTAAAGGGGCGATCAGGGAAGACAAAGCCGTAGTGGAAAAATTAAATGAATTCTTTGCTTTGGTCTTCACCGAGGATTTGGGAGGGACACCGGTGCCGGAAAGGGTATTTGAAGCGAGCGAGTCAGAGAAACTAAACGAATTCTCTGTAAACTTGGAGGATGTAATGGGTCAGTTCTGCAAACTGAAGAGTAGTAAATCACCAGGACCGGATGGTATTCATCCAAGAGTATTAACAGAACTGAAAAATGAACTTGTAGAGCTACTGTTAGTAATATGCAATCTATCCCTAAAATCAGGTGAGGTACCGGAAGACTGGAGGATGGCCAATGTAACGCCGATTTTTACAAAAGGTTCCAGAAGAGATCCGGGAAATTATAGACCGGTGAGTCTGACGTTGGTGCCGGGCAAAATGGTAGAGGCTATTATTAAGTATAAAATTACAGAGCATATACAAAAACATTTATTTTTTTTTGTTACATTTGTACCCCGCGCTTTCCCACTCATGGCAGGCTCAACGCGGCTTACATATTGTATACAGGTACTTATTTGTACCTGGGGCAATGGAGGGTTATGTGACTTGCCCAGAGTCACAAGGAGCTGCCTGTGCCTGAAGTGGGAATCGAACTCAGTTCCTCAGCTCCCCAGGACAAAAGTCCACCACCCTAACCACTAGGCCACTCCTCCGAGACAAAGGGCTCATGAGACAAAGTCAGCACGGATTTAGTGAAGGGAGGTCTTGCCTTACCAATCTACTGCATTTTTTTGAGGGGGTGAACAAACACGTGGACAATGGGGAGCCAGTGGATATTGTGTATCTGGATTTTCAGAAGGCGTTCGACAAAGTACCTCATGAAAGACTCCAGAGGAAACTGGAGAGTCATGGGATCGGAGGTAAGGTATTATTGTGGATTAAGAGCTGGTTGTAAGATAGGAAGCAGAGGAGTAGGGTTGAATGGTCAGTATTCTCAATGGAGAGGGGTAGTTAGTGGGGTCCCTCAGGGGTCTGTGCTGGGACCGCTGCTTTTTAATATATTTATAAATGACCTAGAGATGGGAGTAACTAGTTAGGTAATTAAATTCGCAGATGACACAAAGTTAGTCAGGGTCGTCAAGTCGCAGAAGTGTGAAAGATTACAGGAGGACCTCGCGAGATTGGGCATCCAAATGGCAGATGAAGTTCAATGTTGACAAGTGCAAAGTGATGCATGTGGGAAAGAGGAACCCGAATTACAGCTATGTTATGCAAGGTTCCGCGTTAGGAGTTACAGATCTAGAAAGGGATTTGGGAGTCATTGTGGATAAAACTTCTGCTCAGTGTGCTGCGGCGGCTAAGAAGGCACACAGAATGTTGAGTATTATTAGGAAAGGGATGGAAAACAAACACGAGGATGTTATAATGCCGTTGTATCGCTCCATGGTGAGATCGCACCTCAAGTATTGTGTTCAGTTCTGGTCGCCGCACCTCAAAAAAAGATACAAAGGAATTGGAGAAGGTGCAGAGAAGGATGACGAAAATGGTAAAAGGGATGGGACGACTTCCCTATGAGGAAAGGCTAACGGTTAGGGCTCTTCAGCTTGGAGAAGAGGCGGCTGAGGGGTGATATGACAGAAGTCTACAAGATAATGAGTGGAATGGAGCGGACAGATGTGAAGGCTTTGTTTACACTTTCTAACAATAATAGAACCAGGGGACATAAGATGAAGCTAGAATGTGGTAGATTTAAAACACATAGGAGAAAGATTTTCTTTACTCGTCGCGTAGTTAGACTCTGGAACTCGTTGCCGGAGAATGTAGTGACAGCAGTTGGCCTTGCTGAGTTTAAAGGGCGTTTGGACAGATTCCTGAAGGAAAAGTCCTTTGAACATTATTAATTTAAATTTTTGTTTTGTTTTGGGTTTTTGCCAGGATCTTGAGGCCTGGATTGGCCACTGTTGGAGACAGGATGCTCAGCTTGATGGACCCTTGGTCTTTTCCCAGTATGGCGGTGCTTATGTACTTATGTAATCAAAGTTTAAAGCAAATATCCATAATACTTGGTAACAATAATGAAACAGTGACGGAATATTCACATAGGCAGGCAACAGATTTATTTTCCACTGAACATAATTAATTTTGTATGAACTTGGCGGCTAATAGTGTGCTGAACTGAACAATACTGGCCCATTTAGACTGACTCTGGACAGAACGTCTGCATGAAAGAAGCTCTTTCCTCATTACCTCTCTGTAAAACAGTAGTAATAAAAAGCAAGTGCATTTTTACAATATACCACTGCATTCCACAAAACAAAAGGAGCAAGTTCCCACATACCATCTTTTTCTCTTGATATATGCAATACGCACAGGAAAAAAAAGATGTTAAATGCTCCTAAGGTTTCAACCTAATTATGCTTAAATAAAAACCTTTGTACTTATAAATAGTAATTCTGATTGTTGAGCACCTGATTCTCATAACATGTCTGTTTTGGTGGCCCTTTACTAGGTGAAAATATCTCTGCATGAATACAGGGAATCCCTATAACCAGCCCCACCAAATGACACAATGATTACAATTTAGAATTACTATTCTAACCAATAAAACTGATACTTCCTCTGTGTACATCCATATTCTGCATGAGCCAGTATGTTTGA